>NC_083599.1:32702747-33327747 GCF_020882245.1 Rhopalosiphum padi
CGTCGTCGACAGTTGTATTTCCCGTTATTTAACATAATAGAAGTACCTTAACAATATTATTAATCCGTCACGACCGTGACGTATGGAGGTTTCTTGATGGCGGACTGAATTCTTTTAATAACCGGTATATAATTTGAAAATCTGAAAAAGAATGACATTCACACCATGGCGTTTTTACAGATTTTAGAAAGTTAGATTATACGTTCAAATTACAATAGGATTGCGGATGTTAAACTGATGAAATCTTGACAAAATACCGTATGATTTAAAAATCAATACATTATTATATAGGTATAAAGTATTATTCAAGGTGCATTTCCGATCTATACCTTTTTTGTTGTTAAGAGGATGCCAGCGTAGTATTTGTTATATCTCTAACTCACGCGCAACAGTAAATATTACGTTCAAAAAAGTGGCCATAACGTCCATAACCATATTAATTTCTCAAATTAGAGTGAAATGACCTATTATAGAATTTAAAGTTAAGAACATTATCTAGAGCATCTCATAAGCGTTTCATTATATTTTTATTTTAAAGCGAGTTATGAGTTTTTTAAGTTGTATAAACAATTTACAATTTTAAAATACTCATAACTCATCGCTTTGAAATAAAAATATAATAAAAGCTTATGATAATGTTCTTAACTTTACATTTTATAAAAGGTCATTTCATTCTAATTTGAGAAATTAATATGGTTATAGTCATTTTTGTGAACGTAAAATTTGCTATGCTGCGCGTGGATTAGAGAGATAACAAATACTACGCTGGCATCCTCTTAATAAACAATAATTTATTAGCTTGCCTGAACTGAACATATGAAAATTAAAATATTTACGTTTTCATGTAGTTTCTTGATAATTGGAGATACTCAAAAAAATGTCAATATGTTTTTTATGTGTTTGAAAAATAGCTTTACTAATTATTTCCTTATTTAACTTTCATAAGTGTCGACACCAAAATGTATGCCACTATTACCACTCAGGCTCTAGATATATCGTTAGCTATATATTCTCTATATACTGGAAGTCTGGAACAGCTAGCTATGAGTAAATAAATCCGGCCGTTTGGTCATTAGGACCAACGAGTGGATTATACTCATTATCTAACATTTTTTATATTATAAATTCGACCGACCGCTTTGTAAAATTAATAATTAACAACGGTCTCCCACATTTTAATAACCCTTAGGCCCTAATAGCTGCTACAGCGACTTTGAGCACTTGAGCGTCACTCAGACTCAAGATCATTTTACACACAGTTGTTGTTTTTATAAAAGAGTCTAGTTTGTCAAAGGGTCATAATACCAAGTTAGTATATTTAGGACCAGACTCGGAATCAAATCACTTAATATCATATTAATATATTAATATTATTATAATAAATAAAAACAACAAAAACACATCCACAATAACGTAGCGCGATGTATTGTTCCGTTACGCAAACATATATTAAATTATAATAAAATAATATTCTAGACTATCGAGTATCGAAGTAACAACGTAGGTATAACAATAAAAATCAACAGCAATAATTCACACGGCAGTGTCGATAAATGGCGTGTTTAAAAGTAATCCGTGTTGAATGCGTATTGTTCATTTGTAGTTTGTACCTTCTACCTACTAACCTTTACCTAAATCTAATTCTACCTATTAAATAATATAAAATGCATAATTTTTAGTTTAATTAATTTACCTAATATCATATTGAACACTTCTTTGTAATATTTTAAACAATGTATAATTAAACGCTTACGTACCCATTATCCATATTATAGGAAAAGTAGATAGAGTTACAATAGGACGCAATCAGAATATAAAAAAGTGGGCAAATTTTCGTTTACCTGACTTTGGGACCCAATCGACGGTCTCGGATATTACCTACCTACCTAGTACCTCCTATATAGGTACCTATCAATTATTGTTTCTATTCATACATCGTAACTAATATAAGTTACCGACCTGAAAATGAACGGGTTTAAAATTAATTAAGTTTATGTAATGCTTAGATCTTAAATTAAAAAATAATCTAAAAAATTGTCTAGTATAAGATAGTATGATGTTCTATAAATATCAGCTATGGCAATGTAATATGACACTAGCTGCTGCTAATTGCTATACAAGATTGACGTTTATATGTTATATTTTTTAAAGCTGTCAGTAAGTACTCATACGCAGTGTGGTCCGTATAACGATGAAAAATAAAAAAATGTTGTTAAGTATTTCGACTGGAAAAAATGGATTTTGAAATAACGAGAGTTATTCCATAAAACAATCATAAAATAAAATTGGTCGTACAAATTTTTGCGGTACAATCGGCTATCATTTTATATTAATTATAAAATTCGACTTTTTATTTTAAGTTCAATAGGCCGCGGCCTGGGCGGCCGGCGTTGCGACGTGGCAACGCCGCGTTACGTGAACGTGGTCGACGGCCGAGAGCGCTCGTGCGCACAAACCGCGCGGCGGCGGGTACCACCTCACCGCCCGCACGGCCCCGACCGAGCGGCAACAAATGACGTGGTCCGCGGTCCCGCGAGGCGGCGGCGGCAGCAGCGGCGGCGGGCAGTCGAACAGTAGTAGAACGACAATATAGTAGGTGTATTTTAGTAGTGTGTAGTCACTAGTCACACCCAGTGAGAACACAAACAATAAACATTATCATATTATATTACGATATATTATTAAAACTTTATAATATTATATTGTACACAGTGATGTCGCGAACAAAAACGAAATACAAACAATTGCGTCCGGATTCTGAACACCCGCTCCGCCGTAATCGATAGGCGATACCGTCACCGACATCACCATCACATCGACATCGATACTTATTTTATTTTTTTGTTATAAACAAATGCGTGAAGCGTCCGACTTTGCATGCACGAAATTAAGTAGTGTTATTTGCTATTAAACGTACGGGGGACAACATTCCCGACGGATCCGTTTTGGCAACAGGTACGCCGTTTTGCGAGTAATTACTATTTTTTTTTTTGTGGGCGGGTGGAGGGACTTGGTTATTGGAAGGGGAAGAGTTGCACTCATTCGTTTTCACGGATAGGTGTAGATAAAAAAACTAGATTGCAAATTAGTGATAACAGCCGACTAAAAAAAAAGCCATTGTTTGTGGGCTCCGTAGTCCGTATAGTGTTATAAATTTATCGTAATACACGATTAATGCAATGGCGGGTATTTTAAGTCAAATCATACATATTAATATATTATACAAAAACATATCATGCAAAATAAATTATACACGAATATCACTAATTAAAATGAAATATAAATATGCTTGAATAAAAAAAATAAGATTATACTATATATATATATATTAGGTAATTAATATTAAACAATCGACTTAGTAATTGGTGTACTCAAAATAATTTATTCTTAAACACAAATAAATGTAAAATATTATGACCTTTTCTAAAATTCGAAATCCAATCTCATATAATTATTATTTAAACAACGTCAAATTATATCGTGTTTCTCTATACAAGTACTTAGGAATTTATTTTAACCCATCTCTTTCACTCAATGATCACTATATTCACATCCAAAATAAAGCCTCTTCAATGTTAGGCTTCAGAAATCGCAGCTGTAAAGACTTCATCAATCCTTTAGTATTAAAATAATTTTACTGTTCTTTTGTTAGATCATTACTCGATTATGGATCCACAGTGTGGTCTCCGCAGTCAATCAGTGCTATAAAAGGTATTGATTCAATCCAAAACCGTTTTCTACGGATCATACAATTTAGATGCGATATCAAACGTGCTCCTCACTCATCGTATCAACCACTATTGTCTTACTTTAAATTAGAAACTCTTTAGAAATAGAAGGAAAAGGCTCGATCTATGTTTTATTTTTAAATTAACAAATGGGGATATTAACTGTCCGGAGTTGCTTTCTTTATTGAACTTTAATATCTCAAATCGTAGAACTAGGCAATTGTATACTTTTTATGTGCCACTCCAACGTTCAAAATATGGTCAAAATCCTCCCATAAAATCTATGCAACTTGTAAATGATTTAAATGTTGATCTGTTTTCCTGTGTTTCACTAAATGATTTTAATTATTACCTAAATAATCTTTTGTCTGTATAAATATTATGTATTATATTGTTACTATTATATTATTTATTATTATTTAAAACTATTATGTCAATATCACATTAAGTGCATTTTTCATTGTTATATATTTCTTATTTTTGTATTTTTAATGTTTTTGTGAATTATTTCATTCGTCATAACATCGCATTAATACTTAAACCTGTAAATTTATCTATTATACTTTAAAATTAATCTATAATGTAATAACAAATATTATGCAAATCCTAGGCGTATGTCTATAATAATTGTAATTGGGTTCGCCCGTTTAAATAAATAAATAAATAAATAAATATACAATATAATAGTATTTGATAGTGACATGTACAAAAAAAAACAAATCTGATTTAAATATGATCTAAAAATAAATTATATCCATCTCTCTTGATCTTAAATGTTTATAAAAACAATAAAAAAAAACTAATGTATGTAACTAACTATGTATTTTAAATGTAATGATATTTTAAAATTGTGTCTTGACTTTTGTTTAAAAAAAAACAAAAAGTTATTTATTTTTATTTTGTTTAATTTTTAATAGAAAAAAAAAATTTTAATTTAAAATGCCATAAACTTGGTGTGTATTTAAATGTGATGTGGTCGTGATAAAGTGGTTTTTGAAAGTATATGTATTAGTAATAGTTTTCAACATGGTCGTCTATAAAAACAATTTTACTTAATAATTTTTATATAGATTTACAATTAATAATGTAGGTATTTCAAGAAAAGTGGAAATAAAAAAAAAAATCTAACTTAACATATTACAGGATATATGTAATATTAATTTCACTAACAATGCGTTTGTACAAAAATCAGATATTAAACGGCTTAAAAAAAGAGCGCAGTTCCTGATTTATTTACAGGCCAAGCAAAATATAAATGTAATATAGACTCGGTTTAAAATGAACATGTCGATTTAGCAAATCCATTGTTAAATGTGATACTAATCGTAATGACTGAAAATCAGTACTAACATAATTCTCGAAACAAAGTTAAATATTTTGATACGTAGCATCAGATGAAATATAAGTTTCTAGTATAATATAATCGCAAATTATATGAATTTGCTTGCCATTTGGTTGCATGGTTATTAAATCTTCTACAAAACATTCGCCAACTTCTTTAGGTCTTAGAAATGTCAAACCAAAAAATTGCTTTTTTCTATCTTTAAACTGTTGTATTAGTATAAAATATTAATGTTTTAAGTTTTTAATAGACTTAGCCTAGACCTATTTGTGCCAATGGTTTATAGCCGGAATCCAACTTACCTACTATCTTTTTATACCCAGGAATTAACTTACCACTTTCAAAATGAACACAGATTATCGCGGACCTTATTTACCTAGCCCCTCATTACCTCAACGCCTACAAATTGTATATTGACGACTTGGCGTTGAAATCTATCGACAGAGTAGAGCTAATAAACAATAATATTAATGTTATTAACCAGTCAAGTGAAAGTTAAGTGATTCAATTGTATTTACGGTAACTTTGTGGAAGGAAGCTATCTGTTGTGTGTATCGAATATATATCATTTACGGCGTTTTTTTTTGCGTTGATTTAAATTACCAGTCTTGGTCACTTAAGCTATTGATTTTATTACTGTTATTATTATATGTTGACCTGGTTGTATTTTAGGGGGAAATGTTGATAAGGACAGCTCCCTGTCTGGATTTGTATTTCGTGTGGTATTTATTATGAATAGTATAATTTGTTTATTATGGACTTTGAAATAAATCAAATAGTATAAAAGAGTAAAAATTTTACTTTCGTGATTGAAATATTCTGAAAGAACTTTAATTTTCATAATTCTGGGCAAGTAGTAAAGAGGATAATCAAATTATAAATACTATAAATACAACACTGGTATAGTTATGTCTAATAATTCACGTTAACGAGATATAGTTTATAGTTATGGGTGATCTATTTCATAAGGCCAATATCGATGTATGAAATTCATAGTTGTTTTTATTGACAGTCTTAGGCGTGTAAGTGGAGTCAGTGGAGTCTTGTGAAACTACTACATGTTAAAGTAATAATCAAAATTAAAAAAGATTTCAGAACTACTAACTAGAGTCTAGTAGACATAGAAACTTATTATAAAATCCATTTTGAAGCGCCGTGCTGGTTTATTTCTATGTTTCTCGGAGGTTCAGACTTCAGATCACAGGTAGACAAAAACCTTATCTGCTGATCGAGTATAAATTCTATGTTCTTGTTAGAGATATCTTTAGTCTTCACGATGGTGAAGTAATGTGTACCTACCTATCTACCTACAGATATTTACGATAAGTTAAATTGGAAAATGTTCTATACTTGTAGCTAACTATAATAAATATGAGATCGATCTCTGAGTTATTCTAGATTATTGCGATCAACCAAAAAAAAAAAAAAAAAAATCTTTAATAAAAAAAATATATATTATGTATATTACACTTTTTTATTTCTTTTATTTAAAATATTAATAAGCAGTAATAACATTTAATTTCATAGTGATACGTAACACGTGTTTTAATATATTTGATTACAAATTATTACTTTTAACTTACATATTATTGTTTACTGAAAAAAAATCGAGATCGACCTGTTGGCCATCCTTGTTCTACTTGTTCTATCTTCTATACTACTTAGTACTTATTCGGATGAAACTACAAATTTGAGGCCATCTTGGAAGTCCGTAAGGTGTTAACACATATTATATCATGAATATTAATGACAATTTTTGAAATTTATCATTGAGTAGAGACGTATAATTTATTTATTTACATGCTGGTTGCATGCCTTTAAGAGGTAATTGGCTTCTACTATAGTAGCTTCCATGGGCGTAGATAGGAAATATTTTGGAAAGGGGTTTTGGTCTAGGTCTATATTATTATTATAAAACATTAATATTAAATAATATGAATTATTTATCTTGAATTTTGGGAGATGTTTGAACACCCAACCCTCCTTACCTATGCCCATGGTAGCTTTAATTCTTATCAAAAATTACCAATATGGCAATATACATAGTTTATACTTTATTGTAAGTTTCTGTGTGTGTAGGTATCGATATATCCTGACGTTTACCATCTAACAGTATCTACTATAGTACTATAATATAGGTAGTATATATCCATATAGTTATAGCATATACATAATAATATTATTTATAAACCTTGCTATTTTACTTCTGGTGAACACTGCATACTTTTAATAATAAGAACGTTTTTGCGAAGGTACCTAGGCAAAAAGTTTAGTAAAAATCTTTTTGACAATAATTTTATGCAACTATTAAATGCTTACTAACATTTTTGCTAACCAAATTTGTCATCAGCTAAGTATTTCTACTACCTTTAATAAAATATTTTTTATACAAATCTCTTTCGAATCGTTTTGACCAGGGTCACAATTAAAGATATACCTGGCCACGAATCATGATTAAAGATTCTACATTAAATCGTAATTTTGCAGGCGATTAACAAATCTCATGTTATACTTGTAAACAGTCGATAAACCGTTTGCTTTTGTTACCTCCGTGAAAATACGTTTAATAATAATTGATTAGTATCACTAGTGAATAGTGATAAAGCAAATTTTGGATTATTATAATATAATGTAGGTATATACTATACGTTGTAATAGTAGTATATTTACATTTTACAAGTGTGCAAAAAAAAAACACCGTGAATTTTGACTAGTCTGATGAAAGTTTATATACTCCCTGAATAAACTTGTCTTATGTACTGCTACTGCATGTGATGATTAAAATAATATAATGTAGTTTTCCATCAATTAATTAATTTTTCTATATATAAACACAGTGTGGCAGTGTCCACTGACTATAACAATATAGCGATAATTCTGTTATTTGTAAATAATTTTTAAAAATAAATTAATAATTTATCACAATTGGAAAAATGAAAACGCGTGCTTGCGTTGTAGTTATATCACTTGTTCTAGTATTTTCACGAATTCACAATAATGTGGGCACGCCATTTACTTATCAAATAATAAAAAAAATAATAAGTTAATAGTATAATAACATTACTACAATAACTGTAAGTACGTCAATCTGAATCCTCATCCATCGAGTTTTGACTGTGTAGGTATTGAATTCATTTGAATTTAACTTATTATCTCTGTATAATAATATAATATATATAAGTATAATATAATATATATAATGTATTATATATATATAGTATAATATATTTCATTTACTTTAATATTTATAAAATGTTTAATCACTGATTGAGAAATTTATATATTACAAAAAAAAAATGTATGATAAATCTGTACATGAATGCCTCCTATGAAATATATATTAAAATTTTGCCGCTGGGGGTAAATTTCTCCTGCCCCCTTTAAACACGCCTCTGCTTACGATTGAAATTTGCATTTGTGCTACACTGGTGTTGATGTACGATGATGATGAAGTATGATAGTATATTAGTATAATATGTTATTGATAGTATAATATGTTATTAATATAATATGATTTGCAAAATGCGTGGTGTAATTTGTCTACACCAATCTAAATAACATTTATACATTGCACGATTATACAGAATTTGTGGTATTTACTGAATTAGTGATAGTAACTATTATCATGAAAACTTTAGACTTGTGCATTCTACTTATAAGTTTGGCGAAAAAGTCTATTAAATAGTTATATTCAATATTATTATTTTTGAATGTACTTATATGCATTAAAAAAAATTTAGTTAAATTAAATTATACATTTCAACTGTCTTCAAATTTCACTTCAGTGCGCCTATTTATTGTCCCTTTTCAAATCTTCTAACATCCCCTTCAAGATCTAAAGTATTTTTTCATCTAAACAAGTTAATATTATACTTCCCACGCTATCTTAATTTAATCATACAGGCCATATAATTTAACTTTATTAATTTATTATTGTTATTTTTTTCATTCTGCGGTTTTTTTTTTGTTTCTTTCTTTTTGTATAAGTATAACTATAATTTACCAATAAACTTTCAACACTATATCCTAATTGTCAAAACTAATTGTATAATAAAGTTTAATTAACAACAAATAATTATACGTTTATACGTTATTATATATTAATGTATTAATATATACTGTATTTATGTATTTTATGAATTTATGTATTTTTTAGTTAAAAACTCTTCAACAATTAATTTTGAATTATTAATACGTTCGCATAATGTTTAAAGCCTGATAAACCATCAGAAATATTTTTAATTTGAAATTCACTTTTAAAATTAAAGAAAGATAAGTATAAATATTTAAAGCAATAATCTTCAACACTTAAATGGTTAGATTCCTAATGCTAAATAAATTTAATACTAACTTAATGAAGTTACTTACAAACAATAATAATTATTAAATACAGGACTTTTTACCAGACTTATATTATTCCATACCATTATTTTTTTTTTTTGATAATTCGTCGTGATACCAATTAAGAAGTCCATTACAATGTACACTATATATATACGTATATCAAAAAATCCCTTTCTGCATGAATTTTTATTTTTTCCGAAAAAAATGTACTTATTGTAAAAAAACACCAAGATAATGGGAAAAATATTAAAAAAAATATTCAAGTGAAACTACCCATAAGAGTTGATTAAGGGTTAGTTTAGGCACAAAATTAGTTTATGATAGATATATTTTAATAAGTCTATACTTATTTTTAATATATACCTAAGATCGGTAGTATCATTAGTATCAAATTGTTATGGTTGTAATAACATAAAGTGGGTAGTTTATTTTCACTTTGCACAAAAATGATATTTTCAGTCGTTTATTTTTCATCTGAATTTCACAATTTTACCTTACATCAAAATTGTTCGTCTTTTTGTGCCGAATCTGGCCGTATATGCAGTCATGGGCGTAACTAGCATTTAATAGTTACAGGGGTTAGAGTTCTAGAAAACAAAAGTTAAAAATAACTTGAATTCTAATTGAGGCTAAAAAGTAAAACCTTATAAGCTATAGGGGGCTAAGCCCCCCCCAGGACGCCTAGTTACGCCGATGTAATGCAGTAATGTTGTGTAACATTATTTTCAACAATAGAAATTACGAAAAACTAATTTGTGCTATTTTTGTACAATATACAGAAAGAGCTTTTAAGGTTTAAATGGTAATGCTTTTTATTACTTTCGATAAACACATGTATACAGATACGATGAACCCTGGTTAAATTAGTCTTTTTTAAATACATACGTTATACATATAGGTATATTCTAACACCGTGATAAAATGAAAATTGCCCACATAAACCGAATCGAGTGCCCATATTACGCGGTTTTTTTAACCTTGTTAATATAGGTACATTTGTATTGGGACCAGACCATTTTGCTCATATTTAGCGGATACCCATATTAACCGGTGCCCACATTAAGCGGAATCCACTGTTTATTTATTTTATAGTATATGTTTTGCAGCAAAAAAAAAAAAGAGAAAAGTTAAACAATTTTAATATTTTAAATCGTAATAAAAAATGGAAGGCTACCAGTGAAAGTTTATAGTGTATAGTGTATACACTTTAGTACGTTACTGTCACACGTATCAAATCATCTAGGTCTCATTGCACTTAATTGTTATTGCCATGAATCGTGATTAGTATAAATAACGGTTTAAAATGCAAGATTATAGATATTTATTCAATAAATAATAATATTAAACATATTAAATTGTAATCTTTAAATTATAATTTCAGGTGAAATCGACGAAATCGCGTTTCTGTGATTCTATCATTGAGCCAGAAAAGTAAGAAATTACTTAATTGTTTTATGAATAAATTATAAGACATAATTTAGCACTAACATTTTTTTTAAACTTTTTGATTATTTATTAGGTAGCCAGATAATGATGAACAAATTTCAAAATTCTCTATCAATTTAATACATATAATTACCATGGATGACTTAGCAGAAAGGCAAATTAGAGCTGCAAGAGTAAGTGTTGTATTTGTATTTGCCATTTAGCTACAAATATCATATATATTATTAATAATTTTATTTTTATTTATAGACATTGTTCAATCTTGCTCACTGTTATTTGAAAACGACAAAAATTGATGTTGAAGAAGAAAAGACAAATTTAAACGACGAAAAAGACGAAGTAATAAAAAAAGACATCCAACAAAAAGAAAAGGAAGAAGCAAATAAAAATAAACGTAAAAAATTAGTCAAAAAAAAAAAAAAAAAAGAATGTGATTCGGACAATGAAATAGAATTATACCTACAAGTGCAAGTCGATTCAAACTATCAAAAACAATTATGCACTGATGTACAAAATATAGATTTAAATAAAGCACCACAAAAGTCTGAAATAGAAATAGATTTAAAAATCGAAATTCCAAAAAAACTCAAAAGTTCGTATCTTAAAAATATCGACAAAGAAAAACATTTTGAAGAGGAAGATAAAAAAAAATCAAAAGAAAATAAGCAAAGAGAAAATAAACAAGAATTAATTAATCAAGAAATAAGTGATGATTCAGAACTTCAGCATAACACAGAGAAAGAAATAAAACAAAATATAAATAAAGATAATGTATGCATAGACTTGGATGGAAAAATTATCGATTGTGGTATAACACAAATTCAAATACAAAAAGGGATTGAAATCGAATCACAAAAAAATGATAATAGTGACATTTTACTAGAACTTGAATTACAAGAACAGCAAAATATACATGACAATTTAATAGATACATTTCACAGGTCAATTCAAAAACGGATTGAACGACTTATATGTGAAATACCTTTAAAACATCAAAAAATAGAAAAAGAACTATATCAAGAACTTGAAAAACTTAATAAAGAAATTGCAGAACTAGATCCAGAAAATGTAGATGAATTAAAAAAAGAAATTTTAGAAGATGTTTCTAAAAAGGACTATTTACCCGTTCAAATAAAATTTTTAAAAAATCTATATTGCTCATTTAACCAGGATTTAACACCCTTTTATAATAAATTAGACCAATTAAGCGATGATTTAACACAAACAAGTATACAACAACAATTGAATAAAGAATTTTTAAAAAAATTAGATAATTTATTGCAACAAAAATGTAATGAAGAAATCCAGGAAGGACAGCAACAAGTTAACAGTAAAGTAAAACATATGGTTAATGAAGATGTACAAGTGGTCGGAGGAAAAAAAAAATTAAAATCAAAAGATGAATTAAAAAGAGTCGTAGAATTTCCAATGAATGATGAAATCGAAAATAACGAAAAGATTAAAGAAAAAGAATTGCAGGAAAACGTTTTAAAAGATACACAGGAAGAGGTTAATGAAGCTGAAAGAATACGAAATCAGTTTAAAAAAATCGATGAAAAAGAGAAATATCAATATTATGATTTAGTTATACAATATAACCAAGAAACATCGCAAGAACTAAAAGGAAATGCACAAAATGTTTTAGGAAAAAAAGTATCAGTTGATTTCTATGATGATGCAGTGAAAACACTTATAAATCAAACTGATCAAGATGCATTAAAATCAAAAATATGCGAGGAAGGTATAGATGTCGTCGACCAAACACAAAAAAAGGGTAATACAAATATACAGTTTCAATTAGAATTTTACAAAAGTGTAGAAGTTGAAGAGAAATTACAGAACAAAAATGATTTTGAAGGAGAAATAAACAGAAATCTTGAAATAAAAACTAAAGAAACAAGAACAGAGGTACAAGAAGACACTGATGTGGAAATAGAAGACTTCGAAGAAGAATTACAAGATTATTCTAAAATTGCGAATGATAAACATTTTGAAGCAGTGCATGAAAATAAAAAATTAAAAATTGGAGCATTGGAAACAGCAATAATAGAAAATTCTGAACTAAAAATTGGAGATTCTGAAAAAGAAGTACAAGAAGATTCAGATGTGGATATCGAAGGCTTTGAAGGAGAAATATTAGAGTTTCCTGAAGTTAGAATTGAAGACTTTGATGAAGAATCACAGGAAAATACTGATGTAGATACAGAAGATGTAAGTGAAGAAGAATTCAATGACATAAATGAAGTAGTAGAAATAGTTGAAGATATAGAAGTAGAATCTAATTCTTCTGAAGACAATTATATTCCATCAGAAAAAACACCTACTACAACATGCAATGAATCGCATTTAAAAATCGATCCAAATGCTAAACTTAAACACGACGAAGAAAATTGTTTTAAAAAAATCGATTCATCTAATCCTACAGTATTAACAGATCATATTAAAGAGAAACAGACATTTTTTGAACTTAAAAATCAATTAGATGAATTATCCCAAGAATATAAAGGCTATGTGCAACAAAAAGTGTTTAATGAATTACAACAAGAAATAGATAATAAACAGTTACAAGAAATGAAAATATTTCCAGATACGTTTAATGAAGTAAACTTAAACACAAATGAAGATTTTCAAAAAGAAATTGATGAATTACAAAATGAATGGTGTCAATTAGAACCAGAATTTATACGCGATGTTCCATTAAGTTTTGAAGAGGATAATTCTAGTCAAAAATTAAAAGAAAAACCTTACAATTTATTCGAAAGATTACATTTTCTTCACAGAAAACTATTATGTAAATTTGCCAATTCCAAAGAGTGGCCAGAGAATGTAAATAAATAGATATTTATACTATTTATATTAATTTATAACACATTAAATATTTTTAATTTGTTTTGAATATTTTATTTTAGTGTTTTCAACCATCAAGTTTGTTGGATGTTTTGTTTGATGACCCTACTGAGTTCAAACCAAATGTGTTGGTGCTTATATTGCATTCTATAGATAAAGGTTATTCAATAAAAATTAACACGGACAAGAACTTGAAATCACCAAAAGAATATTTTTTCAATTATTTTAAGGATACAATATTGGAATACATGGAAAATGAACACCTACCACCAGATTTGTTGGATTTATTAGATAGTGCTGAGCCCAGATTATTTTATTCTGGATGTGTTATAGCAGAAATCCATGATCAAGTAGATGAGATTCCAGGCAGAGTGTATAGGTTATTACTGCGTCCTTTTAATATGGTGAGTTATTTGAAAAATTACACTACTGAATAATAATTTAGAAATATATTTTCATACTAAGTTTAATTATTGTTTCATAGTTTAATTCATTATTTAATTACATAATTTAATTACAGTCCATTCAAAGTGATGTAAACCGTATAATTGCTAAAAATAGCCATCCTACTGACACTAATTATTGGTCATATAAAAAAAGACTAAAACTAGAAAGTATATTGCTTAAAAAATCGTATCCAGTTATGTGTATGGATTCGTCACCTATTGCTGGTCTAGTAGTTAATTTACAACATCAAATGTTAAGTTGTCGTACTATAGTACTAAATCCACTTAAGAGGAAATATAACTGTTCAAATCAAAAACTTTTGAAAACAGATTTGTACAATGAATCTAATGACAACATTAAAACATCAATGCTGTCAAATAAACCACAAAAAGAATCTTCAAAATTAATGGTTCGTCGAAAAAAATGTTTAATTATATCTAACAGAACTTATTCTTGTAAAGTACAAATGTATTTATTTTAAGTTAATTGTGTTAATGATTTTTAATTTTATTTACTTTATCAAATTAAATATTTATTTATGCTTAGGATACCGAAAACATCAATATTGAAAACTATATCTTATGGAAATTTGATTTTCGTATAAAATCGTTAAACCTTTTCAAACTGTTTTTAGTAATTATAACAGAAACTCAAGAATTTTCTCTATTATTATGCACAAATCCAAAGATTGATTCTGTTAAAAAGATGCGGTATAGAATTTATAATGGTCAATTAAATAAGAACTACTTTAAAGATTTTTATTTTTACACTGTTTACAGGTTTAAGATACAACTTAAGCAAAATGAATTGAAAACCTATATTATTACTATGCAAGAAGTTCTACGGCAAAAAATTAGTCCTGATATAGAAGTAGTTCGGAGATATAAATGTCAAGCTAATTCAGCTCCTCTTTCGTTAAGGATTGTTCCATCTTTGTTTAATGACAATGTTTTTAAAGCGAATCATGCAGATATTAGTCAGGTAAACTTTACACTGGTTTCATAAAAATTATTTTTTATTTCATTGAAATATTTAGTATTTATAAAAAAACTTTTTATTTAAATTTCAGTTGATAGACATATTTATAAATAACACACATATTAAATATATACCTATAAATAAGATGTTGGAAAATACGTTTAAACATAAAAGTGAGATAACTGAATTTGAATCTGAAAAAAGCGATTTATCACTAATGAAAAATAAATTGGCCGCTGATACTCATAAGACTGTTGAAACAAAAGAGACTTCTAAAGTAAGAATATAATAAAACACTTAAATATTATAATAAGAATCTTATCTCATATTTATTATATACTGATGTATTCATGGTATACATAATAAAATGTACCTTATTTTTTATAATATAATAGATTATGTTTATGTAATATTAATTATGTTATAATTATTTTAAAGTTATTATAATGATTTTATTTATTATTATTATTTAAATAAATCAATGTTATAGGATATAGAAATTAAAAAAAGTATGCAGTTTTGTACAACAAAAAAGTTATCTACCAGTTCAAATAAATTTTTAGGTGAGTTTTAAAAGAAAATTTAAACAAACTATAGATGTTAAATAGACATGACATATAATATATACGTAATACATTCAACAAGTTTTGAAGTGGTAACTATTTTAATAATTTATAAATTAATTTAAATAGTAAATAAATCAAATATTATAAAAATATTACCATGTTTAGAAAATAACAGTATAAATATTTGGATTTGATAAAAATTAATTCGACATTTTATAAAAAAAAATAAACAAAAAAAAAAAAAAATTTGGAAATTTCAAATGTTTATAAATATCTCAAAAAAGTCAAAACAATTTGAAAATTATAAAATGTATAGAAAATAATTATTTAAACATTTGGTGGAAATTTTAAGTATCTGCAGTTGGTTTTTAAGTTGTATCAAAAAACAAAATCCACTTTGTCAAAAACTGGATTTGTGTAAAAAATAAAAATTCCAGTTTTTTCTTAAGTTCTTGTTTCTTTTTTCCGGTTATTTTGAAGAATAATGAGAATTTATTAATTTGACCTCTACAAGTATAAACTGAATCCTATTTGCTACTTAAAATCACCTTTAAAATTATAAGTATTTTTTTGACTTCTTATTTTTTAGTGTGTCCAGATAAATAAAAAACTATTTATTTTTTCTTACTTAGTAATTTAAAATTTTTATTGATGTCTTACAGTTGATTATTTATTTTAAATATATAATTTTATAAAACATATATACTTATTAATTATGTATTCAATTTGACAGATTTACCATCAGTTGATTTATTATTAGACAAAATGACTGATTCGTCACCATTGCAAACACAAATCATACCAAAAGATATTTTATTGGATAATGGTACTATGTCTTTATTAAAAGAAAAGTCGACCAATACAGTGAGAAACTCTTCTCTTGAATCATCACTAATACAGCCTACACTTGGTAAATTGCTCTGCTTAGAATCCAATATATTCAAAAAACCAAATCCTATGTACAGCAAAATTAAAAATTATAGAAATTAATATTTTTCTTTTTTTATTATTATTATTTTAAATATTTAGCATATAATAAAATATTAAAATCCTTAAAGTTAGGACAACATAATAGTATAGGTAATATTTAAATTCTTATAATTTATCTTACTTGTTAATTTTAAAATGTAATTTTCTTCATAATTGATTGTTTGACTTAATTTTATACATTTATAAAAAAATATAATTATAAGACTTAATTATGTATTTAATTTGACAGATTTGTCAAAATTGAATTCAATAGACAAAATAGCTGATTTTTCACCAATACAAACTCGAACCATATCAAAAGATATTTTATTGGATGATGATACAATGTCATTATTAAAAAAAAAGTCGATCAATACAGAGACAGACAACTCTTCACCTGAATCATCAGTAATACAACCAACACTTGGTAAATTGTTTTGATCAGAATCTAATATATTCAAAAAATCAAATCCTATATACAATAATATAAAAAAATGATAGGATTTTTTATTATTATTATTAGTCTTAATATTGAATTTAATAATGCAATGAATCATAACTAGTCACTTTATACTTACATTTTAGTAGGTATACTATAATAAAATATCCTTAAAGTTAGATTAACATAATATAATAGAAAAATTATTTTAAATAAATTTATTTTAGTGTCTCTTATTTAGTAAATTAAAATATTAGTTGTTTATCTTTAATTTATTATTTTGTTTAAATAATTATAAGACTTAATTATGTATTTAATTTGACAGATTTGTCAAAGTTGAATTCAATAGACAAGATAGCTGATTTATCATCATTACAAACTCAAACCATACCAAAGGACATTTTATTGGATGATGATACGCCTTTATTGAGAGAAAAGTTGACCATTACCGAGACAGACTCCTCTCTCGAACCATCATTAATAATGCCAATACTTATGGTTTCAAAAAACGATAATTTTTCAGATTTAGTCCAGGAAAATATAGTATTGGTGTCAAATAATTCTATGGTTCCAGTATTTAGTTTTATTACATCTACTATACCATTTGAATCAAGCCCTGCAGTTGTGTTATCTAGTTTATCAACAATTAATTCACTAGTTACGAGCATTAAAACTTACATGTTGCCTATTGAGTCCTCAAGTTTGGGTTATATAGCAAAATCTGAAAACATGTCTTTACAAACTGATGAAAATTCATCATTTAATGATGATGGTGATGATGATATTTATACCAATATTAAATTATTACCAGATATGCAACCAGAGGATTTAATCCATTTAATGAAAGTAGATGATATTGCAGTGAATATGTTTTATGGTATAAATTCAGTAATGCCCACAACCAGTAATGATGATACTATCACGATGAGTCCAAATGAAAATATATTCACAATGGTTTCAAATTCTGATGATGTAGAAAATATTTCAGTTATGAAACATACAAATGAAAGTGAAGTTGATTTATTTGGTACAATGTCCAATATAAATGATAATGGGATGTTTCAGTTACATGACACTACAAATAGTACAAACGGTAGGTAATATAAATATGTATTAAGTACTATTATAGAAGTTACATAGTTTCTGATTTCTGGTTTATATTAGTTAATGTTATCAGAATAATAATAATAATAATAATAATAAATCTAATAAAATTATTTATTATCATTTAATATGTGTAGATTAATTATTATTATTTATTTTTATTAGTAGTGTACAAAAAAATATATAGCTAAATAAAAAATGTTAAATAATATCATTATGTACACTTTTTCAATAAAGTGTCAATAAGTATAGTGTTTTCCTTAGATAAAATTGAAAAAAAATTAAATATCATAAGTTACCCAATAGAATTTGATATTTATTAATTAAAGAAAAATGTAGTATTTATGTATTTATTATGCTGAATAAGCTGTGCAATGAGATAGATTTTTAAATATCATAAATTATCTGTTTGACTCATATTTTGTCTTAAGCATTTATTAGATTTTATTATAAATACATTTTATTACATTTATTATTATTTGTTAATTAAAGCATTGATATAATTTTAAATAACCAACACACATAATTAAAAAATAAGAATGTTATGTTATTATGTTTCTGATTCAAGCAATATATATAAACATAATGATTTATGATTATAGATAGTCTCTCATTTAGCTACATATCTGCAATTATAAGATGTTTGTCATTTTTGTTTTAGAAATATTCGAAGACAAATACATGTTAAGATGTCTTCAATTATTTCATCAAAACCCAACACTGCCAGATATATCTATTTTGCCAGATATATCTATTCTGCCAGATATATCTATTCTGCCAGATATATCTATTCAGCCAGATATATCTATTCCCCATGATACACAGGTACTTGTTCATATACAGTAGTTGAAATTTAAAGTTTTTAGAAATTAAATTCATAAGTCTCTTTAAATCTATCTGAAGAGATATTTATTGGATTAAGTAAAAATATATTAATTTATAATAAGTGGGTAGAGGACACTTATAAACATAGAATTCTAATTAATTAACATTTAAGTTATTACGAGTCTTATACTTCTAAACCAATACTACAATAATTATTTTTAATTGTTGGTATTGTCGGATCAGAATGATCAGATTATCAAATAATGTTGTGATTTATAATTAATCAAAATAATGGAATCATAGGCATTACTATAAAATTATTAACTAAGTATAAATAACTTGATAGCCCAATAACCTAGTTGCATAAAATTATAGTCTATATAATTATAATTGTAACTGTAAGTAGTAAGTAGTTACAGAATAACATGTGTGAGTACATCATGAATATAATTTAAATTATTATTTGAAAATATTTATTAAAGTAAAGCTGCAACTGTAAATAAAAATTAAAAACTTTTTATTAATTAAAGTATAATATCTGTAATAATCCATGAAATAATAAAGCAAAGAGGGAGAGTAGATAACTGCTCTGCATTACAATAGAACATAAGTTTTGAGTGTAACTCATCATTCATCAAGTCATTATAGATTACGTGTTAGATTTTAGTTCAGTGATAAATCATTGTATAAAATGAAAAACAATCCTGAGATAAGAGAGTTCAACCTTTTGGAAATTAAGATATTTTGTGATCAAATGATTACATTTTTTTTAATCAATTATTTCAAAATAATATTTACAATTTTCAATTTTGACTTACCAAAAGTATCAACTAGATATAATTTGTTACCAGAAGTCCAGAAATCTTTCTCAATATTGCATAAATAAATAAAAAACACACATCATTGTAAAGTCTATATATTCTTATATATTAGTAAACATCATTCAAATTTAAGTAAATATAAAATTATTTAATCATAAAATGCTAAAAGATTTATTGGCTATGTATTGAAATGTATTGTGTTGTGCTATTCAATTTTATAAAGACCATAAATTATGGCGATAAATAGACAATTTAAATCAGAGCTTAGCTAAATCCGTGTTAGTTAAAATTCTAGAAAAAATTCTTCCATGATCAACACTAGATTTTCTTTATGTCTTAAACTGTTGAAACAATTTAAAAGTTATATGATTAAAGTAGGTACTATCACTATCATATTAAATTTACAAACTTGAAAAGTTTCTACACAAATATTTTCCTAAAAAAGTGTTTAAGTAAATTATTATACTAATTATTAATTAAAAACTCCATCACTTTGTTCACAACTTAAATTTTATTTATGATTTAAGCTATTTAAATATTGTTTTAGGTCGACCCTTATCCCAAACCTGGTTTTTCAAATGGTAAGTATACTTATACACATTAAATTATTTTTTAATTACTTAATTTATATTATAATATCAAATTCACATTAATTACAAACATTATGTTGGTATTATAACCTTGTAATTACCAGTTACCATTGTTTTGTTTTATTTCAGATTCATTGACAAATAGTGATCCATTTAGTGCATTAAATGCATTAATGGATCAAATATTATTGTCAACAAGTAATTCGGTAAGATTTATAATTTTGTTATATATTTATTATTTATAGGTGGTGGGTTTTTAAATTAATTAACATAAATTATTGTAATAATATTTCAAGATATACTTAACAATAGAAATTATCTATACTTATTTACAATATTTTTCATTATTTATTCATGTTTCTTTTATAAATTAAAAGAGGACTAAGATGATTAAATATGATTTGATTAGATTAGATGATTAAAAAAAGTTTACCTTAACTACTAATAAAAATTAAATTATTTTTAACAAACACTATTTGAGTTCATTAGCCTAATATTATTTCATGCTTCATGTTTGTGATATTAGTTTATTGTATAATATATTAATATGTGATTCTTTTTAAATTAAAATGTATTTATGTTTTATAGAATAACGAAGATAAATGTCCAGATACATAAAAGGTAGGTATTATATAAAAAAGTTAGGTACACTATACATGATGGTTTAATCATATTGATTTAATTTTAATTTAAATAAATAAAAAAAAAACTGTTTTTATTATTTTAATTTTATACTATTTAACATCAACATTATAGTTTAATTTGCAAATATTAATTGCAAAACGAATACCATTTTCTTGCAATCTCCTAATATGCTACCAGTATATCAATGAAGTGTAGTCTACCATAATAATAATAAAATTATAGTTACTAGTTAGTATATGGTCTACAATATAAATTGTATTAAATTCAGTGATTTTACATGAAATAAATAATTACTTAAAAAAAAAAATCAAAATTAAATTTAAAAAGGGGAAAAGTAGATACTGCCTTATTGTACAGAAGATGTTGAATCAACTTCATCAATGAGTAAGTCTGTAATATATGTCAAATTTGAATTCAATGATAAATTATTGTATATGCTAAATTATTTTGAGTGGAGACGGTCTATCTCTATACTGACTATACTAGGGGTCCATAAGTAATTTCTATTGGAGTCTATAAGATTAAAATAATAAATAAATGAGATGCAGACAAAAAAAATCTTTGTCAAATTTTTATAATAACATAATCCACTTGAGATATTTTTATAGCCCAGTTTTCTACTTTTTGTAGTCTAGATTTGGGACTACTAGTACCAAACTTTGATCTTTATAATGTTCAACTTCAATTTATTTTCTGATACACAGGAAAATGGATCTAATTGATATTTTGGGAGGTCAAATTTGGAAATACAAAAAAAAGAATTATACAATTGTCAATTTGTATTATTAAATATATTATTCAACTGTAGATTTTTTTTAGTCAAAAATAACATTGATTTTATAACACTACCACTGAAAAATTCTTGTATAGATAAAATGTGAATTACTAGGAGATATAAATCGAAAATGTATTTAGTGATTTAAAATAATAAACGCTACAAAAATCACAATGATGTAGATATCTGATTTATAGTAGACCACAAAACACTGATAAACGACGTGCAACACTCATATATATTTAGTTTTATGATATAGAAAGTGGCGGTAGAGCGTATATTGAGAGAAACTATATTTTTTATCCAACTATAAATAAATAAATTATAATTTAATGATTTTGTTTTAATTTTAAGATTTTATGTTAAAAAATATTAATTATAATATTGTTGTGTATTGCACATAATAATGCTGAATTAAATAATAATAATAATAATAATGAATTATTTTAATAAGTTATTATTTATTATATGATAAAATTATTTCTTGTGGTTCATAAACTAATCAATTTTAATTTTTTTTTCAGTAAGACTTGCAGACAACATTATTGTTTTGACACTACTTAATTAAAAAAAATATATTATTAAGTAATGTATGGGGTGGTACTCGTATAATAGATTTAATCTGTAATACCTATAATTATTGTATGTTGGTTTTTTTTTCATAACCTAGCATTATTTCTTTGTAGTCAATTGATTTAGTTAAATGTTGTTTAAAAATAATTTCAAATAAGTTTTTGAAAATTATCACGTGTATGATACAATTTTCATAACTATCATAATACTTTAATGTGTTTACGAGTATAATATTATATATTTATTTTTTTATTGTTATTCATCTTATATTTATACATCAAACATAGAATATTGATAAGAAGTATAGAATAAAATAAAACATATTTTTACAACGTTCATTTACAATATATTGAATTATACTTTTACGTATATAATTAATGTTATAACTCAAAATACAAGAATGAACAGTGACAAAGGGATTTACAATATCTATGTATATTGACAAGGTTGAATTTACAATAAATATAAGATGTGTTTATAAATTAATATTTATAATATGTAAATGACCAAATATTAAGTAGGTATACTCAGTGGCACAAATCTTTGGCAGCAGGGAGGCACTTGTCTTCCCCAAAATAATTTGGTGGTAGGTATGTGTGCATAATACGGTTAGTAAAGGTTATATATTATAATTATTTAGTAAACTAGCATACCCGTCTCGGCTCCACCCAAGATTTTAATTAATAATAACTAATTATTTATTAACTTTATTGGACTAAATTTATGCCAATGTCATTCTCTGTGATGTCCTCTTTAATTTAAAAAAAAAACTGCACGGCAATTGAATAAGTAGTTTCGGAGTTTATTCCGAACATACAAACAAACGCTATCATTTTATATATTAAAATAGATGAAATAATATATTATGATTAATTTGTTAAGCAGTAAATATAAGTAAATCAAAATGTTTAGAATTATAGATAATTAATGTCATTGGGGTGGCTGGATAGTGCTGGCCAGTATACTTTTTGACTTGCTTCCATAAAATAAAATTTGGATTTGTACCACTGAATGCACTAGATAGGTAATGCGGTTAATATATAATTAAGTAGTCTTAGCTTTATTTTTTGGATTCATAATAGATTTATTTAGCTTAGTTAAAAATAGCATTGGTAATTAGTAGGGAACGGATTTGAATGCAAATTGTATTTTTTGACGTTTTTAGTGAATTTTTATGGTTTTATGTCATTTTTATGTAAGAATGGATATATTTCGTCATTTCGATAAAAATTTAGTTAGTTAACATTCATTCTAAAATAATACAATTAAATATTATTTATCGTATAATATGTTGTATTTCTATTTTTGTTATTTATTATGTTTTTATCAATCAGATTTTTTGGGTAAAAGAAGATTGTAGAATTAAAAGAGGTGAAAATGATACGAATAAATAATACCTAAAAATAAGAATTTATAATGCTACATTAACACGATTTTCTTCAATTCATTTTATTTTACCATTCATTATTATTGTATAAACAATTTTTTTTAATGTTTTAAATAATTAAGAGCATTTAAAAAAAAAAATTTCTGTTATAAATGCATAATGAATCAAGCATTTAAATCTGTTCCTTAGTAATTAGTAATTTATTATTGTAAATTCAATATTGTTTATAGGTTGTGTAATTGGTGTGAGTAATATTGTAATATTTTATAAGATATACAATTTTTAATCTATACCTACTCGTATATTGTATTCAATTATATTTATTCAGGCTCAAGGACATTAATAATAATTTATATCAAATGTTCACTAATTCAACTTTATTGTAGTTAATTGTAATTCAGTGTACTTACCTACTACATTATCATATTTATTTTTTACTTTGATGATATAAGAAATAAATATTAATATGATTTTTTTTATTAGCTGTATTTATTTTTTATGTTATTATGGTATGAATATTATATAAAACTGTTTGCGTTATTAATATACGTTATTATTTAGATAATTTTATTTTAAACAGCTTAATAACAATTTGGAGTTTCATTTCAGGTACAGATATATAATAATATTATGTCCCTATGATATTGGGAAGTTATGATAAAATGTATTAGATTTTTGAGTGAAACAAATACAATCAATCAAAGTCAATATTGAATATATTATACATTTATCGTATATCAATTATATTTTATAATAAATTTTAAATATATAATATATTTATCAATAATTTTAAATAATTTTGAACAAATAAAGCAAGGTTTATATACTAGGTAGGTTCCCAGTAGTATAGTATAATAATAAAAAAAATAGTTAAAACAAATAAAATGACTAGTACACTACATACTATATTATATGTATCGAAATGAATAAAATAAATAATATTTGAAACAAATTAGATAAATTACTTCTAAAACTATTAAACAATTAATAGTTTGATTTATATTTTGTATATTATGCATCTTCCAAAATAACGCTTTTGCAAAAAAATAAACATCGATATTTACTCTTTTATGGGAGATATATTGCTAAAAATCAGTAAAAATATATGACCTAAGTAAGCAGTACCGTGTTAAGATTTAATGCCACCGGGAGCTCACATATTTTTCCGCCTCATACCCGCCCACACAATACCAATCATTAAAAAAAAACTTGTATAATATAGTGATTAAATGAATACAGTAAAGATATTTTGTCGCATCGTCACTTATTGGACAAAATATAGGTGTTGGGCGTAGGTATTTACTATTTAGCATTTATGTAGGTACCTATACAGTGCTGCGCGCATCTATTAATTCTGAGGCCCGTGTGCAAAATTTATTTGGAGGCCCTAAATTAATATTATTGTTTTTTACTTGTTTTTTGTATTACTACGGCAAATAATCAGTACTTTTTTAGTATTTTAACTTGTATGGAATAATTTCTGTTATTATACGTACATTGTACTAATTAGAGTATTAGACTATAGAAGTTTACCCTACATTATATATTTATATAGTTATTAATTATTATTAGGGCTGGGATTTCGATGCACTTTGCATTTTTTTCTGAAGCTTTCTGTACGATGCTAGTTTTTTTTTAAATATGTTTTAGGTAATTTTAAATTGAAATAAGAAATTTTATTTAGCATTTTTTGACAATTTTTGATTTTAAGGTCATTTTTCTAATTTTTTAAGGTATTTTAGGAGTTTTTAAGTCATTTTCGGTGTTTATGAATTTAAAATTAAAGATTATATAGATTATAGATTTATAATATAAAATATTTATATGCTAAAAATATATGAAAAGGAGCTTTTTTATCTACAAAAACTTATTGGCGGGCAACAGCCGAGCATTTCTATTTGAAAACCTGAAGTACGCTCCCGTGATTCAGTGTAACAATAAAGAATAATTATTTATTTATTATTATAATTTATATTATAAATATATGAAGTAAAATAAAATATTTATGCGTATGTAATGTAATTTTTTTAAATTTTATGCTATTTTAAATACATTTTGAAGATATTTTTATAATGCATTTATTGAGTTTTTTAAGTCATTTTTGCATTTTTTAAGGTCATTTTTCTTGATTTTTAAGGATATTAAAATCCCAGCCCTAATTATTATAGTATTAATTTGAAACTTTTTTCAAACCAGAACCAATTTAAATAATGTTATGTCTAGGTTAAGCACATGTATGATATTTTGTAGACTTCATAATATATTATTTATAATTAATAATTAAACAGAATAAAATAACTAATAATATAAAAAAAAACATTTCTATTTAATTTTCATAAATTAAATACATGTTACGTAAAATTCATAA
This sequence comes from Rhopalosiphum padi, assembly GCF_020882245.1. Taxonomy (NCBI): domain Eukaryota; kingdom Metazoa; phylum Arthropoda; class Insecta; order Hemiptera; family Aphididae; genus Rhopalosiphum; species Rhopalosiphum padi. The sequence continues at coordinate 32,728,942 of NC_083599.1, forward strand.
ATATATTTTGTCTAATAATAATTGTAAATATAAAGTATAATCTAAGATCATTAATGTATAGTTATCGAACAGAAACAAATAAGATAAACTATATAATCAAATTATTAATATTTAACTAATACTTTCATATACTTATTTCCCATATGCATTATACACATACAATTTTTACGAGTACTATTATCGAAGTATAAATGTATAATAATATTACCTACTAAACCACCGAAATTGACAAAATTTACGAAATATTTAAAATATGTTTTATTTTATTGAAAATCATTTGAAATGAATTTATCACTTACAATACTTAATGTATCATGTTTTAGTAAAAATATGTATTTATACATATACAAATTCCAGCCCTACTGTAATATCAATATAAATATAGAAATGAAATTAAAAACCATTATAAGTACATTTTATACATTAGGTAGGTATGCTATAATTTTTGGCATTTTAAATGCATTTTTTAAGGTTTTTTAGAGCATTAAATTCATAGCCCTATTTATCACATAAGACAATATATCATATATGTATAATGCATATAATATATCGATTGTCGATACCCGTTTAAAACCAATTGTTTTTTATAATAGACGTTATTATAAAATGCTTAATATTATTATTGTGATACTTGGCAATTGCATACTATGTTTATCCTCTACTAAATATTTATGCTTATAATTAATTTAATTTAAAAGGAAAAACATAAAATCAATAAATATTTGTAGCACAAAAAAAAATATCGAAACAGACAATTAATTTTCAATTTTGGTTGTAGGCCCCTTAGAGCTGGAGGCCCGTGTGCATTGCATTGCACACCTTGCACACCCAGCAGTAGTTGCGGCACTGTACCTATATAATCAATTACACATACAATATAATTAACTCAATCATATAAAATATAATTTATATTATGTTTATTTGCTATAGAAACTAATAAAAACGACTTTAGCTACAAATAATATGCGGTAAAGATCTACATGTAAATTAATTTTTATGTGTAGACTGTAGAAAATAATTGATCATTTCAAAAAATGTCTAATATATTAAATATTTAATTTAAAGCACATAACAACAACAAATTATTAAATTTTATTCTAAAAAATAATATAAAATATAAACCATGGAAATCAATAATAGTACTATGTATACATACTTTTAAGCCTTTCAAGAATTCAAACTATTTTTTTTTTTTAATAACTTTTTTTATAACGAATTTATAAATGATGTTTTTTCAATCCATTTCTTCCAAAATATTATTTTCAAAACAAAATGTATAGTGTTGACAATTTTTTATTTGCTAATGGCGATCTTAGATAATTTTGTACTCTCTTCAATATACAGAAAAAGAATAATGTAATTTGCGGTAGATATGACAACAAACTGTCCACTGTCCAGTGTGGCAGTGTCCACTGACTATAACAATATAGCGATAATTCTGTTATTTGTAAATAATTTTTAAAAATAAATTAATAATTTATCACAACTGGAAAAATGAAAACGCGTGCTTGCGTCGTAGTTATATCACTTGTTCTAGTATTTTCACGAATTCACAATAATATGGGCACGCAAATACTTATCAAGAACTATTTAAAGTTAATAGTATAATAAGTAATAACTAATAAGTATAACATTACTACAATAACTGTACGTTAATCCTCGTTAATCGAATTTCTACTGAGTATGTGTAAGTAATATTAAATTCATTTGAATACCCGTTGAATTTCCTATATTTTAATATTTATAAAATGTTTAATCACTGATTGATAAATTTATGTATTACAAAAAAACCAAAAAATGTATGAAAAATCTGTACCTACATGAATGCTGTGTATAAAATATTTTAAAATTTTGCTACTGGGCGCAAATGGAGCATTTGCCCTCCGTTAAACACGCCTCTGTGAGTAAGTGTGTGAACATAGATGTATCTAAGACTAAATTATAACAGAAACCATAAATAATGTATATATGAACAAAATCTGCAGTATAAACATCAAAATTGATTAATATATATTTTATATACCTGATTTGATTTTATTCCCCCCATAAATATCACAAGTTATCTTATTTTTTAAATATTCATCTCTTAATCAAAAGAAATATTAGTTATTTAAATGACTTCAAAAATGTAAAATTATGAAAAGAACAGGGATGTTAAAGAATAAGTGCTTCTGGCTTCTAGCAAAGGTGAAGAAGTTAATGAAAATAATTACTATAAGTAACATTTGATGAAATAAGTTACATTAATAATGCCAGGAGTAATTAATGTAGTTCATGTATTAAAAATTGTTTTTAATAAAAATACAAAAAAAAACACTAGTTTTAAAATACTTAAATGCGATTGTATTATGCTTAAGAGGACGCCAATACCACCCGTATGAGTTGTCTCTGTCTTACTAACGTACCTACATACAGCAAATTTTCGTTCAGCAGAATACATTTTGTGATGTTAGCTTTAATATTAGAGTAAATTTACCTATTATCAAATTTAAAGGTAAGAATATTATCTAGGCAATGACATAAGATTTTATTGATATTATCATTTTTAAGTGAGTTATGAACATCTTAAAGTTGTAATATTTCACATAGCTGTAACTCACTTTAAAATAATAATATCATTAAAAACATATGTCATTGTCTAGATAATATTCTTACCTTTAAATTTGATAATAGGTAAATTTACTCTAATATTAAAGCTAGCATCATAAAATGTATTCTGCTGAACGAAAATTTGTTATATGTAGGTACGTTAGTAAGACAAAGACAACACATGCGGGTATGGCGTCCTCTTAAAATGAACAGATGAGTTAGTTACTTTCACATTACTTGTGACAAAATAAATACATAACAAGATTACATTTTTGATACAAAAATTCTAAAGCAATAGGCAATAGTGTAATGATATGCGTTATTACAATAACAGTATATTATGCTTTTATCTCATACTTAATTAGTTTCAATGGTATTACTTTCAACATTAAATTACCTATATTTACAACTAAAAATAATACAATAAATCTTTTTTTAAACTATATAATAATTTATAATTTTCATGTAATTCTAAGTTGTTGTCACTTATTTGTGGTAGTTTACTAAACAAAAAGCAGTTCTACATCAGCATTCAGCACTTGAAGAGAGTGATTTACTAAATTTTAGAAACGCTAGTAAATCGTGGATATTTTTAAAACATTCAAATAATGTGTATTATTATCATAATAGTATAATTTGTTTTTTAATCCTATACCTACACATTACACATCATTGTTAGTTATATTTGAACACATATCAACATAGCATAATTATCAGTATAAAATAATATTATCACAATAAGACAACTGATATAAATTTATTTTCCTTATCAAAATAGTATTTGTTGAATACTCCTGATAGTTTGGTTTTCATGAAGACAAGAACACAAGAATATTAATTTTGTATAAATAATGCCCAATACAAAGTTATTACCATTAGTATTATTACTATATATAATCAATGTTATTATTATGATCCGAGAGTTCTCTTCAGTATTATAAGGTCAAAGATAAACAAAAATATTATACAAAATAACAACACATTTTAAATAAAGTGTTTTTATTATTTCAACATAATTTTATTACAAACAAATATAAATATATTTGTATGATATTCCAACTTAAAAATGTGTGGTATTATTGAATGATATACATGATAGGGAGAGATCTAATAATAATAAGATATTGATAGTATAAAAATTATACAATTATATAGAATAAGACAAAAAATAAGTAACAAGATTAGATATAAACAACTAGAAAACTCTGACAAAGAAACTCAATAGAAAGTTGAAAGACTTACATCAATGTTATAATAAATAAACAAAACAAACAACATTCAAGCAACACAAATTATAACTAATTTAATATAAGGACAAATTCCAAATAAAAGTTTGATAATTAAAACTAAACCACAATAAAATTATTTATAAAGCAGTTAATTACTTTTTTTTTTACAAGTGTTTTACATTTCACAATAGCTTTGAATTATGATATAAATTATATTTATTTTCCAATTAAGGTGCAATCATAAATACAAATAAAACTAATGCACACATTCCAAATTTAATGAAGAAAATCAACTAATGATAGACTATTAATATTTAAGAATAATGAGGCTATGATTTTTATTTTATTTTAATCTCTATTAATTGAGTAAACTATCAAAATATTGAAATCTTTTTTTTTATATACTTCATTCTATGAAATTGTGCAACTTGTAATTAATTTCTAACAATTTATTATCTTTCTTCATTAAAAATGGAATGTATATAATTGATTTAGTTACAATTTTAGCATAAAATTCTCAAACATAAATAGATATAAATATATAAATACACAATGATTCCTATCTTTTATGAAATATAGAAGAATATTTATACAACAAAAAGAAGTACTTTTTCTATAAATTATCTAACATGGTTAAGGTGCTGTGAATGTTGAATTTTTACTTGGAATTTTCCATTTATTGTTTTAATCATTTTTGTGCTTTTATTGTTTACATTTATCTAATAATTTTTTTCACCTTTATAACTAGACATAAGTATTTTTCAACTCTTTACCGTTTTTCTCTGCCAAAGTTTTCTACTTATCGTACATCTAAACGCCTATCACATTTCTCTATCAAACGCTTTATATATTTTGAACTTTAAATCTGAATAATATTTCTTTCACTTTATTGATTTTCTTCATCTTCTGAATTTTTATGGAGTATGAATACTTTTGTTAAATTCATGGCCAAACAAAAATACCTATATATATATAAAAAAAAAAAAATATGTGTAAATAATATAAATACGTAAGGTAACATTTTAAGTTTAATTAATAATGTATCATTACAAAATTGATCAACATAATGTAATTATTTTATCTTATTTCAATATAGACCGTGATCCAAAGTACAAATAACAATTAAACAACAATTATATACGATTCCAAATGCATTAAAGTTAGCATAAGGTAGAATTATATTAGCTTGATTTAGTACTTTTGAAAACATATATAACATGATCAATAATATTAACAGTTATAATTATAATAACTAATAAATATATATATATATAATATATTGGTATTGCCTTGCTGTAAGATTATTGTATATTATTATCTGGATAAGCTTTGCAAATTAAAAAATTATTGATTATTTATAAAAAATATTAATTGATTCAGGGGAAAGGGGAAACATCTGGTACTACAAAAAATCGTAGAGGTGAAAGGCACAAGTTAGGTTATTAATTTACTTATTAATTATAGGAATTATTATTATTCAAAAATTTGTATTATCATTCATTATAAATTAATACTTATAATTGTATTAAGGGGCCTCGCTACGGTTATTATTTAAGCGACATCATTTAGGCAATTCATAATCTCGTCTTAGTTGCCCGAGATCTATGTGTTAGATTATTAGTGTGAGTGAAATGTGATGCGGGTACCGGCTGGAGTATGCGCATGCACAAGTCAATAACTCGATAACAATAAAAATCCACTACACAAATTTTACAACAACTTACTTATTGATTTGACAAAATTAAAGTTAGTTAACGTTGTCTGATCTTAATACTGAAAAAATATTTAAATTCATCAGAAAAATGTCTGTAGATCGTACGAAACATTCTGGTTTTAATTTTAAATTTAATATTATGCTTTAAAAAAATTCATAATTTCAAGTTTTTATAACCATTTCATTAGAATATAAGATTTAATTTTTACAAAGTATTCTGTACGATATATAGACAATTTTCTGCCGAGTTCAGAATTTTTTTCAGAATCAAAATCGGACATCTTAAACTAACTTTAATTTTGTCAAAACTTTAAGACTTTTGAGCTCAAATTGACGGCAGTAGCGAGGCCCCTTAATTACTAACCAAATAAATATAATTATTATAGCATTTATAGCCAAGTAGATTTTTGTTCATATAAAAATTAAGATAGGTGCCAACTTAAGTTAGATAATACTAAATTTATTATTGATAATTGTGTAAGAACGTATAGTATTATAATTTTCAATATAAGTTATACTTTGTTTCAAACGAGAATAATCATTTTTTGCGCATACCTACTGACTGCTTTGGCAGTGGCGAGCCCAAATTTCTCCCCACCTTGTAAATCGATGCTTTCCGATGACAACTTACAAACATTCTCAACTAATATTCTTAATTAATAGTATTATTATATTTAATTTGAGGATTGCCTAATAGTATGGGCCGTTAGTGGGAGTAGGGGATGCGCGTAAATGGACAACAATCGGTTGACTGAAAACTTATTATTCTCTATTGAGGCAGGATATAATTAACATTTCATAACTTACAATAAGATCACAAAAATTATTAAGAGTTAAATTTAAATGCATGATGTGGTCTTAACTAAACCCTTTCTTGATATAAAAAAAAATAAATAATTTACCTTGAATCATTGAAGTAATTTTTTCAACTCCACCTTGGAGCTTCCAAGTCTTTATGGTAATGGCAAGGTAGTAGTGTTCAGAGAAGCTTATCCTGAATTAAAAAAAAAAACATGTTTATTTGTCTTCATACTTAATATGGTTAGATACGTAAGATAATGTTCAAAGTAAATGAAATTTTCTGCAGTTAATCACTTTGTACTTACATGCTGTTAGAAGCACCGTCTTAAATGTCAGTAAACCAGTAACTTGTCATCAACTGTGTAAAAAAATATTTCTCGAGCCGCGTCGTCGATTCGATAGAATAAACGAAACACAGTCTACCAGTCTATGCTTCCACGGGAAGCGATGATTTCGATATTAAAATGTTATAGATCGCTAAAGTGATTAGATTCGATGGCGAATACGAAGGGCCGTCGTCGCCTGTTCGGACGAGTGGATTAAGAAATGACTTGGAAAAATAAAAACAAGTTTATAGTAGCCGGCGAGTAGCAAAATAAACAATAGTGAAGACTGTATCGCAGTCCGCAAAAGCGGACAGCGGTCAACAACGATGTCTGTGAAGATAGATCTCGTACATTGCCCGAAGCCGACAACGCTACGTCGCCTTAATGGCGGCGAAGCACAAAAATTTAAAAGGCAAACGCAGTACGCCGGAGCGTCCGCCGCCCGGAGCGTAGGTATTGTAATTGTTTACAGTCATTGCTCATCCTCATTGGTCGCCGCCCGCCAGTCGGACCACCTCAGCAATCCTGCGCAACGTTTATACCACGACCCCGATACTAGTTTATGCGACCAAGTAACAGAATTGAAACGAAAAATACACGGCACTTTTTGAAAACGTCCGTACACACTGCTCCCGATGTTCCGCCAGATACGCGCCCGCACTACAACTAACCGAGTAGTGAGTACATCCGTTCAGCGCGGTTTCAGCCGTTACGAATTTTCCAAATAAATATCAAATATCCCAATAGCAAATGCATACCTAATGCGTATTCGTGGAACTATTAATATTTAATATTAACATTGATTTTAAACTAAAATATATTACCATATTATAATCAACGGTTATTAGTTAATCAATTTTTTTGATTGTTAAACATATTATTGTATTCTATTTTATTCTTTATCAAATAATAGCTAAAGCGCATTACGGTTTTTTAATACCTAATCATGAACTAAGTTATTATTATTTATAATTTAACGAATTATTCTGTGTCCCGTGGTTGTGTGGACAATTTTAAGTGTTATGAAGAAATTAAGATATTAGGAACTTTTTTTTTTACAGTGTATCTAAAGAAAAAAAAATGTACAAATTAAATTCCAAAGATATTTATAGGTAAGTAACAAGTTATTAAGTTATTTTATACAAGTCTAGCTATTATTAATACATTTAATTATGTTAAGTACAATTATAATTATTATAATGAGGTTTGACAATATTATTTACATACTAACTACCCTTTTTACAATAAATTACCTATTCAGAAAGTGCTTTTTTAACATTATAATGATTAATTTGTCTAAGTATAAAAATTGAACGATTAGTTTCTGAGTTCATAAAATGTATCAAGGATAAAGGTACGGTTTCCTTGCAGCGTCAAAGAGTGGAACAGTACGGCGCGTCATGACGCCGCGTCTGGACGCTGTAGGAAAACAATTCTTAAAATAGGTTTTTTAAAAAGATAATGTAGAGTAGATATTATAATCTAATCAAGTTTCGATGCCTAAGCGAGACGGGTTTTTGTTAATAAAGCTTTGGCATAATATAACACCAATCACCTTGCTAAACTGAGTTTAAAAATGTCGAGCATGGCTATATCATGATATCAATTATGGACTTGTGATTATTTAGTAAACGTAATTGTTATATTATTATAGATTCATATTTATAGTTGTCCAAAGATTATTGATATTATATAGGACTGGTTGTAATACCTACTGAAATATATATTTTTTAAGTCATAAAAAGGTAAAGTAAAAAAAAGAACTACGTAGATTTATATTAGAAATATGAAAATCTATAAGGATTAGATTACGATCTTAAATCTTAATAATAATAATGATTTAGACATTGAATTAGGAATGCGGAGGAACATAGTTTGGGATCTTATCATACCACTAATACGGTCAAGTGTCAGGCGTCAGCTAAAGCTAAATGTCCAACAAACATTTCTCAAGTGCTGTGTTTTTATTTTGAGAATTGAATACCAATCGCATAATTACTTTTTTATTCTTAAATAAATATGATAAAGATGCTACAGTATTATTGGGTAATATCATATCAATTGTCTTGTTCCTACACATTATCTAAAATCAACCCTTTGGACGAATATGTTGGCCAACGAAGACCCATTATTTTTCATTTGATTTATTATTATTACAAGATTATTACTATTGTAACAAGTGTTGTTAATAATTACTATTATGATAATATGATATCATTTAAATGTAATTTCCTTACTATTTTTTTTTATAGTTTTTTTTTTTTATAAATTTTTTAATTTGCTAAATTTTAGTTAAACTCTTTAACGTATTTTAAATTGGATTCAATCTATAAATTTACGTATAAATAAATTGTAATGATTACAATGACTTATGTGAACATAAAAGTATAGGAATGCCCCTGTTTAATTAATTGACCTCGCTTTTATTTATTTATTATTAAAATATGTATTTGTAATTTAATACCTAAATTGATTTTAAAATCAAAACCAGAATTTGTTAGCACATCGATACTGATTATGAGCTTTAACGATTTAAGTTTGTAGATTTATCAGTTTTTAACATAATATATTATAACGGCATACGGCATACGCAAAATAATTTTGTTACAGACATAAATAAAAAAGACATCATTAAAAAACCATTATATTCTCATCTTCGGTAAAAATCTTATAAATAATATTTGATTTATTTTCAAGTTTCATAAGTTTCTATTCAATTTATCAAAACTTACAATAATGTTTGTGTTTACTAAAATATTTTATTTTGCTCAAATTTGTACAAATATACGTATATAATTATAATTTTATTGATTGTAATTTAAAAAACAAAACATAATTTTTACTTGTATTTAATAGTGTTTAATACTTTAATGTTTATTGTTTAGAATAGTTATTTTATATTTATACTAGCAATTTTTAAGTTTTTAAGCTTGACTGGCCTTATAGGTAACTATTAATTTTGTACTTTATACGTGGATTTGAAAATTGATCGTGTGTATTAATTTTAGATTCAGAGTGAAGCGAATATAAACATTCCTCTAGTGTATTTCATAGTTATTGAAGGATTTTTTTTGTGTGTCTAGACACTTTTTAGAGGAGAACATTGTTTTTAATTTTCAACAATCAAAGGTGGTTTTTGTAGTAAATTTGGTCTACTTATATTGGATTTTATATCAGCCGCAATTACGAAAAAAATAATCAAGATGACTTAACAATTAATACAAATTATTTTTATTAGCATTTTATAAAATAAATATCATAACGACATAACACTTTCAAAATATATTTGAACTATATTTAACCTTTTTATAAACATTTCAAATTGTTCATTACTTTGGATTTTCAGTTTAGGTATATTGATAAAAATGTCAAAAATATATCGATTAAAAATGACTAATTAATTAGGTATTATAAAAATTATTCACTGGATCAAAATTCTTAAAAAAAAGGTTCCACAAAGTGTATTCTTATATTTGTACAAAAATATTAAAAATACATAAGCACAATTTTTATTTTTAAATCCATTTGTAGTTAAATTTATACGAATTTTGTCAAAATTGCGAACTATTTTGTAGTTAAATATTCAAAAAAATTTTCTTTTTGAATCTAAGTATTGAAAACTTCATACTTAGTTTTTTATAAGTAGTTCTTCCTGAAATAATAAAATTTAAAAAATATATAAAGACAATAATTATTTTAAGACATTTTATGTTCCAATTCGGACGAAATTACTTATTTAAACGATACATAACAATATATTAATTATTTTGTTATAATTTAAAAACATTATATTCGTGGAAAATTGAACTTAAATGTATTTTAAATTATTATGAATTATTCTATACACTATACGCAATGACAATTTTTGATTTATTTTAAAATATTATTTATTTATAGGTAATCTATTTTTATTGTTATACAGTATTTACAGAAAGATGTTATTATATTTTGTGTTATATAAGTTGGTATAATTTGATTTAAATATATATTATTATAATATTAAAATAAATGCAACATGAAAAAATTATATCAACCTATTATAATACTAAAGTAAAGTAAATGACTTTAATAGCTATATCAAAAAAGCATATATTATCATTTGGTGATGTAGGCTCATAGACCGTTTTCACTCAGAATCTTTTTCATATACAATGATATTATATTGCTGAATCCAAATTTAACACACCAATGATAGTGAAGCGGTACTCACTTTCCTGCCTTTTTTTATTATTATTATACGAAGACATGCAGTTGTTGTTATACATTTTATTGTTATGCTTTTAAGTGCAGTAAAGTACTAAAGCACAAACATTGAATTATTTTAATTATTAAAATATATAAATGACAAAAACCACATGTCTATTTTCCGGGTTGGTGCTACTCTAATAGTATCGTTTGACCACTGACCAGTCGAATTATTTACACACAATAATAATTATTATACATTTATAATATTGCACATTATTGGTTTAGATATTATAGATATGCAGTTTTCAGAACTAGTATTAAGTTACAACTGTTACAAGGTATGATTAGATCTGTATTATTATTATAATATAATTACCTATTTATTAATATAATAATATGAGTAGGTATTATAAATTGACGAAAATGTACAATAATAAATTGATAATTGTATGCCACGTGACTATTTTTTATATTGTTTAGGTATATGTATTTTTCTTAACTAAACAAATTAGATAGGTAGGTACATTCATGTTAAGTTAAAAACAATAGATTTTAAATAAGTGTCATAGAAGCGTATTAAACGGTATTAAATTAACGCATTGTCTATAATGAATTTATGAGGCTCTGATTAATATATATTATCAAAGGTGTCCGTACTTTTGAAAAACGTGTTAAATTTCCAAAATCTACACAAAAAATTGACACCTATGTTGACAGATAATTAAATTTTTTTAAAAGGACTTTTTACAACTAAGTTACGCTTAAAAGAATTAATAAGTAAATAGTTTTTATAACTGACTACCTATATGTACTGTTAAAATAATTTTGCGTTAATATAAAAAGTTTAATAGCCTTTAGAGTTTTTTTAATTAATTTTAAAATTTAAAATTAATAAATTGTACCTTTATAAATCTATGTAAAAGATTAAGGAAAAAGTCCATTTTTATATTATTTTACGATATACGCATAAGTAGAACAGTAGATGTATTAGATAAAAAATATTTGACGATTTGTAAGTTGATTAAACATGATATTAGTAATACTTATCATATATTTCATTTTAAAATATATTTTTTTATTATTCAACTAATCATATAGAAAAATCCTTAAATAAGTATCTTGTGTCTATAAAGTACAACATTGACAACTGATTAATAATTCAATTTGGGTTTTGAATTAATTTCATTGTTATGTTTTAAGCAAACACGTCAGAATATAATTACAAATTTACAACTACTTTTTAATCATTGTTAGCTATAGGCTCTATAGTCATTATTCGAATAAAAGTCAGTTATTGAAGATTAGGAAATAAAGTTTAAAAGATTGAAACATTTATAACCAGAGGGGTACCAAACAAAAGTTTTTTTTAACTATAACTTATAATTTATAAATTGTAATTTTGTTTTTTGTCGCTTTCTGACGAATGATGTCTGTAGTTTACCAATTACCGGGGGATATGCTAACGCAGTTCTCCTTATGTTGAGGTTTAAATGGAAAATACATTTTAGTAGTTACATGTAATAGTTGTAATTGAACATGAAATTATTAAAAATTTAAAGACAAAGAACTTTTTTTTTAGACAAGGAATCTGAATCTGAATGACAGAATGTCTTACGGGATAACCTAAAGTTGATTCATTATTATCGTTTACAGCAGAGGTTCCCAAACTGTTACATTTTTTAATCATCTATTACTTTTTGTTGATATTCAATATCAGTTTTATTCACTAAAACAGCAAAAAAAAAGGGTTGCCAAATTTAAAAAAATTCTTAAAATGAGTTGTATAATAAAAAGTTTGGGAACTTTGGGTCTATACAGCGTAGACTCTACATATGTGTATATGTATAATATTCTGTACCTATACATTTTATATATTTGTTAATATGTATATGTATTCAGCACCAGTCGCAGAGATATTTTTTTCACCGTAAAAATAATATTGTTTTACAAGAAATAATATAAAATTATTAACATAATATTTTAATCACAACATAATTTGTGAAAGTAGGTCAACTAATAAATTATTATATAATATAATATTATCTAATTATTGTATTATATTAATTGTATGCCATTTTATTTCGTATCATTTATTTTTAGCAATTAAAAACTTTTATCATTTTCTATCGTCGACCATAGTATATCGAAACAAAATAAATATTATATGCTTTTATGTTTATAGTTATCAATTTTTTAACTTCTTGCAATCATTATCACGAAACCTATGATGATAATCAAAAATTAACCTAATATTTTATTATTAAAGTATCTAAAGTATCTAAGAAAAAATGCAGATATTTTGATAAGTATTTTAAATATGTATTTAAATAATAGTAAAAAAAGGGATTTGCCTAAAAATGTTACTGTCCAGGAAGATAAATGATGGTCTTTAAAACACTGACCGGGAATTGTATACAATGGCTAGACTGATTATACCAAATAGGAAAAATTAATAATAAGCTTAATTTAATAATAATAAAAATATTACATTTAAATGTAATATTTATTTTATTTTACACTTATTTGATTAATAACATTGGAAAATTTTTACTTATTTATTTTGATACTTATTGCCACTATGGAATTTGGAGATGCATAAAATTCCAGCAGCTTTTCACTTGTTTCTTTTTGTTTTGTATTTTTCACTACAAATGAAAGCCCTTCCGATTACTCTCGCCGACCGCGGACGGTTACCTCGTTGCTCATAACGTGCAATCACCATCATTACCTCGGCACTAGGTGACAACTGAATGTTGTCTCAATGTCTTGAATTGTCGAGTACACCATCAATACTAAAAAACTGTTCCTTGCAAATTGTAAACTGATTTCTACTGTAATCATGTTGTAGTATACTTTTGGTTGAACCTTGTAATTTCCGATTTGTACTGCAAACCAAACAAAAAGTGGTATAAATATCCAATATAATAGCACATAAGCAACTTCCTCAAAACGTTTATGAGTCTAAAGGCGCGTAAGTTTACAAATGTTTAACCTGATTATTAAATTATACTTAGTTCAAATCGATAAAAATTGTCTCTTGTGATAAGGTACAAAAAAAACTTATACGTTTAGTGCCTACGTGTTATACACAATGACCGCATCAGTTTTAGCATTGTATACAATGATCAGTCTAAATGAGAAATAAATATTTATAATTTACATTGCCCAAATATTATGTGCATAGTATACATATAGTATATACAATGCCCAGTCTGTGTTTACAATGACCAATTTTTCTACTCGGACCGTAACATAAATACAAATACTTTAAAAATATAATTATAGATACTTTCAAATTTTTAAAGTAATATTTTTTGGTATCTTATAAACCAACAAAACAGTTTTTTTTATAGCATTTTAATGTCTTACATTGATTGTATAAATCATTTTATAAGTACAAATTAAACTTCTTGCAAATGTGTATTAATTTACACTTTTACATAGAATATGGATTGTATTTTCTGATTCAAATCACACTTTCTTTTCATTCTTTTCAATTATTTTTTAACGTTATTGAATTGGAAATACAAATAAATGAACTAAAAAGAAAAGGTATTTTAATTACAATAGGTACTCAAAGTACACTCCAAACCTAACATATAAAAGAGTGACTTATTATCTTTTATTATTGATATTTTTCTATTTTATTTTAGTAATGATATGCGTTCATATCATAATTGTAATAATAACTGCATAGCAGTTTGAATATAATAAAATAACAGCCAAGTTGTCGCGCACGGATAACGGTTAATTTCAATAAACATCTTTCATCACTGATGAAAGGGACGATTTACATTGTAAGGTCACATAGAAATTCCACATGTGTTAGGGACAATAGAGAGCAAGGCGTGTGGCTTTTCTTGTGTGCCGGCAGAGACAAGGGATGGCCCAATGAGAGTCTCTGCCATCAAGGATAAAGCTAGATCTTTGGAAATGCGGGGGCCTTTGATGGGGCCGCCCGAAACTCTGGCCGGTATGGGTGGTATGACTAGATCGTCTCTCACATCAGTGCATGCGCACCAGTATTATTAGTAACATCTCTCTACATCAAATCGTACGAGCGACAACTAGGCTTGTTTTAAAACCGGATAAGTCAGTGTTGTTTTTCATTTGGATTTTCGTGTCCAGAGAATTGTTATTTCTCACCATGTTACTATAATATATACTACTGTATTGTAGTATATACTGCTGCGAATCAAGTAAGGCGCATAATTATAACATACTATATTATATTAATATTATAATTTAGACCAGGCACGGATACAGGGGTATACATTTTTTTTGTATACGTGCCTGATTTAGACGTATATTCTGCATACAGTTTACTTGATTATATTTCCGAGTATAATACGACCTCGAAAGCCCGAAGATGATCAGGAGGAAGGTAATTGCGTAAAACTGAAATTAAATATCTGAAAGAGGGTTTTTCCTCCAGAACATCTGAACATCTAAATGTAGGGAAGGATCCCCACATACCTGGTACCATCATCCTAAAAGGTTGTGATCATCCTTTAGTTTTTTATTATTATTTAATTAATTTTGTATTTCTATTATTTCTATTTTTATGTTATTAAATTTTTATCTAGTCAGTGTTGTAAGTCATATGGTAGTCTACGTTACTATATACTATTTAATAGGCGTGCACAGACTTGAATTTCGGGAGGTGCTTACTATTTTTTCGGGCCCTTTTCTTAATTTGAGCCCCCTCTTAACAAGACATGTACATATTTTAATAAATTATAATGCATGAATAAACATTATTTACATTACCTATATCACATATTAATCAGTAGTATTACTATTATTACTAGTACCAAGTTATTTAATATTTCATTAGATATAGTTGGATCTAAAATCTATTTTCAAGATAATTGCAATATATTTTATTTATTATTTTTACTTTTGCAGTCAATAAAATCTAGCTGTTATAATCATAATAAGTTTTACCACGCAAATTTAAAATATTTTAAGTTGTATTGTTTTTTTTTTATCCCAAAACATAATTTTTTACAATATATTTTAGAAAAAATATAATTTTTATTCTAGTAACATTAGTTAAAATACGGATCCATATATATGCTATAGGACTTAAATTTTAGGGCCCCAATTACATGTCGAGGGTGCCCAGGCACACCCGGAACCCCCCGTGCGCCTATATGATATAGTATGTACGTATAAATTAACTGTTATAAGTGGATGTAGGTAACGAATTTCAATCAAATTATAGTGTGTAATACTAGTAGTATACTGAAGTATAGTAAAAGTTAGTTGTTTTAAGTACACGTATTTGTTAGAACTTTTAGTACATAATATTACTGCATACTATTATAGGTATACAAGCAAACGTTTTATACTCATTATAATATTTTATTATTATTTATTAAGTATTTCAGAACTTAATATTTCTATAGTTATAATAATTTTTGTAACTATTATCTTAGGAATATAGCGCAATTATCAGGGCCATTAATAATTTAATGCATTTTAAACTATTAAATAAGTATACACTTTTGCATAAAACCATATTATTATCAAATTAAAAGTAAAATATAATATCTAAAATAATTTTAAAATACTTATAATAACTATACAAAGAATAAAGAATACAATTTTAGCTTCAATTAATATAATTTTTGTCAATCTTGTTGTATAAATTGTTGTAATGTTGTGTGAAAATAAAATATTTTTTGAATATTGATTTATAGATTATAATACTACTATTGTCTATTACTCATATCTCATACTTTTATATTGGAATAAAGATGGCCATGATGAGCAACACAATATCGGTTATGACGTTTTGTGTTCTACAACCCAAACTAAAATATAGTATTAGGGATTCAACAGCCAATGCGGTGTTCCATAATAATTTGAAGGAAAATCTACCAGCGTTCTGACACTGGTCGTTTGTAGCGTCGGGCTCGCTTACCCTGTTCATAAATTCCTGATTACACACGTTCAACCTCCATACGAAACTACGCAGATACACATGATAAACTAAACTCAAAACGCGATATCCTTTCTCAGGCAAGTATGCAACACATAGGAATCCGTTAGTCCATAGTTGATAAAAAAAAGTAACCTTCATAATTTCGTGCATTCGTCTTTTCCACGAAAAAATGTCTTGTTTTTAACATTTTTTTAATATAATAATATATTAGGTTATATTTAATGTTTATCAATCAGAAAATTGTATGTATTAATATTACGTTGTATTGTAATATTAGAATTAAAATAAAATCTATCATATAAATATGTACAGGGTCCGACAAAAAAACCTCCAAACCTCCCATATTTCAAGAGACAGTTGCAAATAAACAACCAAAGAAATAGAAAAAAAAATTTTATTTTTTACTAATAAATATTATGCCATTTTTAATTATTTATTTTAAACATTATATCGGTTAAGTGGTGTCCTCCATTGTTAACACATTCACGAAGCCTTTCCCGATAGTTTTCTATACCTCTTCGTGTAATTGCTGGTGTATAAATGGAGGCCAATGCCTGGTGATTGGCTCCTTAAATGCTTGTAGAGATGCAAGGCGATGATCGTACACTGTGCCTTTAAATATCCCCAAAGAACGTAATCACAGGATGATCACGTTAAAAAATTTAAATTTAGAAATTTTTTTTAAAATCACGTTTAATTTTTGTTATTTTTTATTGGTTTTTAATTCGTTTTTCTTTGTTTTGTTTTTTGTTCCTTGCCATCACATCTACTAAAAATGGCACGTAATATCCATCGATACCCTATTCACTGTTGTACCACCACCACAACTCACACAGCGCTATTTCTAAATAAGGGAGGTTTTTTGGCCGGTCTCTGTAGTTAATCAATTTTAAAAGTTCTTAATTTTTACTATTTAATATTTTTCATTTTTATAGGTACTATCAAGTTTTAAATAAGTTTTTTTAATGTATAAAACTGATAAAGCTTAATGATTTTATAGTTAAAAACTATTTGATAGTATTCATTTAAAATGGGTTGAGATCACTATAGCTTAACCAAACTTCGATATAAATATTATAAATATAAGTAAATAATATTATAATAAAAATCTCACACTATCATCTATAGTATAATATATTATATATATTTTTTAAGAAAACAAGTAAATAGCGATTTTGAATGATTTTACAAGTTGTTATTAATTTTTAATTTATTTTTTTCCTGCTTTATGAAGTATATTTTTTGATACTACTTCATAGTAAAATAAATATTAATTAATGATTATTGGTGATTATTGAACTGTTAAAGTAGATAATGGTGATAATACGTATATAATATCTACATTATAGTTATAGTTATACATTATATAACTGGACAGTAATATAAAATTGTAAATATAATATTCATATTTTAGATTCTGAGCAGAGCGATGACAATGACGTGTTTGTTTTATGTGTGTATGTGTACACGATAAGTATTCAATAAAATGCTTTGATTTTCCAGTTATATGTTGGTCTTAGATAGACAATTGGATATAATTTTAACTTTATAGGTAAAAATAAAAAACTTCTAATATTTTTCAAAATATTCGGGGGAAAAAAAAGAAAAAATTAAATACAATTAAACATAAATAGTAAATACTAAATACCTATAAAAAATTTACTGTTTGGTGAAAATTTTTGAAATTTTAATAGAAGGGTTATTGTAAGTTTTAATTTATTATTTTAAAAATATCTGAATTTTTTTGTCACAATATTTTTAGAGTTTAAAAATTATAATTTAGACAACATTTATCAACATTTCGAAAATTTACAAATTATTTTGTATTTAGAGAAATTCATATAAATGTTTCTTTTTATACCTAAGATTTTAAAATGTAATTCAAGATTCTTTATTAGTTTTTCTACCTATAACAAAAATACAAAGTTTATTGGAAAGTCACATTAATTTTTTATGACCGTTTGAATTTCAAATTTTTACGACATTGGATATTCACCCGTTACCCGTATAATAACTATTTCTTCTAAAACGATTTTTGTTTATGATTGTTATTCAAAAACGAATAACTATCGATACTTGAAATTTTCACCAAATGTTTATATTATCATTTTCTATACACGGTATAAATTTCGAAACATTTTAACTCTTTTTTATTGCACTACTTATATACACGAGATATTTTCGATTATGACGATACATATTATCACTGGGTCGTAATTTTTGAAAATTTAATTAATTAAATATTAATGATTAATTTGAAATTTTTAATTCAAGATCGACAAGATTATATAAAAATTGTTCTTATATCTATATAAATATTATAAACATACATATGCACAGTTTTTTTCATATGTTTTTTAAGTTTAAATGTTTACATAATAATACAAATCGCAAACAATTGTAAACTATTTTGCAGTTAGAAATTTATAATAACTTTTTTTATATTTAAATTTTGAAAATATAATAGACCCTTTTTGCTCAAAATCGACTTTTGTATACCATGACGTATCATTAAATTCTAATTCTAATTTAACACACCCGTAACAATGACCTACTCGACACCTAATAAATGGCATAATAGTACCTACTTGCTTGCTTTTTTTTTATAAATGTTAATAAAAATCATTTGTTAATTAAAAATGCCTAAAAATATAGTAAAAGGTCTCCTCTTAAAATATTAATTTATTAATTAATAAATATCAAAAAAATACGATCACAATATTTTTTTATAAACAATTAAATTTAAAGCCTCTACAACATTTGTAAAATTTAGAACATTTTCAAATTATATTGTAAAAATAATATTTAATAATATTTTTTTTATGATTTTTTAATTACATTTAAAAAAAAAATTCTATGGAAAGTTAAATTAATTTTTTATGATTGTTTATTGCGAACTTCTAATTTTTTTGAAATTGAATATTGACTTGTAAAATATAATTATTTCTCTTTAAACGATTTTTGATATTTTGTTGTAATTAATGTAATTAAAAAAACTAAAAACCTTAGGTTCTTGAAATTATTATCTAATGTTTATGTTTGAAATTCCTACACTTAATATAATTTTCTAAATCTTTTAACTCTTTTTGAGTTATTTATAGACATTTGAAATTTATATTTTTGTTTTAAATGATAAAAAAGATGGGCAAGTAGGTACACTCTACTGTATAGTAGAGTAGTAGAAATGGAGAGTAGGTCACTATAATGGATGTGTTAAATTTGAATGTAATGACAGGTATCATTGGATACGAAAAACGATTCTGAACGGTAGGATATTGTATTATTACCTATATTTAAATTATAATAATATATCGTTATTTTCTGTGATTTTGTAAAAATTTAATTTCATACGCTCATACATTTTTTTCTCTATATTGACGCTTGAGTTTTTTTTTACAGTAATTTGAAGGAAAACTTATGGAGAATCATGTATTGGGTTTTTTAACCTTCAGTGTAAATCATAAAAATGATATGAATTTTTAACTTCAAAATTCCTTGCAAATTTTCGCGATTTTGACATATTTCGTAAACATTTGAATTTTAAATGATCATAAACAAAAATTATGACTAATAATTTTTGATTTTTTTACTACGATAAGTACAACTTATAATAAACCTTGTACTCATATTAAATTTTAAAGAAGTTTTGCCAAATTTTTTTTATTTGCATTTCAAAAAAAAACTAAGAAAAATCAAAAATTTTAATTATCTATAAATAGCTTAAAAAAGTCAACATATTTTGAAAATATAATCATTAATAAATAACGCTAATATAAACATTTTATGAAAATTTTAAGTATTTACATTGATTCGTTTTTGAGTTCTAGCAAAATAAAAAAATCGATTTTGTTGAAAACTGGTTATGTGTAAAAATTTCCGTTTTCGTTACTTTTTTAGGGTTTTTCCTTACTTTTTTGAAAACTACTGAAATTTTTTTTAATTTTGATCCCCCAAAGTACCTACTAGATTAGATTCACTTTCCTTTTCAAACCGGGGCTGAAGTCAAAAATCAAAGTATTATTACTACTCCAGAACGTAATGACAGACACACAAAAAAAAAAAAAACACACGCATCATTGTAAAATCAATACATTCATCACTCCGTTCAGAATGTAAAATAAATCAAGTATTTTTTTTTCTTGTATAGCTTATTCAGAAATTTGTAAATGTTTTAAATTATATTGGTCTTTTTTTAAATCAATATCGACGCACTCTTTTACAAACGATGAGAATTAATTTATAAACTATAATACTACACTAATACTTGGCAGTAGCTTAAAGAATTATTTAATGTATTTTTTTTTCGCATAAAACCAGTTATCATTTAAAAAGATCCATAATACAAATTATGTAAAACTTAAAATATACAATATACATAGGTATATCTACCCGTGAATTTGGGAATTCGATTCTCGTGACATGTTGGCCATAGGGAAATTCAACCGACTCAGCTACTTATAGGGTCCTGCAGGAATGGTCTTCTACTCGAAAATAAATTCTAACTTAAATTACATAGAATACCCACCGGCCATTTCTTTTAAATTACTCGAGGCCTTTCATAAACCCCTTCACGAATAAAACAGTAAGTATATAATATATGCGTTGGAATCGCGTAAACGTTCACTGTGTTACTATATATGATATATAATTTTATGTACAGTATGCAAACTATTGCAAAGTAATTCCCGTTTTATAGGATCTGAACGACAGAAATATGAAAGAAATAATAAATAGGTAATGATGTTATATAGCGTAGTATATATAGTAATAATTTAAAGTGAGCAGTATTCACTCGAGCAAACCAATTGAATCAAACAATCGTCTTCTGCTTGTTTTTATTCATGACCTAAATGTTTTTTCATTCTTTCTCTGCGATATGCTCTATTGCAGTAAGGCCAGTAAGACTATATTATAATCATATTATATCTTTCTTTTTACTACGTAAAAAAACAGCTTATATACGTCCTTGAGCGTTTGATATGTAAAAAAAATAAAACAATACAAGCCTTAGCGTCAGTGCGGATATAAATATTTTATATTCAAAAGTCTAATTTATACACATCAATAGATAACTGGCGATACTTAAAATAGAAGTTTAATATACACTTTAATATGGTTATAACAAATACAGTTAAATATAAAATGATATATTATGTACATTGAGAAAAAATTCTATATAAAAATCGACCAGATTAATTAAACAAAATAATAATAATAATATATTTTCATAAAATACAATTTAATTTACATTTGTCTAATCGGTACTAACTTAACCTATAGGAACTATAAGTTCAATAGGGTTCAAGGATACCCGTTTTGGACTTAAATACGAATAAAATAAACTATTTCAAGTTCTTAGTCATTCATTTTGTAAAAAAAAATATTTGTTGGTTAAATATTTAAAAAGTTGACGTAGTCAATCTACTACCATTCATAATTTATTTATGATACATTTTAAGAATGTACATAGCTTATTCATATTAGACGTGAAATGGCTTGATTGAGATAAAATGTTGAAGGCAACACTCCAACACTCGTAATATGGTTCGGAGGATAAGTAAATAGTAATAATGTATTAGATTCATAATGACGAATTTTTGTTTTCATATACTTCTTTAATATATTTTATTCTTTTCATACGTATATATTATACTATATAACGATTGTGAATGGTTTTGAATTATGATATTCTATTGATTAAAACGGACATAAAATATTAGCTCTATCAATAGTTTTGGATTATTTAAAATAAAATATAAAAATGTAGTTAAAAGAGGATTCCTAAAAGTTTAAAAGTATCTTTTAACATTTTAGTAACGATAGTAACTGTTTTAATTTAATTTAATTTAAAACTATTAAAAATACCGAAGAATACGATTGAAATATAAATCGCAGTGAATTTAATTTGTTGGTTAGGGACTCTTGGTCATAAAAATATTGCAACATAAAGAATAGTTACTCAGTTTGATTTATAGAATTAGATCAAATTTATATTATAGTTTTAAAAATAATATACTTAATGGTTTTATTGTTCATAATTTATAAATATTAGGAAAAAATAATATGCCCATCTAGTAGGCATATAATGCTAACGAATAACGATGATGTAACTGATACCGAAAATATTCTATAGGAATATGCTAAGATTTGTGAATAATATTTAATATATATTATCTAACATTGGAAGTGCGTTATTATTACTAGTTTATTACGTACATCAATTAAAATAATAATAATAAGTAGTACAATTTGACTATTAGATAAATTATATTACGTATCCGATTGATGTATATATAAATATAAGCGCTGTGCAAAATAAGGCTATGGAGGTCATTTCACTCTAATATTAAAGCTAACAACATATCTACGATTAGTTCAGATCAACCTAAATTTGGTATAATATGTTGCAGGTGTTATATGTGCCAGAAATTATTTAATGTAATTTATTTTGTTGTAGACGGGTGTATGGGTGTCACTTCTACACCTCCTGTAGGGACAGATTTAAGAAATTATGACAATGTATTAATCAAATGTAGCGTAAAAGTCTTGTAAAATGTAACAAATTTTTAAAGGTAAAATAAATGGGTCTGTTTGGCATACATATTTTGTTCAGCTTCCTAAGAAAAATTTGTTACCGATATGATTACATATATAGGAAATTGATTTAGGATGATGATTATGTATTAATATTATTAATCAAATACTATACAAAACATAGAAAACATTTTTTTTTTATTTACACTTACTATAGGTACAGATTGAGTTATGTTGCGTTTTACACAACGAAGAGACTCTATAGATATAGAAGACTCTCAGTATAACCGATACACGAATTTATATATATATATATATATGCTTCATCCAAAATGTTGAAGTCAGAATTTCTGGTAAAAAACTTAAATATTTTTTTTAAGAAAAATAAAATATTTCGGCGTTAAATGAACAAAACCTTACCCATATCTAACAATATCATTAAAACTAGGAGTACATAAATAAATATAAATAATTTATGAATTAATAAATTTAACCATTTTAATTATAATGTTAATGATATCCAATATACATATTATAAAAGTATAAAAAAAACAACACGGTAAAATAGAAGTAAGAATCAAATTTATCATTATTTTTAAGTTTCTTCAAAGAACTTCTTTATAGTTTGATGGTTCAAAGTGAAAAAATATTCAGCTAATAGTTATAGCCAACAGCGTTCTCGTGATGGCGATGAGAGGGGTGTTATCAATACAATAAATAGTTTTATTGCATTATATTATTTTATTATAGAAACCTACAATGAACGGTTATACGCATTTTTCATCGTGAAAAATCTCATTAGTTATTTTTACTTTCAAGTTCAAATTATCAAACAAAATATTAAACAAATAAATAACAAAATTAAACATAAGAAATAACTATTTACTATTAAATAAAATATATATAAATAACAAACTAATAGATAAAGTACTTTTGAAAGTTAATTATACAAAACTATTGAATATTTTCTTAGTGGTTTTAAAATAGGGATCTAAAATCTAAATACAAGTATAAAAATAAATGTATTTTCAATTTTAAGGGTGGGTTTTGATAGTAAATTGGATACAGGTCAAAATTAAAAATTATAAATTATCGGAAAAAAAAACAAAAAATTTACAAGAACTTTTACTTAAAACCAGTTTTTGAAAAAATCGAGTTATTATAATATATCTACATGCAAAATAAAATTGTACAATTATTAATCAAATCAGAGCCAAAAAAAATAAATAAAAAATTCTAGACTTTTAGTTTTATTTATCAACAATATTAGTCAATTTTTTATTATCATCTGCGATTATTTAATACCTTTTGTATTTCGGTAACAATTAATTTTATAATTTAAAAATACAAATATATTTTATCCACTAGTTACTATGTATTTATGTGAGATTTTTCTATGATATATTTATTTCTTGATATGATGTGTATTATATCATGGTAATGTATTTATTAACTGTTGTAAGCCGGATACATAATAACATTTTGGCTACAGTATTTTTTATAAATCATGGCATATATTTTTATAAAATTTAATTTAGAATTAATTAATGAATAAAAATTATTTCTGGAACGCATTTGTATCACAATATCACACTCTACAGTCTACACATACATATATTTGAATAAAACTCGTAACCTCTCGGCCCTTGTCCTATTTATATAATATTTTTACATGTAACAAAAGGATAAGAAAAAGAATATTTAGTTGGCATAATGCATAAATAAACACAAATCACATAATCGATAAAACTTGACAGTCTAAGAATCACACACAAATAATAGCAAAGAATACTTCTTCTCCGGATATAATGCCGATAATGATAATAAATTAATAAATCGTGATAAAATCATCAAAGAACTAGTAAAATAGCCAAAATATAAAA
Source organism: Rhopalosiphum padi (assembly GCF_020882245.1). Lineage (NCBI taxonomy): Eukaryota > Metazoa > Arthropoda > Insecta > Hemiptera > Aphididae > Rhopalosiphum > Rhopalosiphum padi. The sequence goes on from NC_083599.1 coordinate 32,754,156, forward strand.
CTATTTAGATTATGATTAAGATATTAAATGGAAAACATTATAACGTCTTTACGAATAAATGAAACAGCCCATTTCCCGCCACTTTTCTAAAAGCAGATCAATATAATATCATGTCGAATCGACGAAAAGCACAAAATCGTTTTATGTATCACAAACTTCTGGAAACATTAAATATATGCACAGTTAACTCCAAGTGTTCGGTGCTTCAAATTTACAATAATATACCCCCCCCTCTTCATCATATCTATTAAATAATTTAAATAATAAATACCATTTAAACAACACAAACCCTCTTGTCAAACTCTAGTAGATAAAAGTAGTATTACAACCTCAGTAGGTATAGACTATAGTATAACAATAGTAGAATATAGAACAAATTTATTTGTAGAAGTACTTAATACCACACTACTCAAATTACAAACAAAATACTTTATTCGAGTCAATGAGTCATACATAAAACAAAAATCTGTTTCTTTTAAGGCAGCGATACTATTATAGCCTTATAGTCATTTTAACAATATCTAATCAATAATTTGGCAATAGTAGGTAAACGAATTTATAAAATTGTTATTTGAACGCAATAATGATAATAAGATAATCTATACAAGAAAATAATTCAACCCATAACTCCGCTTGTTTATTTGTATTTATATTAATTTTAGACTTTTGGTCGTTTGGCCGTTATGCTAGATGCTAAGTCATCTACTAAACAAATAGATTATTACTGGATATGATTTATTTAATGCTAGAAAAAAAACAGAAAAACTGAGCAGATCTTGTTTGGATAATCGCCAGCGCGCATTTAATAAAGTATTATCAAATGATGTGTAATGCGTATATACATTTAAAAGTTTCTATTGTCACTACTCGTATCAAAATAATATGTTAAATTGTGAAACATACACGAATAATTATAGTTGAGACAGAAAACTCCGTATTGCGAGTTATGATGAAATTAGACTAGTATACTCCATAAGTTACAAAGTAGTGACTTATTTCCGGACTTGATAATATTTTCATTGATGATAGTAATATATAATATCTATTAAACCAATGGTACAACATATCTATTTTATAATATAAAACAGTAAACACAACGTTATTTTTTATTACCTAGTTTAGTTTTATATTTTGATTACATTAGATAAACATCTTGTTTTAGATTTTAATTTGAAAAATAAAACAAGGGTAGTAAACACCAGGCTATCCAACATCGTACTTACCTCTCCTCGCCATAAGATCGAAAAACTAAAACAGTGAAATTATAAGCACCAAGATAAAAATATATTATTCTTATTTTTTATTACATAAAATATAGTTTTGTTGTCTGAGTAATTCATACTGCAGTAAACCAGTAACTAGATTCGTCAAATATCTGTTTTATTTTATGTTTTTAAAATATTACCCATCATAATCTCGATCACACTCCTTAATAAAGAATATAGTAGTAAGTTAAGTTGTAAAGTATAATTCAATTTTATATTAAATATATGTTCTATTGAAATAGTGGAAAATGTCATGGCATATAGTAAAATTCATAATACCTACGTTATAACTGTATAAGTCTTAAGTCTACACGAATAATGTCTGAATTATTACAAAATAATTAACTTCGTTATCCATCATTAAAATATATAACTTCGTCCGAATTTGAACTGAAAAATAATTGTGTTATATTTTAAAGCTTTTGATTCCAGTACAAACTACTTATGAGGAAGATTGTATTAAATTTTTAACATTTTATAAAAATTGAAAATTTTATAAATTTTGTATAACAAAATAATCAGGTGCATCCGGGTTGGGCCTGAAAATAATATAAGTTTTGAATTTTTTACATTGTACGAATTGGGCCCGGGCGTGTAAAATGATTTGTTTGAATTGGGTCCATTTATAATTATTTATCAAATCGTAGTAATAATATAATGAACGAATATAATATGGATCACATACCTTCCGTTCATTCACACTTCAATTCTATGTTTTATTCTGCTCATCCAAATATATCTCAATTTAAACACGTTTCAAAAAATATTTAAATCGACGTTTATATTAAAACGAGAAGTCCAGAGGGAGGATGAAGAAATTGTATAATATTTAAGGAAGATTTCGCAAAGAAAAAAATATTGGGAAAAATTAATTGCTATAAATTTTATAAATCAATATCTTATAAATTTCAAATTTTCAACCAAATTATTAACTTATTCATTATTAACAACTAGATAAAGATTGTAAATCACGAAAACAAAATAGTAAACATAAGAAAAAAATATTTTTAACCATACCTAAAGTAACTATATGTTATTAGACAGTCTTAAGTCTGTAAAAATGGGAAGGAAAATATTTTTTTTTCTGGGACCCAACTAGTACAGTAGGATTTTAGCACGGGACCCAACTACTACAGCAGGATTTTTTTATACCAGACCTAACTGTAACTGTTTACTTGCTTGTAAATAATTGGAATCTGGGACCCAACTAGTTAATTTTCGGATTTTGACGATTTTTTTTTTTATATGGATATAAGAACAACTCACTCATCTAGGATTTTGGATTAAACTTAAAATATAAAAATATAACTTTAAAAATACATTTTGTAGTTAATATTTAAAATGTACACAGAAAATTAAATGCCATTTTGACATATTATTAAAATGAAAAAATAGTTTAAAAATCCTATAAAATGTCAATTGTATATAACAACTTTACTAACAAATAAACAACAAATAGATTTAATATGATAATTTCAGATGATAACTTATTGACGATTATATAGTATTTCGGTAAATTAGCGTGGTATAAATTAAACGTGCTTATTGTAGTTATATATGTAGTATATGTAGTATATGTTGTCGTTAAATAATATTCGACTGTAACGATAAAAATAATATTGTGTTTTATACTCAAGTATACATAAAGTAAAAATTTAATTTTTTATAGTATTAAATAATATGCATAATATGCGTGTAAAAATCAATGAAATATGCACTTTTCCCTTATTGACGAAATATGCAAAATATGCATTTTAATTTTTCTATTTATATTTTAAACTCGTTATTGTATATCTTGGATTTCTTGCTTGGTTTGCTATAAATCGAGAGCATATAGAACAATATGCAACTCTTACAACTTCCTAGCCTTATAGGTTATGTTAACATGGACATGTTTGGGGTTATATCTCCAATTTATTTAATATATATAAAAAATATATTTAATATAAAATTCGACTATATCTAAGTTTATGTGATGTTTCATTTTCGTACGAACAATTTTCATCAACTAAAATTAGTTTTAGCGCCGATTGAACGTTGAATGTCGGATCCATTGCAAAATGATAGTCGTATAGATGCGATCGTGTGGCCTAAATTATTCACTTGACACTCTTACGTTATAATAAAAATTACAATTTTCATAAATATAAAGATATTTATCAAGTACCACGCACAAATTTGACGAACGTGTGTGAAGCGTACAAGTACATTTTGTAGACTCGACAAACAATAGTTAGGAAAGTATGTTGTGATTACCTAAATAAATAAAAAAAAATCAATGAAGATTACCAAGATGGAAACGGGGTGCTTCTCAGTCCACTTATTGCTCTTACACCCCAACGCTATATTATGCGCTTTGAACGTTATTAACATAATATTCTTTTCATAATATGCATGCATGCCTAGAGATTCAAAATTTATTTGTAGATTTCGAGTGTACCTTAGTCACTGAATAGGTCACTGTAATGGATGTATGTAAATATATTCAATTTAAATTGTATAGATAGAAATCTTTATAAAACAATTCTGAGTGAAGGAAACGAATGGATTAGAATTTATTACTATAAGGATATTTCATTGACGTTTTATTATATATGATAGTATTATATGTTGTATTTTATTCATATTATAATTAGTATCTTTCAATTCAATAGATTGAATTATTTTATTTCCTAAGACATCGTATAGTTTATAAATCCATACTGTCATATGATTTGAATAGCTCAAACTATGAATAAGAATAACATAACTTAAAATTAGTCTAAATATTTTGAAAGTAAATATTGTATGTAGAAAAATATTATATTAATAAAAGTGGAATATTTCAAGTTTTACGTTTACTGTTTAGTATTTTTTTTAAGTAACTAGAGTAATTTGAGAAAAATCTCGTTATCTTACGTATCTAACTTTGTAAAAAATTGATTACTTATTTACATAATAACGGGTAAGAGATAAGATCTTACAAATCCAAGGGATGTATAATATCCAAATATTAGATGTCCATTTCTGTTCTATTGTTAATCTTAAATAATTTTTATTTCAACCAACTTACTAAATGATCTTTTACAGTTTACTACAGTTGTTAGTAAATTCAGGGAAATCCTTAAATTTATCTCTGTATTTTTATGATCCTAATATTATGGTACTAGTGTTCTATTAAAAGTATTGTTAAAAATGTATAGGTACTAAAAGTTATTCGTAATACTGTAAAATGTATTTAGCTTTACTGGAATACTGTCTTATTGAAAGTTGGAGTAATGTATAATGTAGGCGGTTTTGAGATGGTACTCGACGGTATCGGTTTAATTCATTGCCTGTCAATCCGATGTCTTCTTATAGCAGTCTATATATATAATATATATTATATATATATATATATATTCATAGTCAGTGGAAGTAGACGATATTATTATATGTATTATGTAGTATGTACATATTACACAACGGTTGATGAAACGTTCAAAGTATAACAAGTATATAATAATGTCTGTGCAAACATTATATGAAAAGCGTTTATTCTCGCCACAACAATAATAATCATCAAATTTATAGTTGCGTAATATTGTTATTTTGGTTTTTTGAACAGTAGGTAAATAAAATACATTATACATTATGCATTATTATTACTTTTAAACTTTTTGAAAAAAAATATAATTGGTAGCTATTATTTGATTATTATATACTTATATTTGTTTGTGATTTGTTTTGTTTGATAATTTGTTCAAGATATTTTAGTATATCAAAGTAATATTGAAATCATATTGACTAACAAAAAATAAGCTATACTTTTATATTTTTATTGAAATAATGGAACAATTGTTAAACGTATAAGTGTATAAAAATCTGTCAAAAATAAACAGAAACCACAAACTTTATGAATATGGTATTTAAAAATGTTATTCGTAATATATGAAAATTAATTACTACTTACATTATATTGAACTATTGTACTATTCACTGTTTGAATATTTTTGTCTATATAAAATATATTTTGAGTAGCCCATTATTTTATGCAGTTTCTTGGAAGAATTTTGAAATTTGTTTCAACATGATTCTATGATTACAATAATAATTTTAAAGTTTGTTATTATTTTTAAGAAAACGAATCGTTAATTAATAATTGAAGCACCGTTTATCAGACATCAATTCAAATAAACGTACAATAAATCGTTAATACAATCATTTGTTATTAAAAAATGAATTGTTGATTAAGTCATGATTAAGTAATTTTATAATGTTTATTTAGTTTGCTTTTAAAAACAATTAATAAGTTTTAGAGAGTTAAACTTGTAATTTGTTTGTCTTGTTTATTTTGGTTAGATTAAATTCAGTGTTATGAAATTTAATTATTAAAATTGGCTTAATTTTTTATATTTATATTGAATATCTGCGGAGAAAAATTATAGATTTTGTGTTGTAAATAAATCAATAGGTACAATATTTTAAATATTTGGATACGATAAACATATCAGTATAAACTTTTTTTTACATATATTTATCGATACCTTATCTCAAGCTATAAACTTAATTGTACATTTATTTGATAATGTTTGTTTTAAATAATTTTGGAAATTTTGTATTTTTCAAAAACTACCTATTTAATAATATTTGTATTTAATACAAAAAATATGCAGTACTTAAATGTAGGTACCTAAAATATTACAATACTGACGTCTGTTAGAAACTAAAATATTATTTAATATATCGGTACTAGTAACTAATCTATACTTGATAAGTCTAAAGGGAGCAATTTTTATGGATTTCGATGTTATTGCATACTCTGATGTGACTGATGATATTATATTAAACGAGCTTAGCTCAGTTGGTACACGTATCAGCTATTATTAATGTATTCTTAATGTAATAATATACTTATTGTATCATATAATTGTAATTAATTTTGACTGAAATAAATAAATAAAAATAAAAAAAATAAATATTCACTATAAGCTTGATTTAACTATAATATTATAATAGCAATGCCGATATAGAATGTCTTGTTTTTATTGTTCAAGTGGTGTGGGTAAATACTATCTGTTTTTTCATAATTTTCATACTATATGTTGGTTTCACAGTATAGTGGAACGTCGATTATCCGCACTAATTGGGACCGTAGGGGGTGCGGATAATCAAACAACCATTGAAAATTTTAATACAAAGTTAAAAACTAATTTACTAGATATAATCTGAATAATATATAATAAAATAATATAATAAAACTGAATAATATATTATTCATACATAATATAAAAAATATATTTATTTGAAATAATAATCAATTTTTTTTTGCACTTCCAATGAACTTCTTTTTTTTTGCCGCCAAGCCATTTCATAACATAACATTACATTATAGTACATGATAAAACATAACGAATGATAACTAAATTATATTTAACTAAAAATAAATTTGTACTCAAAAATTTTGTATTGCGGATAATTGACGGGCCGGATAATTGACGTGCGGATAATCGACGCTTCACTGTACCTTAAAAATTCATTTGTAATCAACATTTTAAAAACAAAATCATATTTTATAGAATTGCAGTAAAATTCAAATTTAAATGTCCCCCAATTTCCATCCAAATGTCGACGACTGTTTTTTCTAGCCACCCCATAGGGTACTGGCAACTGATGAAAGGACAAATTAAGCAAAAAAAAAAAAAAAAGGCGCAAGGGACCCAATATACACCACGAATAATATGATAATATGATACCATAGTGCTCTTAGAATCGCAGCGTTCTCCCCCGTTCGTTATGCCACTGACACATCTGACGCTGTTGGCATAAATATCATACTATATACATTTGAATAGCTTTTTGTTATTTTTCACATCATTTATGTGTCGCTGTAGCATGTACTGCTACGAAATGTACAGTATATAATAGGGCGTCCATACTACACATAATTTACACATCTACAATGCACAATAGTAATAATATCGTTCTAGTGACAGTCTAAATAAATGTAAGATAAATAAATATATATACCGGCCTAAAGACAAATAATTTTAATATAAATGCATTTATATGGACAGGGTATTAATACTATTAACAGTAATTTATTCGAGAAATGTATGATTTAAAAAATAATAATTATTTTTACTATTTTTTAAAATATTTTCAACTAAAAAAAATTTTAAGCTCCTTTAATTATTGGTAGAATCACTCAATCTACAGCACCCAGCCTTATTTTTCTCACTATCTGATATATTTAAATTTTTACTTTTTACTATATTATGTATATTATATATTACAGTCACCTATTTATTTATCAGTATTATTAAGTAACAAAAAACATTTAAGAATAATCGTTATTATATTATATTTGATTATAAAATTTTGTCAACTTCAGACTTTTTAAACATTAATATTGTTCGCGTCTTTACGCTAAACTTTTAAATATTTTTTAAATTTGAATAAGAAAAACTTATGAGTTATCTTGTATAACCTACATTTTCAGACTTAAAGTATTGAAATTAAAATTTGTTCGTGGTTTTAAAAAAATGTCTTCATCATTTTAATTTTAATTTTTTTTTTTATTGCTTTAAGTACCTATAACTCACGAGGAACTATATTTATATTGAATTTTCAAACTTTTTGAATTAAATTTTTTTTAATTTAAAGTATCTATGACTACCCATTTTTGAATTACAATAAAAAAACAAAATAAAAATATGTTAAAATCTGATGTTACATTAATATTTATGTTTTCCATACTTGTACCAAATTTATAACCAAAAACTTCACTCAAAGTTAAAGAACTGCTCACTATATGTTCAAACAATAAAAATCAAATCAAAATAAAATAGCAAATCACACATAAATGTAAAACCAAATATCTAATATTGAATATCAAGATAATTTATTATTTATAATTATAACAAATATCATTTAAATTGTATATCAGTGGAGTATAGAATGTCGCGGGAGCAGGAATATCCTACATAATACTGGAAAGTACCTAATATTTCGCTTTCCTCAACTTTAAATACTTAGACATTAGTCATAACACTCATAACTAACTACAGCTTCAATATTATAATTAATATATGAATAATAAAGTAAATATAATCATTTCAAATAAATATTTATGAGTAATATAATACAATTTTGCTTTAAAATATTAGAATATAAAATTAAAAAATGCATATTGTAGTTAATTTAATAATAAAAAACAACTTAAAATAGTTTTTGATAAAAAAAAAAATGGAAAATAAAGTTTTGTAATTACTTTAAATTGATTATAAAAAAATATAATGTTTTAAAAAACAAATACAAGACAGTAATGTTATCACCTTGAGTACACAAGATATAAATAATCATAATTTACGATAACAATTTTAAAAAATGCTATGTCCACCTTTGTAATACGGTTATGTACAATACACTTATTATATTATATTATTATACACTTAAAATTTAAATATAAAAGGTTTAGAAATATAATAACCAAATTTAAATAGAAATAATAATAATTTTATTTTCAAGATTCTAATATTCAATATAAATATTTATTGCGATTAAATAGTTTCATCGCATTGAATATATTATATTGTAATAATAATATATTATAATAAAATTTAAAATCAAAAACACTCGTGAAAAACATATAATAATATGTATAATCCATATTTATATAATCCTGCAAGTAGTATTTTTATTTTTTTTATTATACTTTTTTTTGGGCATATTAATAAATGGTATATTACTCACTCTCGTTTTTCGATCTTGTTTTACATTAATAACAATAATAATAACAATAATAATAATAATAGTAACCGTTTTTTATGGAAAACAAATGTCATATCTAAATAAAATATAATTTTTTTTCCACATGAATGAAATTTTTTTACAAAAGCATTGTATAAAGAGTTTTATTTAAGTTTTGCAACATGTTGTAACTAAATGCATTGTATTGTACCATGTTGCGTTAGGGAATAAAACGAATAATACTACTCAGTATTATTTTTCCCAAAAATCGTATATTTTTAGATTACAAAAAAAAAATCTAATGTTCACTAGTTTGGTGTGGCTCCCCTCATCAATAATGGGGTGAAAAAACCTTACAGGAGGTGACTTATCTCCGAACCCCTATATATATATATGGTGTGTGTCACAATAGTAAAATATAACAAAAAATAGGTTTTACTCAGATGAGTCACCGAAATAATCCTGTTCGTTGTAATAATGGCTTATATATATATATAATATATATAATATATATAAAATACATTTTTCAATTTTTGTACAACTATTTTTTAATGTACCTATGCATACAAATAAATATGATATATTTTACTGTAAAATATAATGTAGCTACACTTTTATATTATTATCTCATTGATGTTCATTTACTAATTTACTATTATTGATCTGTTATTTAAATATAACGAACAATGTAAAACATATATAGATAAATAATATTACGGAGTTATTCACAATAATCACCGCATAGTCAAATCATTCCCGCATACCTCCTATAAAAATCTAAATAATTTCCGACTACAGGTAATTCAAGTATTTTATTATGTAAAGCTATAGCTGAGGTCTTGTACTTTTGTAGCAACAAGTCACTTATTATTTTACCGAAATTTCGCGGGCGTGCACATAATATAATCATGTAATTTTATGTTCGATAAAAACCAACTTACACTACTTTTCTTGGTATAGAAAAGACACATCATACATACTACACATATAAATATAATTTAATCGATCTTTATTATCGCCGTAAATCAAGCGCCTGCCGATTGGTGTCGGCTATCATTTGGCAACCAATTTGGAAAATTGAATTTGATCGTTTTAGATAGTTATAAGTTCTATAGTCGTTCTAATGTTGCACTTGCCTAAAAACTGACCTTGTCAAAGGAAAAAAACAATTTTTTTCTAAATAGAAAAAATGCATTTGTACTCAAAATCTATTCACGTGCCACATATTATAAATACTACGTGGGCTGCTGTCAGTTTAAAACGTCTGACATAAAATAGCCATCGCCATACCCGCGCGATCGTGCTGTTGTACCCCATCGAATGTTTCGATAATAATAAGACGTGGTTGGAACACAAACATCGAGAAGTCTTTAGGGGTCTTGGAACTTCCTGTCAATATAAAGGGACTTCGGTTTGGCATTTGGATCGATGATTCCCGCTGATATTGCTTTTTATCCATTTACTAACCTGTCTTCGTGTTGTTAGGATATTAGGTAATATATTGTTGTATATTACTACAAGAATGATTATTGAAAAGGTATATGTTGAAAAATACATTATCGTTTTACGCATAATTCATATATTATATATATATATATAAGATAAATTATAGAAATATTATTATACTGTCACATATACTTCAGTATAAACGTCATACGTTCTTAAATAATTTTTGATCGGATTTCGTCGATAGATCATCGTCAACCGTCGTACCTTTAGCTTTTACATTGTACGGATTTTTTTTTATAGGACTCTCGAGAATTTATTGTTACCGTAGTATTATATTACACACGTATATAACATGGGTAAACATAATTAAATCTGGTCATCGCATTTTTATTGATTTTTTTTGCGATAGAACCCGCTGAGCGAGTGAATGGTTTGAGAAATAGGGGGTATTATATTTTCCGATGATACTAAAATACAAAATGTGAACTACAAGAATATCTACTTAAAGCGTATGCTATGTACATGTAATACATCTATTTAAAATATAGGATTTTATCGCGGTCAACAACTGTGTTTAAATAATATACAAACACAAATTAGGAGATCCGTATAAAAGTGCTTTAATTTTAAATACGTACCGTGAAAAGTTTTAGAGGCGTATCTGTTGTTTTAACTTTATTTTTAAAACTATGATTAAAACAAAACATTTTTTTTTCTATGTATTTTACTTGCTATACAAATTTATGTATATATACCTATAAAATTAAAAACAATATATTTATAATAAATATGTAGATAATTGTTTAATAATTTATTATTAAAAATACTGAAGGTACCTACACATATTTAATAAGCATTGTGTTTATAATAAGCCGAAATCTGCGATATGCTTCATACTAAAAATGTTATCTCCGTTATACAGAAATGTTTTTAGTTTTTAATAGTTTTAAATGTTCTAATTAATATTTTTGCTAGGTAGTTTATATGTTTTTTTTTTCACTTTTTTATGAAAATATGAACGAGTATTAAAATTTTAATCTAATATCTGAAATGTTGGTACAGGAAATATTAATAAAGTTTCTAATTTTTTTTGAACACAATTGCTACTCGTATTTTAAATTATTTATTTTTAATTGTATAATATATGATGTTTTTTGAAATAACGCTTATTACAAAATATATAAATAAGAATTTTCTTTAAATTAAGTATAACACTTTTTTTAATTTAAACTTTATTTATTACTAATTACCATTTAGTATTTACCTATCAGTTATAATAATTATTATTTAATTCCAAACAAAAAAACCTATATGGCTATGTATGATATTATTAATTAACTAACGAAAATTTAAATTTGTGTTTTGAATAGTTATACACGTATTATATAGTTTAATTTAATACTTTCATTTGATGAGTATTTAATTACGATCGAGTACTTAGTATCTATACATTATATAGTTGCATATTAATTTATTATAATATTATAAAAATAATTTTTAGTTCATAAATTCATAATTTGATACATAATTATTTATTATATTATTTATATTTATTAATTGTTTGTTAAAATGTATTGTTATTTCATTAAAAGGGCTTAACAACTGCATTAAAATTGTATTTAATTACATATAATTACCTAACTAAAAATGTTAAAAATATTGAATAATTTAAAATAAGAATCATATTAATATATTAAATTAATCAAAGCTTTATTTCAGGAACAAATAATAGAACAATACAATTATAATACAATAAATTAAATAATACATTTAAACTTAAACATATTTTGTCTTTTTTATCACGATACCTATGAGATTTTTATTGTTACTACTACTACAGAGAAATAATATAAGAATAATATTACAAACAAACTGAAAGAGTTGAAACCTAAAAATTTAATTCAAAAAATGAAAATAAAGAAATAAGAAAAAAGTAATAATAATAACATGTTAGTACGTTTATTTATTTACTACGTTTACTAACATGGCTATACACGCTATATCTTTAAGGCGGTTTATGATCCTGATTGTTACTAGCGTAAGGCACATTGGATGATCGAATAAAAACACGATATATATTTCTTGGAATGTGAAAAAATGCACTATAAAACCCTTTTAAAATTCATTTAAATTCCTAAATAATGCGCAAAAACATGCAATAAAACTTCGAAAATTTCATTAAAAATTAAACAATTTTTTCACATATATATTTCACCGAAAATGTATAAAATAATAAATAAATATATGTTTATAATACTGAAAATCAACATTTAAATACATTACATAATGAATTAACATATAAACTTATTATTTTATATTATAAATAAAAGAAAAATCTTTTTAAATATGAAAATAAATATAATTTTATTTAATCCAATTGTAATCATTTTTTTTCACGTATTTAAATTGTATGTTAGAATTATTTTTTAAAATACAGAAACTTCTATGAAAAGATAAAATAACTTTCAAATCTGAAAACTATAAATAGGTACTCATTAAAAAAATATATATATCTTGTATAGTGTATATTATATTTAAATAATATTGTCACTGTGCGTAATATTTCGTGTGTGTACAATACGTGAACAATTTTAAAACGGTCTCGTTTGAGTACCGCACAAATTTCATACAACACTTGTATTATGAAAGTATAATATTTTTAATATTTAAAACTATCGTATAAAATAAATAAAACATGATAATATTTGTATACGTATTATATATAATAATATTATCATATTGATTAAAAAAATGATAATAATCAATAGCATATTATTCGTATTAAAATAGAATGTAAGCATATAAATCGTCGTCACACCGGGGGGAGGAGGAGAGATGCGTTGGAAAAACGCGGCGACAGACGAGGACATAAAAAAAAATAAAAAAAAATAATAAAATAATGGGGAAAAAAAATCAATAAAAACAGAAATATTTTGAAAAACTGCATGTATATTATATTGTATACGGATATGTATATATATATATATATATATAATAGCACTACGCATATACGAAGCATCGGCAAAACCGTAGCTCGCGCGCGAGCGGGGGAGATTCATATTTTCGTTTCCCTCGGTCACTAAAAACAAGGGACCGTAAAAATGCAACGGCGGGAACGGTCGTCCGCTCGCCGTTTCCCCCCTTGTCCAGCGGCGGCGGTTGTCGAGGGCGGCGGCGGCGACTATACGACCGCCGCTGCAGCCGCTCCTCCGTCGCCCGCACCTAACAACCCCACTGCCACCGTCTGAACCACGACGACGACGACGACGACAACGACGAGGACGACGACGACGACCCCTCGCCGCTCGACCAATAATCTTAATAACATAAAACTGGGCGGTATTCCACACACACGCACACAAAGCGCACACACACCGAGTCATGTGTGTATATCGCGTATAAAGTAAAAAAAAAAAAAAAGAAAAAAAATAGTCCGCTGCGGGGTGACAAATATCGTCCACGCTGCGTAACTTATATCCGTCCCGCACACCGCACTTTTCCTATATTATAATGCATGTATAATATATTAATATTAGATATTATTATAAACTCGAACGACGGCAGCAGATATAATAATAATAATAATATCATACGCGTACCGTGTACAACACATTATTATTATTATATCGACTATATTATCTGAAATTGAATTCTGTATCGTCATCACCGCCCGAGCACCTGCGGACGTCTTGTGCTGCCCGAAGACCGTGTTTCACCCCGTCGATCACGTCTTCCAGTCGACCCACCACCGCGGTATACACACACACGACTAGGCGGTGGATCTAGAAGGATCTAAGGATCTGCGGACCGACGCGCGTAAACGTCGTCGCGTAGCGCGCGCCGAAGTTCGCGACGCGTGACGTCACGCGCAGCGCGTCAATCGATAGTATTCCGTTTCGGCGGCGCGACGCTATTTATTTTTTTCTCCACATTTTTCCCCATTTTTCTCCCCCCGGTTTTTATTATTATTTTTTGCTTTTTTTTTTTTTTAGGTTTTTCTCCCCTCGTCTATGTAATATAACAGCATTATATAGTATGAAATTCGCGAACACACTGCGCTATAATACGACACGGCCGTGTCACTATATGGACGCGACACACGCGTGCGACGCGTAATTGGGCGCAACCGCGCGCGCGTCTCCGTAATATAATAATAGTAATAGTCGCGCACGTGTATACGCGGGTGCGCGCGTGTGTGTATGTGTGCGTGCGTTTGTGCGCGGCGCGCATACGGCGCGCCGCCGATACGGACGCGGAGACGTCGTCGTCCGTCGGCCGTCCGCCGCCGCCAAAGTCGCCACCGCGTTGTCATCACTGCCGCCGCCGCCGCCGCCGCCGATATCGCCGCTACCACCGCGCGTCGCAACCCCTTGGCCAACGGAGGCACCGCCACCGCCGCACCACCACCGCCGCCGCCACCACCACCACCACAACCACCACCTATCGTGGCACCCCGACGACGACGGCAGCGGCGACGACTGCCCTCGAGCGCGCGTCGTATATTATATTATTATTATTATTATTATTACTATTACTATTATTATTATTATTATTATTATTATTTTATGATTCACCACCGACGCGCGCGACGAGTCGCGTCCAGTCGATACGTGTGTGCCACCGTCGGCGGAACGTTGACGTGGTGGCGAACGATACAATCATCGTCGTCTTCGTCGTCGTTGCACTTGGAACGGGCGCTACAATAATAATTTAAAATAACAATATTTTAATTTGTTGATTTTTTTTTTTATTATTATTATTGTTGTTATTACAGTAATATATTATTTTATATATTTACCATACATATAAAATAATCGAGCCACGTGCCGAATAATTTTGTCGGCCGAGGTGTCACTTCGTGCGTATTTTCGTGAGATACCGATTTTTGAAGAAATCAAATTTCTCTAGAACATCTCACGATAAATTCACCACGAATCGAAGACATGCTCCGTCACAAAATATGCCATCGTCGTCAACATCGCAGTCGCCTGTACCGCCATCGCAGCCACGCGTCTCGTAACTCTTTCGATTGTCACGTCACTGATGCTGTCGTCGTATCCAGTAAGTATATATACATTTAGTAAATGTTCATAACATTCGATACTCGATAGGTATACATATTTTAATATGCATTTGTCGTTTGGTTAAATTCGATTTCACGTCTCACCACTGCATCGCTGTTAATAAAATAATATACCTATGCGAAAAGTTTTTTATTTTTAAATTTGATTAAACGTGTCGTGCGTTTCGGGAAATTCAAATGATCGGAGCTCTCCACAATTTTTTTTTCGAAAAGTGTATGTGCACACGTAACGTATAAACAGTAAACACGTTAAATTAAAGTAAGTGCGTGTGTGCGCGCGCGCGTGTGTGTATGCGAAAACGTGCACTTTCAAAAGTTCGTTAAACACACGCACACGCACTGTCGCGTCACTTTGTCGGCAGACACGTGTGTCTGACTGCAGTGCACAATATATTATATAATAATAACAATATACACGGGTACACTGGTCGTAAGTAGGTATAGTATAAAAGTTTACCTATACGTTTCTCGTGTCTCGTTATTTATTATTTGTCGTAATTTTAAATATCTATCGTTATTGCGTTTTTTTTGTTATGTCGCGTGTTTATGGACAAGTTACAAAATTGAATATTCACAGTAACTATATAGTTGGCTGTTATAAATTTATAATACGCATTTACAATTTTTCTTTTGACACATTTTTGTTTCTTCTGCACAATTTTTTTTTATTTAATTATGAATAAATACATACCTACAGTAGTATTATATTGTTAATTTTAATACACTCAGATTTTCATGGTATTCATTATAAATATATACATATTTTTTAATTAAATTTGTTTAAGCTAATATAAGGAATAAAAACATTTAAATTAAATGTGTATTTTTAGGAAACCTACTATTTTTACAGAATTTAAATATAGTACTAGCGCATCGCTCCAGTAGCAATTACTAAAAAATAATAAAAATAGATAGTGTAACTGACGGGTATTTATTATGATTTGCAAAAACTTAATACTATGACTGTATTGGTTAGCCATGGTTATAATTTTTTTAACATTATTGAGAAGATAGTCACATTAGTAGGCCTGATTTTCCGTGATAAATAGTTTAATTATTAATTTTGATTACCTACTTATACCAATTTATAGTTATAATATATTTATACTACTTTATATTTTTACTCGAGCTTTCAATAATTCTAAGCAAAATAATAAGTAGATTTTATAGGCAGTATAATAGTATAATAACTGTTTCATTAGGATAGTACTCGCAATCAGCAAATCGAATGTATAAGACACAAGTAAACAATAATAAAACATAATGTATTTTGCAGTTTATTTATTTATTTTACGAAGTACTGATTATAATTTTAAATTTATTTAAGCGTTTGAGTACAATATTCTTTAAAAAGAAAAAAATGAATTTAATAGTTTTAAAATTAAGTATTTGCTTTTTAAGTTTTTGTTTACTAAATCATCTAAATTATATTTTATATTTTTATTAAGTAGATTAATTGAAATGTGTATTTATAATTAATGGCCATCATATACATTGGTTATTTAATATTGATTACTTCGGAAATTTCATTAAAACGTAAGTTCAAATGGCCAGCCAATATTGTTTTTAAGTGAAAGATGAAAGCACTGAACTGGTCTAATCTCTTTTGCATGTAATAAATATTTAAAATTGTCTGTATACGTGTATGTGTATTATACTACAATACGTATAAGATACTAATTTTATAATATTTTCTATACGAAAACTAAATATTTTTAAATTATAGTTATTAGAATATTATATATTTTTTGAGCTAAGTTAAGATATTTATTTCATTTACCATACGAAGATTCTCTGTAAGGCATTTACGTTCATAAGTTTAAATACTCCCGACATAATGTGATGTCATACTTATAATGCAGCTGTAGGTACGTATATAATATAACGAGCTGATAGTTACATCAGATGACCACGTTTATTGAGGGGCTTGAAATGTTTTCAAGAGGCTAAGCCCCCCAATCGTGCACGTACTTTATTACATTAAAAATAATCTCATTTTTGATTTATTAATATATTTATAATTTTTTTAAATCATAAAGGAGTTTTTTACATTTTATATATTATTTAAATGGAAAATATTAACTACAATATATATTATATATTTTTAAACATTTATTAATTTATAGTTTTTTTATTATAAACTTTAGTGTTACTCATATTATTTATAATTAGTAATTGTGTACATACATATATACTCATATGTGATAAATTTATTTTAAGTTTTAATATTTTAAATTGAATATCAGCGTTACGTATTCAAACAATGTCTTTCACAAAAGGTTAATAATTAGAAAGAACCAATGAAGTTTATTACACGTAACAATATAAGTCTTTTTTCACCCTGTTGTTTATAGTAGGTACCCGCTACAACAAACATGTATGCTTACATTTAAAGCTTCTTCAGCTATAATCGTAGCTATTTTTGTACTAAAATTAAACGTACTTATTTATTTATTTAGTTCAAAAATATTAAATAATACTTTATAGTTTTATAGAAACTATAGCCTGCAATAGTAAATTGTATATGTATTTCTAATGTTTAAGAAATTGGTATTATACATAATATTTATGTGTAAATAATAAAGCCAATTCAATTTTGATTTTTTTTTTTTTTTTAGTAAAATTAAAATAATAATAAGTATTATTATTTTATAATCGCTTTTATTATTTATTTAAAGTCAATCGAATTGCTTGGCAAATAATTTTAATTAAATGTCAATATGTACTGCTGAGTATTTGAAGGAAATTATTAGAAGTAATATCTAGAAATTGTATCCCTAGTTGTCGTCAGCAATACTACAAAAGTGTTAGTGAATATTTGAAATATGAACATATAATATTAATTATAATTTTATAATAAGATGTATCATATTTGATAGTACCAATAGCATAGATGTAGTTAATTAATAATAATATGATTAATTTTTATTTTTGTAAAATATCATACTTGGATTCTATAATATAAACATTTTACTATTTTTTTGAGTAGAAAAATTATTTTTATAAAAATTATATGTTATATTATTTAGAATTACAAGTTAAAACGTAAACATTCGCGTCCGTTTGCTCAAAATTAAACAGCTACCTACATGTACCTACTATACTTATATTATACACATATACGCAACACAGTACAAACTAGTACGCACATAGATAACAAAACATACGCGCATTAAATGCGGGTTCGATTTCTCATACTGTAAATTAAAATTTAAAATACAGTAATATAGACAGGCAGACATGTATCGGTTTTTTTTATATATACTCGTAATATTATAATAATATAACAAGTTGTACATTCAAATATTTTTTATAAATTATTTTAGGAATGATGGGGGGCGGCGAATTGGAAAGTGTCTATATGCGGAAAAACCTAAAATACGCCACTGGCTATGCTTTTATATAATAATTAATAAGTCTACCTAAGAGTTAATATATCAATAATGAAATTAAAAATATAGTATTAATTAGTAAACCATTATTGGTATAGTTTATATTATTTGAAGCGAATTAATTTTTTAAGTAGGTACCGACATTTTATAATATAAAGAATAATAAAATACAATTTTTGTCATAATAGATTAATTTTAGTGGCAAGTTTTAACTTTAAAAATTGTGTAATTTTGAACTTTTATTGTTAAATGTATAATTAATAGCAATTTAATAGAAATCAATATTCTAGAACATTTTTGTGTTGTCAGTAAAAATTGTTTAAATGCGTTACGTCATACATGAATATCTCGAAAAGTAAATTCTACATTTCTACTACAGGCATTTTACTTTTGTAAATAAATTTTAATACCATGTGTTTATTGCGAAATATATTCCCTTAGGAAATAGTCACTTTCGACCTCTTGATAATTTTTTATTATACAGTTAAAACCTATAAGGTTTAATTTTAATAAAAGTTGATACATTATAGAACGACGTATAAAATATATTCTGACTACGTTCCTAGAAATGGGGTGACGTTGGGTAGCTTAAGTATTTTTACAATACAAAATGTATTTATATAAAAAAAGCATGTCAATAATGGAAAATATACGACTGACTCTTGTTGACTAAATGTATGCATTTTTTATGTATGTGTAGGTATGGGCCAGACTCGATATTTGGTTCTTGTAAAAATATTTATCGCCATCAATTATTATTATTTCATCGCTTCTACTTAGAAAATTTTTGTTTATGCAAAAGATGTAGCATTGAAAAATATTGTTACTACAAAAACGTTTAATACGCTTATGCATTTAAAAAATGTAGATAATATTTGAATAATAAAAAATAGACTTTGTATAACATAAATAACAAGCTCATTGCAAGTTTTCCGCTATATTTTATAGTTTTATACATTATAACTATGTATATTTAAAACGATGAATAATCATCGAATTAAGAAAAATACAAAGCTCAATTTACTGAAAAATTTTTAGTTTTTTTTTCAAATTTAAGGTTCTAACATTAAAACTAATGATTTTTATACGTAGAATATGTATTGAATAATATATAAATGTCTGTAATTACGTCTTACAATTTAATTATGTAATAAAAGTTATTTATATGATATTATGTTTAGATTAAAAACGTAACAGTTTAACGTTGATTGCTTTTTTTGGTTTATGGTTATAATACCTAAATAATCGAGAAATCATCTTAGTACATTTGTCCACTTAAATAAAAATAAAACAAGTACTTGCTTAGGCTTGGTAAAAACATTGGTCGAACCCGGTATACTTTTCCTATAATAATTTTGACATTATAAAATTAAATTATACAAAAAAAAAAAACATAATATGATCATATTATCATTTTTAAATAAAAAAAAAACACTATGTTTCCTGTAAACATAGAAATATTTACAGGTGTTGCTTATCTATATTTTAAAGAATTTTAATAAGCAATTTGAAACCATTGATTAATGATTTGATCAATGTTTATGTGTATTGTGTTTGTAATCAAACGCTCAAAATGATTTTGCCAATTATCGCCGAGTTAAGATTATTTCATAATCTCTTATCAGTTAAATTAGTCGATGAGAAGAGAAGTATTATAAAAATATTATATGCTTTTTATTATTTAATGTGAACATTTAGTTGATAAAATTAATTAGGAAAAGTTAATCTTATAATATATCTTGGTATTTTTATTGGTTTTGAATAATTTTTTTTCTTCATATCTGCATTTTTTTAAGGTCATTATCTAATGTTTTATAAGTCATTAACTTCTGAGACCTAATAATAATATATTCATTATTACATTTTGAATTATGTATATTTATGACGTGATATGTTATTTTATTCATCATCTATACCACCTATTATTAAACGATTTGCAAAACATTTTATTTAAAAGAAAGTTGTTTGTTGTTTTTTATTGAAATTACAAGCTTTTCTAAAATGTAATACTAAATACATCAGCTTTCAAAATACCGATGAACAAGGTATTATAAAGAAAAATAATTAGAAAAACAGATAGATCCAAACCAAATCAATGATTTTTAAACTATAAATCATAATTTAATATACATTTAAATACAAATGGGTTTATCGATTGCGGTTGTATGATATTACTGCTATGAAAGCTGCATAGCAAGGCTATGTGCTTGCAGGTGTATTAATTAAAATTATTCATATATTTTTTAATTTAAAGCATTTAAGCTCCTAAATGTTTACATCGTCAATTTCAATCAAGTGCGGATTAGGTGGATGTCAGAGATGGCATAGTCCCAGGGCCCATCTCTTTATACGTTAGATTATGCGTATAATATTTTAAAAGTAAAATATAAAACAAATATATTCATTTCACGAAAAATTACTAAAATATAAATTAAAAATAATACCTAATGAATGCTAAATTATTATTTTATATTAATTTGGTTAAATAAACATATCTATGAATAACATAACGTGATTGTATCCTTTACATACTTATAAAATGTTAATAGATAATTATGAAAAAAATGATTTAAGCTTTGCAAAAGCTTACACTATTAAAATGGTGAAATAAAAAAAAAAACTACGGTATTGTGATAAAAATTTAAAAAGAGACAGCATATTTTATATTACTATGTATTAATATTTTAAATTATAGGATTTAAATTGATTTACATTTCTACTCATAAAAATGATATTGGCCCTAAACTTTAAAATTAAATTGTTAAATTTCAAATGTTTTTGAATTTACGTTAAGTATAATTTGATGAAAGCGATATATGTAAAACAATAAGAAAGTTTTTGAAAAGTTATTGCAATATATATATTTTTTTAAATTATATTTTCAATATGATTGTATTTAACAATCTCAGTTGCCTATTGTTCAATCAAAAGAGTATTTTCGAAGTTGGCACAAATAAAAAATAAATATAGAATAAGCTAGACATAATAAAATGTAACATCCACATTAATGATATTCTATTCAGAAAATGATATTTTTCAATTGATTGAATCTTTTTTTTATTGAATAGTCAGAGTTGAAAGGCTACACAGGTACTATAGTTACAAACGAATTGTTCAGGACAATATTATAACGTAACAATTGCGGGAACGGGTTTCGTTACCAAAATACTGATTGTGGAAATCAAGTTAATAAAGCCCATGTGCGTTGGGGACACAAATATTTTCTTTCACTACTTTTTCAGGACTTAAGACAAGCTAAAAAAAAGAAAATAGGTAGTTGGGATTAAAAATATTTGGTTTTGAAAAAATCAATCGTTATTATAAAAATATTTTTTATAAATACATTGTCATTATAGATTTTTCTTGAAACAGCTTGTATAAATATTGATGTATTAATTTCACCATTTAAATATTACAGCACGATTGTTGATGCTTCCTTTTACTTTCCTTGTTTTTTGCCTTTAAATTTCATGAGCAGTATAATTCACAAATTCCAGACGTTTGCGATCGTTATTATTAAAAGTTATGAATGGAAATTTTTCCGTTATTAGTATGTTATACTAGTGTAGTAGTGTTCGAAATTCTCACATGGTTTTTATTACTTTATCTGCAATTAGAAAACACCGAGTTAAAAGGGTAGTAGGTGTTTGGATTCCGGGCCCAATTGGTCATTAATCAGGAACTGAAGACCACATCTTTTAATCCTTTTGATTCTATTAATACGTTTAACTACCAAATATTGGAGGTTTAGTTCGATTGCATACCTGAGATTAATAGAGGCAAATGGGTTACACTGGGAAACATATGCAGTACTTAACCCAATTATATGCAAGAAATTAATTCACTATTTCCCATTATCCCCAAAGAATCTAATAAATTCAAAAGATATTGTTAAAATTCTAAATTATTATGGCTAATCTTCAGTCAATGACACGGAGACGAAGATCCCACATATTTCTTCTATAATTGCAGTTCCCTGAATAAAAAATGTAACTTGTAAGTTTAGAAGTATTTTGAAATTCCATGTACACAATAGTTACATTTAATGATTTAAATATTTTTTTATTATCTATATTAAATATTATATCGTATATGTCAATTTACGTATCTTTAAAAATTAAATTGAATTATTGTTTTATATCTGTGTGTGAATAATGTTATTTAACCATTTCCCGATTACCTATATGTACATGGATAATATTAATTATTGATTGCTAAAGTCCGAAATGTTTTATTATCCAAAAATCGTGGTTAAATATAAGATGTGCCAAGTGTTGGTCATTGGTCGTTAATTTATAGATATACTTCTGATTTTGTTTACTACCTGTAGTATAATAATAATGAATTATTTTTTTAACTCAAAAATTAAACTATTTTTAATTATATAAATTAATTTTACTACTATTAAATAATTAATAATAATTAATTTGTTTTTGTTTTTTAGTTTATCTTCGATATTAACAAAGAAATACTGATATGCAGACAATCGGTAAGGCAGATAATAAAATGGATTTTCCTTTAAATTGGACTGATATATTATTAAAATCAATATCAGGTAAGACGAACTATACTATAGATGTAAAAATAGGAACTAAACGCATTGCTACCAACCAAGATCTAAGAGACATTACAAAAAAAAGACGTAAACAATCAAATCCTACAAGGATTTCTTCTAATGAAGAAAATACAAAAAATGGAAGCGACAAAAAAATATTATTTTCTGCCAAAAATAAAAGCGAACTGAACAAAAGCGAAGAAGCAACAGATTTAAAACTAACTTGTCCCCAATATCCATCGGTTTCTTTACCTTTGAATCTAACGATATCTGAAAATCAAAAACTTTCACCAAACGAGGTACAAAAAATACACTTTTCTAATGACATACAACTGAAAAATGACTCATCTACGGAAATTTCTAATAACCCGAGTTCATTTCATCGAACATTACCGAAAGAAATGGCATATAATGATAAAAAAGACAGTTATTCGACTGAATCTTCAACTTGTATGATGCCATTTTCTAAAAACCAACCATGCACATCAGGGACAAATGTTGGGTCATCTTCTGTTCAAATATTCAATCCAGAAGCTTTCTGTGATCAATGTAACAAAGAATTTTGTAACAAATATTTTTTGAAAACGCACAAGGCTAATAAACACGGCGTTTTCAGTGACAGCCATTCAAATAGTTCCAGTTTAGATCAGTTGGATAGAATTAAAATAACATTACCCACTACTAACGATTTCTCTTCAAACATTAATGACAATTATATTGGTGCTTCAACATCCTCATTGTTTAAAAGTCCTGTATTGTTTTCTCAGTCATCGGCAAATCAAAGCACATTTGTATCAAAAAATATATTTAACAATCAAACACGAGCGTTTTGTAGTATATGCCAAAAAGAATTCTGTAACAAATATTTTGTTCGGAGACATAAAGCTAAAATTCACGGTATAATAGACGATGGAGACTTTAAGTTAACTGATGATGTCCCATTAAATTTTAAAACAAATTTACAGATCAAAAACGAATTTTTAGATTTTGGAGGGTCGGATTTGTGTGATAGTGATATTAAAACAGTATCGCCATCTTTTCATGCCAACGAATCAATAACTGAAATTTCAAAAACACATGAAAAAGTATTCTTAAAAGACACCCAAACATCAGTAGATACTGAAAAAGAATTTATGATGAAATATACAACGGTTGAAACCCCACATAATGACATCAAAATTGAGAATACAGATGATGATCGAAATGTGAATTACATCAATAAATTAAATAATGAATTGTGTAATATCATCGATCTTCATAATATTGAACCTATAAGTAATTCAAGTCATATTACAAACATAAATACACATTATGAAAAAGTATTTAAAAATGATTGTTCAAAAGCAAACACTAAAGGTATAAATCAGCAACCTACCGAATTGAAGACTAACACTAATACCCCCATTAATTTAATAATTACAAATAATAATGTTAACGACAATATTATTGGGAATAAAATGTACCTTCCAGCTACCATTGCAACCGCTGAAAATGAAAAAAAAATGAATACAAATATTGAAACAGATGAATCTAATACTGACTCGATGAGCAAAAACAAGTTACTTACATTACATAATTTATTTTTTAAATTTAACGGAAATACGTTAGAAAATATGTCAACATGTTATGTATGTAACATGCAAGTTAATGGATCATTAAAAACTCACATTTTCAATAAACACGAAAACATCGTTCATGAACTAATGAATGAATCTTTAGAGTCTAATGAAAATTTACGTATCGAACATTCATGTCACGAATGCCACCAAATATTTAATTCTGATGCATTGTTGAAAGAACATATCGAACAATGTGAGTGTAACATCAAAGGTATGGGTAGAGCATCGGCTAGTAGTAAAAATTCTGCAGAAAACGAGGAATACATTAATCATCATACCAAAGAACTGGGTGAAAGAAAGCAGACTACCATGTTAAGTAGTTTTTGCAAAATATGTAATAAAGAATTATGCAATAAGTATTTCATGAAAACTCACATGCAACGGATGCACGGTATATCGATTCAAAATGGTAATCATATTGGGGGAGTAGTGTGTGATATATGTAACAAAGAACTATGTAGTAAATATTTTCTACGAGTACACAAACAAAACTCACATGGCATAGTTGAAAATGGATCTTGCCAAAAATATTGGACGGATTCGATGACTGAGAATGGACAACTGTCCGACGAACCTGAAAATGGTCATAGATATTATAAGCACTATACTGAAGTGTGCAATATATGTTTTAGACGATTCAGAAGTTCGAAATGGTTAAGTGCTCATTTATTGAACGACCATGGGCCTGAGGGAAAAATCCAATGGAAGCATATCCAGAATCATTTGGAAGAAGAAAAGCAAAACTTGCAATCTAACTGCGAGTTGAACGCCAGCTTAATAGCAATTGGAAGTCCTAAACAAAATCCAGTGGATGAACAAATAATACGCGATGAGATGAAACAGTATCGTTGTTCATACTGTCCGTTCACCACATCTATTTTGTCATTTCTTTTTGTACATGAAAAATTTCATCTCACCGAAAATAAAACCACAAAGGACATGTCGTTAACATGTCCCACATGCAGTGTGGCGTTTCAAAACAAGACACAGTTGGAAAATCATTTTACACATTGCCATTTCAACTCAGATGCAAGGAATTCACCCGTTTCGTACGCTATTTTACATTCACCGGACAACACGCACGTCACACTCAACGCTAATGAAGATTCGTCGGCAGACAAGTCGTTGGACAATAACGGAAATGACGTATTCACCGACAAACTTGGAACATCGATCAAGCCACGTCAGACCGAAAACGCATCGCCGTCTACAGAAAAAAACCACCATGTTCCCGAATCAAACCACGAGCCGTTTATAATGCAGTCGTTTTTTCTCGAAAACTGTTCAGTATCTCCGTCGGTCAAGAAGGAAATGAGTGGTCGCAGTGATTCATTTCATTCATCTCTAGTCTACTTACCAGTCAAGGAAAAGTTAACGTCAACTGTTAATGTCTTCTTCAAGTTAACCCCAACATAAATATCTGCATTTTTAAGTTTATACGTAAGTGACTTTAGCATTCTATAGCTCATGGCGTACGATTGAGCTAACTATAAACTAAACATATTAAATAATTATAGTTTGTATGATATAACATAATATTATAATATACATCCACAGAATTAAAATAAGACTGAACTACATATTTTATGGGTGCTGGAATGAAATTTGGTGATATTGATAATACTAAAGTTCCTAATTTAGCCTTGAATAAAATATTATGTCATAATAATATATATTGGTAGTTTTGTTTAAATTCCAATTCGTAAATTCGAGCTACTCCGGGAATCCATATGCACCAAATTCAAAGTTTAAAGCATAACTAAAATATATTATGTAACATATGATGATCAAAGTTCTAAAAAAAAAAAAATAATAATATCTACATTTAGATTTTTTAACTCTTCGAAGAGTAAAATAATATACACTATTATATTATAATATAGAGTGATTCAATATTAATACAAATATTTGTATTTATTACAAACTATAATATGGTACGTTTGTAAACGTATGAAATTAAATTATTTTCTTTTTGGAAACTTTTACACATAAGTAAAGGAAAATTTCACCATAGAATTAAAATTATTTATCATCGGTTTATAGTGTTTAATATTTTTTGAACAGCCGTCAGTCACCAATACATTTAACAATAGATTATATCACTTAATTTATTTTTATTTTTTGATCGTTATAAACTAATTATTTTTATAATTGTGTATTTCATTTTAATTGATTTTGTTTTTAAAATATTATCATTGAAAAGTAATTTTCTTATTCTATAGAAAACTAATAAGCCAGCGGGCTCTTGAATATTAATAACTAAAATTTAAAACTTCATACTTACCAAAATCTTAAACCTTTTTTTATTAAAACAATGCATATTGTCTAAAAATGATTTTTAAACTCAATTTTTTAACTTTTCTGCATTATGTAATATTGTCATTGCTTTTGTCATTATTTTTGTCATTATGAGAAGTTGTAAAATATTGTGATTTTTTAACAAAAATATAAAAAAATATTATTGCTGTTAAAGTTTCTAAAAAAAAATATATATATTCAGATTTACAGAAATATCCCATGTCACGTATGATATAAGAATCACTCTTTAACTTATGTATAGACGTATAGTTTATAGCGTATTTATATTATAAATTATATAGGTTTCATAAATATAACCTAATTGTTTTAACTTATTTATTATAGTTCAGTTCAGTTACCTATATTTTAAAAGCACCCATTCAAACGTAATAATGGTAATGGGTTTTTAAATCAGATAATCAAAAATTGTTTTTAAGCACTGCCTTGACAACTAGGTCATTGGCTTGATAATCAAAATTATACATTAAACTAGTTCAATTTTATAATCAAAAAAATAATAATTTCGTTATTATGTTTTACAGTTAATATTAATTAAAGTTATCGTTATACAAGCATAATTGTTTATTTTTTGTTTTATGAACAATACTATTATTATCGCTAATATAATACATATGTATTATGTATGTATATATATTATGTGGGTATAACTAACACGCAAAAAATTGAGAAATCAAATTATGAATTCATCACGATCTATGAAATTAGATAATACGTAATTAGTAATTAGAGTGTCCCCATCATTTTAATTACTTGGGCTCGGATTTATATGCTCTAAATATCTTTAAAATAAGCATTTATGTTTTTATTTTGTTAAAATGCTTTTAAGAACCAGAAGTAAACGCACGTAAAAATATTAACAAGTTAATAATATATAAATCGAATCTCACTGTTAATGATATTTTTTTTATTTCAATTTCGTTAAAAAATAGTAACATATTAACTAAAAAGTATCATTTCAAAATAAAACTTTATTTTATCTTAAATCAAAAGCAGGTGTACCTACATTATTGGTAAAATCGTTTCCGATTGTACATTGTTTGCTATATGTATAACCTGTTTATACCCTTACAAGGCAATATCGTTTTTTTTTTTTTATACAAATGAATAAACATTTACGTAAAGTATTCGAGTTGCATTATAAGACAGTTAGTTTTTAATTCTCAGCTTATCCATTTTGTATCTTTAAAAACCTCTTTTCAAGTCCATTTTATTTATACAATATGGTCAACAACAATATCGCAGAGAATGCATCAGTACCTACTTATCTAGATACCTATCATAAAACGTAGTGGCCCATTCAATAACATTTGTTTAGTATAGTGTACGACTATATGTCTATATGTCCCTATTATTATGTTGTTAGCGTATTACGATAATATTAAGACAGATTATCAAATTCCTATAGCATTGTATGCGGTCTCTATAATTTACGTTATTTTCTTTGATGACTACTGTTGTAACTTGTAAATATACTTCAAAATGTTATTTATAAGCTAAATATACTTAAAATACTAATAACATGTGTGTATTTGAAAAACCCATACATTATATTATTATATTATGCTTTATAATATTAAAAAATTATAATTACAGAGAGAACGTAAGAATTTGGTAGGATATGCATGCACATTGCAATATACAATTCTTTACTGCAGTTCTTCTTTTAATTAAAATTACAATTTCTATCGAATCTAATAGCTGTTTTTTGAACTGCTAGAGAAAATTAACAAGTAATATATTAAAATATGTAATACTACTTATAAATCCGGGCCCTAATTATTACTTACCCCTACTATAATAATTATAGTTTATTGTGTTTTTATCGGTGTTTAGGTATTAGGTACTGATTATTGCTTATATACGACAATACGTCAAATTACTTTTAAATATAATATATGGATTTTCATTGAATAGGTATTTAGTGAATAATATTACACGTTTTATAAATAGTTTACGTTAGTTTATTTTTCATGTACATATTTATACGACTGTTCTTTTTTATTTTACAGTTCCATCCATTATTCCTCTAGTAACTCGCGCGATTACATTTACATACGATTTATAGTAAAATCGACCGTAGGTATAGGCTATGTGTTTTTCTTAGAAATACCGTAAACCCAATAAAATGATAGCTACAGCAAAGTAAAATAAATGAATTGTAACAGAGATAAATATCACGATTGTGTTTAATATTTATTTTCGGACGACTACCTAATAACTATCAAAATAATACTTTTTTTATTACCTACCAACAAACACATTCTGTTGAGGGATATGCTATTATTATTAAAGTTGAAGCAATACATACCATACGTTTGTTAAGCAAATTTAAATAGCAGACTTTCTTATCAAAGGACGGCGTGCTCAAGTCAAATATAAAATTTTATGAAAACATTTAAAGTTAGAAAATTATCATTCTTCTTATGTTTAAAAATTATTCAAGAAACAATTGTACCTACATCGTTATCTTTTGTTTTAATGTCACAGTAATGTTAACTATACCTACCCTCAGAAACACACACTTTCATATTGTTATTGATGCAATTAAAAATATAATATTGGCTTAATTATCTCGTTCCCAGATTTAAGTAACATTGAAAATATCATCAAATTATTTAAATATTAAAATACCCATTTCTTTATAAAATTTCAAACTTATTTAAATGTTGAAAAGTATTTATTTATTTATTTTTTTAATTTTAACCGTAAACCCAATTATCATTACACATGCATTTTAAATAAAATAATTTAAAATATAGATTTATATTTTTTATATAAAAAATAAAAAAATACTAATTAATCATGGTTGCTTGTTGAAATAAATTTATATCTTTAAAAAAAAAATGTTTAACTATATAATGGGAATTCGAAACATAACGTTTGCTTAAATTTCACCGTTCAGCTCACTTAACTTAACCAACGAATACGTTTTATATTTAATCGTTTTTATTAAGTCATTTTGAGACCTAATGCCTCAATGGAATAGAAATTGAATAAAATCGGATGTAGGCACACTATGGGTATTTATTTATTTATTTATTTGTTTTTATTTAAAATCATTATCTAATCTTTATGCATATTACATAATATGACACATTTATAACTAAATAGATCTACGCATATTGTTTCAAAATAGTTTTACACTTTATACTTATTCGCAAGTACTAACCTTATATTGCACTTCATATTTGTGTGTGAGGAATCACTATAACCACCCTGCAAATATTTAATGTATGCATATATTATATAGCCACATAACTAAGGCTACGCGCAGTCCTTAACCAAATGTTATTTGATATTTTTTCAATCTCATTATTTCTTAAATAATATGTATATATTATTATCAAATTTAAAATGTTTAAGAATCATCAACACGAGTAATCAAATCTCTAATAATTTATAGGTAAATCTCAGACTGGGAGGAGATACTGGCTGTAGTTCACCATTTCTATTTTTTGAATGCACAATATTATGATATCTTATTTTACTTGTTTTACTTAATTTAAAAAAACACACTTCTAGTTAAAGTCAATCATTTCACGAATACTCGTATTAACTTTGGCAAACGGTATTCGACTTAGTGGCTTGCTCGGGATATTTTAAAATAAAAAAATATTGAACTTGCACCCTAAAGTGTCAGACAATTTTGATTCATAACTGAACTTGTGGAATACTTTCAATTTCTGTTAAGAAATAAAACGCTTTTCAATACTTGCTGGCCAATCATATAAAAATGTACTCAAGTAAACCAATAAGTACTGCAGTGTAAAATCTTTCATAATTATTAATGTACCCTTAAATTTTACTGGCTAATGCTTATGATATAATTTTTTGATTTATGTATTTGTTTGTGTCTTACGTTTTCTAAAATCATTTATACAATGTGGAAAAAAATATTCTAAAATTGAATAATGATTTCGTAAATAATAATATATAGTTAATGTCAACGACAGTATTGTACGTAAACTATTATTCTAATCACACATTCCAACATATTATAATGCTTGTATTTATGTTAAGATTATTGTATATTTATAATTTTATTTGATGTTTTATTTATATTTATAAAAATTAAAATCAAAATTAATAGTTAAGATTGTACATTATTTAGTTGTATTTTATGTTAAGAACATTGGTATAATGTGTCAGTGATAATTGAATATCAAAATAATTGACCATTTAGTGTCAAATTCATACAATAATCAAAATTAATTCATTACCATTTTAGTTACGTTAGTATTTTATGTTGTATAAATTATATTATTATATGTTGCTTTTAAAGTGTACGTATTTGCTAAACAATGTATAGAGTAAATTGTATATACATTGTCAAACAATTTATTCTCAGCATTTTAATTTTTAATTATGTTACATTGCTTTTTTTTTTACAGAATATTGCATTTTTTTTTAATTAGAATTGTATGTTTGTTTATTTTAAGTAGAATATATTTATTTTATTTAGTTGAAATCTAGGAAAAATTGTGACGATAACCTGGCGTTCTGGCTTGATTAAATAGTATCTTTTATTAAAGATCCATTATTCTATTTTGTATTTCAAATTGCCTGAAACTTATTAAAAAAAACAAATATAATACATATATAATATATATTATATAATATATCATGTGACAATTAATATGCTTATACGAGTATTTAAAAAAATATAATTAAAAACGAGACGGAATGAAATGGGTTTAATTATTTTTATTTTATAATTAAAACTTTTACTATTAAAGGAAGTATTTAATACAAAAACATATTTCACAATCACAATTTATTCCTTTATAAATGATACGAAATACATATTATTTGTGTAATCATAATAATACTAAAAATGAAAATCATGATTAAATATGTTATGTTCTCTTATAATTTTTGTATTTGATTAAAATAATATTATACTGAAGAATAAAACATTGTTTAACAAATTTATAATCGGGTTTTCACTCATCTCTTTTTTTTTGTAAATTAAATGAAAAATAAGGTTCAAATTTTGTTAAAAAATATATTAAACGTTCTTAAATAATATTATAGTCTAATAATACGTAAAATATTAAAAAAATTGTACGTGTTATGACTTAATACAATATTTTAAAATAATTCTTACAAATTCAAATTTTACCTTAAATAATTAATATTTTTACGTTCCTCCTATAATTTTCCATTATCTTTTGCGTCAAAATAATTATTTTATTTCTCATTTGAATATTATTTTATTTTTCACCGTTGTGTTATTATTTTGCATATTAAAATTAATATTGATTGTGAATTTATTTCTTTGGAATTAAAATAATAAGATTTGTACCAACCCAAAACGGTAAAATAAAAACCATTAAATTTACTCTAATATCGATAATCTATAGATTTATAGGTTTATTTAAATTATAAAACGATAGCATAAAATCATTAATTTTGTGTTATCCCACCATCCAATATTATGTTAAATTAAAATCATGCATAATTCCGCGCGATAATATTATATTGTTATAATATATGCTACATTTACAAGTATGATGTCGAAACGGTTTAATGGAAAACGGTTTTAAGATGTTTAATATCGAATCACCATAAAACTGAATTAAACAGTTTAAATGCATAATTTATGTTTCATCGAAGTGAATTGTATTTCAAACCCTGTTTACAAATCTGATACCTTCAATTACACCATAAGACAATATTTACGGCTTTATTACAAGTGAATTACAAGACCTTTGTACACAGAGAAAACGGTCTTAATGCTATCATATTATAATTTATAATATTAAATCATTATTAATTTATAACGTAAAAACGGTCCTACGAATATTTTAATTAAAAAAAAAAAAAATTATAAAAATAATAATATAAAATCTATGCGACGAAAATTGTTTTAATGGATTGGACATAACGAGAATAATATTTTATTTTAATTCGGTGCGATATCATATACTTAATAATGTTAACTTATAGTAATAACTTATATCTATAAATGTATTTTACGAATAGACGTGGTTTTTACATTTTTAAATTTGCAGTGTAACTACGATCACGTCTCAATTAACCAATTATAGTAGCTACGTCATTGTAAATATTAAATTTGTACCAACACATCATTATATAATAAGAAGTAGTAGTATAACTACAATAATCATGAATACAATAAAACTGTTACTACATTAATTGTTATAATATACGCACACAAAATCGTACCAACAGTGATATATTATTATTATTATTAATTATAACATTGATCAAAAAAAAATTAATAATAATCTCGTCTATTGTCATATAATACATTGTATTATGCAAATCAAGTTGGTAAAAAATTTATAATATTATGTAGATATTTTTTTCATTTCCTGAATTCTCGTACAATTGCGTCTATCTATAAATAACAATGAATCGAAACAAATGTTGGTCGTCGGAACTAACTATTAACTAACTATTCGATAAAAACTATAATACCTTTTTTTTTATTTACGTATTTTCCAATATGTGTAATACAAGTAAAATTAAATAAAATAATATATAGGTACCTCTAACTATATCTTTACATAATATGTACACAGTACACGCGTCTAACGATAAACTTTTTAATAAACCCATAATACACTTTGTGATACATAATAGTTATTCGGTTGAAATTTGGTAAACTTGATAAAAAAAAATTAAAAAACACGAATGAGTAAAAAATAAAAAAATATCAGTTCAACACTGCCATGGTTATCGGTAAAACGACATTTATTCAGTTTCAACATATTTGTATTTTACTATGTATGTGTTAATTTATAATATTTTAATATAATCGGAGCAATTATTCAAAAAAAAAAGTGTGTCATTAATAGTTTTACCCATCTAAGAGTTTACTGATAAACAGTTAATAATATTATAAGTATTAATTAATTTAAAAAAATTTAATATAATACATTGTGTGTGTGTTTTGTTTTATTTTACGACTGATATTTTGTATAATTTAATGATATATTTGGAGCAATTGTTTTTAAATGGGCACTTGTAAGAGTTGAATAATATCTATATATATAAATGTACAAGACGTATTCCCACGCCTATAATAATGGAAATCAATATATATATATATATATACATATATTTGTGTGTATATAGTATATACATACGTACATATATATATATATATATATATATATATATATATATACATATATATATGTCTGTGTGTTATATAGAACGTTTCTGTTCGTGAATGCGTTGATTTATTTTAATATTTTTTGACTTGAGATAAAAATGTAAAATAAATGTCATCAATGTATAAAATTATTTTCAACGGTTCCTATTTAATTTTAACGCTAATAATATTACTAAGGACAAACATAATATATATATATATAATTATTATATGCGTGTATGTGTTTTGGACACATGTGTGCCTTTATAACTTAATATTTCATATATTTATACTTAATATATATATAAATATTAACATTATATTATTGATACCTACTTGTATGGTATACAATGTATACATAATAAATAAAGACAAGTGCTGTATGTAACATTTAATAAAGAGGT
This sequence comes from Rhopalosiphum padi, assembly GCF_020882245.1. Taxonomy (NCBI): domain Eukaryota; kingdom Metazoa; phylum Arthropoda; class Insecta; order Hemiptera; family Aphididae; genus Rhopalosiphum; species Rhopalosiphum padi. Next base: position 32,789,075 of record NC_083599.1, read on the forward strand.
ATATTCATTTTATGTTTTGTTATTTTATGTCCCGATGCGATATAGCCATAACGTGGCGATTCGTATACTCCGCTCTGTAATATTGCGTTAATTAAAAGTAAAACCAAACGGTTGCGGACTGCGAAGTGGTTTGTAGATCAAACGAAATGCATCGACGGGCGACCGATCGTCAACCGCAATGTTGCGGGTTCGTTAGTATACACGCTTTTAAGTCGTTTGACACGGAGGGGTGGAATCGAACCGAAGACGATCGTATTTAGAACGTGGATTCTCAATGGATTTGAAAACAACAAATCCCCCAGTCCTCGATCGAGAATCGTTGATTTGGCGGTGATCGTTTCTAAAACGTATGTTAATTATGTCGTAGGTATATGGTGTGTTTTTGCATTACCTGCGCTGCTGCAGTCACACCGTAAAATGCCACGACGTGTAAAAATAAATTTCAAAGGGTTACACAACACAGTGAACTTTTATTTTACCGAGACGACCGTGTCGAATATATAGCATATTTCCGCGTTCCCGGCCAATAACACTGTGCGCACATCGCCTTGAGAAGACGATTCCGATAATTAAACGTCCGAATAGAAATCCAAACAGGGCGCGGTATTATTATACCATATTTTATCTGCAGTCCGCATATACTAAGCCCTCGCCGACGTATCGGATTCCGGTGTTTGAAAATCATATCCCGCGGGCATTTGTCGACGAAAAAATAAAAATAAACTGTGATATATATATATAATATGCACACCACTTTTGTACATATATATTGTTATTGTATTTACAACAATATTACGTTCGGTACCCTGCTACCACGTAAATCTAATAACCAAAATAACTTTGTGGTTGATCGTTTTTACAAAATCTGTGTCATCTTTCAAAGTATACCGAAAATTATGTACAAATAGTGGATACACGGTGAGTATTAAAATTATAATTTGATAGGTCGAACGCGGCTCTATAACTATATGATTTTCATAATTTCATTTCAGATTAAATAGGTATCCACGATTTAATAATATACATTTTGTAAAATAAATTATTATATCAGAAAAAAATAAATGTATAGGTATTTTATAATATTATTTATTATGATTATTTTATATTAATGACAATATGATGTGCTAAGATCCATAACAGTATAAGATCTATAGGTTTTTTTTAAGGATATCGATAGGTGATAACCCAAACAAAATGGTCTCTCACTAGCTCATAATCTGCAAAAGCTATGCGTTATTTAGGACCTTAATCTATCAAACTAAACGAAAAACCATTAGTAAAATACAGAATTTCTATGAAATACCTTGTACCTGAATTTTGTTCTAAATAAACAGTAAATAAAAATTAATAGGTTTTTTCTTAATTATATAACCATCAATAACCGTGAAATAGACAGTATTATAACCAACGACCATAATTGAATATTATTTCGGAATACACAATTCATGAAGAATCTTGTTTTCAATTTTATACAGACTTTTATAAAAATAAAAAAAAAACGTAAATTTCAACTATTTATAAAAATAACAAAATATTTTTAAAATTATACCATGAATAGGAAAATATAAATAAAAAATGTACGTGTAACAAGTGCGCGCGGATGAAGTTAAACTTCTTTCAGTCATGCAACTGATATTAGGTGATGTGTATTGGAATAAAATAAAAATAACACACTTTACAATTTTATTTTCAATAGAACTGTATTTTTTTTTAATTTTATTATTTATATATTTTATTGAAGTGAAACTTCTTTACAGAGGGTACAAAAAAAACAGCGGTCGGGTACGGTCGGCATCACGGTCGGCCGTCACTTCAAAAACATTTGGTGAATAATTCAAGTGTATACAATAATTATTATTCATTTTCGAATTAAAAAAAAAAAAAATGGATTTTTTCGAAAACTAGTTTTGCATAAAATTTCTTGGTATATATGTAGTAAATGTAAATATATTCGTAAATGTCCACCTCGAAGTCAATTTTTAAAATTTACATTTTAACGAGGGTTTCACACTGGGGATTTGTAGACTCACAAAAAAACAAATATTTTTTTTTGTTTGTTTAGGATTGCCGTCGGTTATAAAATAAAATATTTATTATAATTGTATTTAATTTTAGGTCTGCAGTATTTTATAAATCCATCGGAATTAATTAATTTATTACAAACAACGCCGTGCTGAATCAGCTATAGTAGTAGTACTACGACTATAGTAGTACAACAAGCATGTAAGCGTGAATATGCTCGAGACTCGATGACGGTTATGGCACTCACATCTGAAAATGTTATACTGTGGACTCATTTATACGTCATTATATTCCCGTTCCTCAGTTCCTAAAATAAAAGTTCTACAATTCGGCCAAAGCCCTATAGCAGTTGTTTCTCGTAAATGAATATATATTTATATACCAAAAATACGAAATGAGTATTGTTCAGAAGTACATTAGGCGGATCTACCCGGAATCGCAAAAAAAAAAAAGAAAATATTTAAGATAAAAAAATTGCTTAATTAAAATCCTTATTACAATTTACAACGGGTCGTGATGTTTTGACGATGTACTGCGTATAACCATCATATTATTATGACGTGCGCGACAAGTTTTCCACTCGGAGCGACCGTTTTAAATTTTACCGGCGAACGCATACAGGCGAGAAACCATTTCCGTGCGATGTATATAATTGTGAGATAGGAGAGTTTGGTATACAAATAAATAGTAATTAATTTTGTATAACGGTACACCGAAAAGGACACTCACGGGCAAGAAACCGTACACGTGTGGCGTTTGCGACATGTCTTTCACTATCTCAGCTCCAATTTAACGAAGCGCCGCCGGATGCATACAGGACGTATATTAAATGCATAGACCGTATACTAAGTCTTTATAATTAAACGTGTGGTCACATAGATATAGATTCCGAAACGATAATTTATATGTTATCATATTGAATTCGTTCTGTTTATTTATTTATTTATTTTTTCTCGTAGTTTATCAGTAATAAATTGTTATTGGCTTATCAATGTCTGCGAAGTCGTCGGTTTGTCGTTGTTTTTTTTTTTTTAATTCATCAATTCAATTATTGCAGAATATACCCGTTGTGCACTTCAAAATATTGTCGATTTATTTAATTATTAACGAGAGCGCTCAACACGCCGTCGGCTATTTTCACGCGATGTGATACACACAATATACGGTATACGATGTTATCTGAAGCCGTTTCCGAAATGTTAAATGATCATTTTTCGAACGAGATATACGCAGTTTTCTACACTTCTAATGAATGTAAAGGTTCAGTAAGTATACTTCGTTGTAAAAAAAAAATTATAATAACTTATTTGGTGTCACGAAATGATATAAATTTGGATTTGTTTTTATGTGTTTGAATATAACTACGTATTTTTAAACTTCAATAAAAACATATTTTTATTTATGTCAGTTTAATATCATAAACATATTATAATATCAAAATAATTACAGCGGAAAAATAACAATATTTTAAAAAACGAGTATGATTAAACTGCCGGTGTTATTATACCGAACATACTTTTTAACACTGCTAATCGACTGAAATAATCATGACTCTTTTTAAAGAAAAAATAACTATTTTATTTGTGAATATTTCAGCTGTGGAAATATCAATAATACACGAATGACAAATAACTGATATGGTGTGTCTATCATATGGTATGCTAAAATTCGATTTTAATAAACAACGGGTAAATCAATCTATTTTTTAGTTTTAGATATTGCTATTGTGGTGTTATCGCATATTAAATTGCATCAAGTCTTTTAAAGAGTGCCATGACAATATATTTTAATTTTATAAATATATCATATAGATGGATATCAAAGTTAAATAGGTAAAAAATATATTTGAAAACATTTTTGAATATACATATAAAATTCCTAAATAAACGTCATAAAAATAAATATTCAAATAATGTCTTCAAAACAATAGGTTTATAGGTTATAGATAATATTTCGTAAGGTATCTATTTAAACTCAAGATAATATGAATATAATGTTTTTGCTGTTTTAACGTTATAATAATAATGTGTCAGGTAAGTAACTATATCTATATGTACACATAAATATCAAGTATACTATATACTACTATAAATATAAGTTTCAATTATAATATCACTGGCTCAAATGTGTATACCTTTAAGCTTTTGTACCTACCATATTTTTATATTTATGAGATAAACGCGAGTACTATTTTACCAACTAACCTTAAGGAAAAACATTTACTCCGAATCAAAAAAACTGTAAACTAGAGTAAAATGTTTATAAAAAAGATGATAAAACATACGAATAGATGTCATCGATGAACGGATACATTGATTATTTCTACACACATGAACAAATTGGGTTATTTATTATTCTCGTTAAAAAATCCAATAACTTAAACCAATATAACCGGCAGCTATGGGCATTACGTTTTATTACCGATCACACAAAATATACGCGAATGAAACACTGTCTTCCGAATTTATAATACTCTATAAGAAAAAGGATATAAAAAGTCATCCCTGGAGTAGTATGACGCAAAAACGAACTTTTTAATAATGCGTACTAAAAAAAACCAATAATTTACATCTGTCAAATTATTATCTATTAACTATAATATAATCCAGATTTTCCATATATATTTTACAAGAATAATCTAAAATGGAACTCAACATTTTCGTAAATTTTTGTATCAACATTTTCTGTGTACAAAATACAATTTTCAAAAAATTTCATTTTTTTTTTTTTGAGGAATTTATAGAAATTTGAAATTTTTCTTTTTTTCTATTAATGATAATTAAAAATTGTTTTTTATAATTTAAAACAAGATTAATTATAAACTATTTTTATAGCTGGAACTAAAAAAGTGAAACATAGTTTCACATATACTTCTTATAGGCGTCTAGTATACATTTTGACAAAATTACGAGTAGATATTATTTAAGCGTGAAATAACGATTTTAGTTTTATTTGTTTAATTCAAAAAGTATCAATCGTAGAACCTTGAAACAGTCGGACATTCCACTATATTATTTAAATTATAATTTTCAGTAATCAATGAAAGTTTCAAATTATTTAAACTAAATTTAAGCTTTTAATATTTTTGAATATGTATTTCAGTATTTAAGTAAATAAAAATATTTAAATTTGATCAAAATGCTTGAAAATATAATACAAGGTCTCACATAAGTGGTTTTTTTAGTAATATAAAAAATAATGTAAAATATTTTACATAAGCACGATTAAGCAGACATTAACTTGCCCACCTTTGAAAATAACTTCAGGTATGTGCATAGGTTGTTTACGCGTTCAGGTTATTTTATGACTCAAATTTCCAAATTTGTGTTCGAAAATACATAGCTATTTGAACAAATTACATTATATCGTAACAATTCTGTGATATTTTATCATAGAATAAATATAATAATATAATATGTATATTGATTATATATATTTCGAAATTTTAATTATTGTTAATATTTAACTCTTTAGAACCGGCGTCTAACTTTCTTTTTATACCCGAATAAGTATATAAATACCCCCTCCGCCATGTATATTGTGTATATAAAAAATGTCGAGTCGGAAAAATAGACTCAAAAACAGCTTTTTTTAGAAAAAAAACTGATATTATGACACTGCTATTATTATTCAATATTGTTAATTAGATAGGTATACGCACAATATCAAAGTTAGTTGTTACATATTATATAATAGATACGCAAGAGCACACATACAAAATGAACTTGTGCTTTTCAAACAATACTTGTGTTTAATAAAAACTATAAACAACCCGGAGAATGATATATTATTTTTAACGTTTTATAATAATATTATATATTATGCTGACACAGTTTTTAGTTACACCTTTTGTACACAGGTACATGAATTATAGGTAGGTACGTAATAATATTATATATCATAATATTGTATACGTTGTTGTTATTGTAAGTGCGATGTAAAAAAAAAAAAAAAATATACACGGCACTACATAACCCAAGTTAATATATAGAATCGGGTACCTGTACGGATATAAATCGTGTAACAACAACATATACAACGTATTAAGATGCTAAAAAAATGTATACATATAATCCTTCAGTCGTATACGCTCGTGAGCTATATATTAATCGTGAATATTATATTAGTATGCTCACGATATTATGTAAACGTCATAAAAAAAAAAAAAAACGACGATATAAAATATTTGATATCCTATCGGCCGTAAAACAAATGGTCCCGGAAGGTTCAAGTGAAATATGTTTTTGTTTTCTAAGAAACGATAATAATATACAATGATAGAAAAATAAATGGAGCTTTGGTCACCGCTAAATTATTAAAAACGCACGCGAACTTTGCAGATAAAATTCTACGCCTAAGTCGATATTTCTGCTCGTTTTTTTTTAACATTATACATATTTTATAACACCACATAAATGCAAAAAAAAAAGTAACTTTTTATCATGCGGAGTTTTTAGATTTATTATTAATTATTATTTTCTTTATAGATGCGTCGTTTAAGTTTAGGATTTTTTTTTCTTTTTGGGGGGGAGAGGGGTCTCTTATGGCATGTCCGCATCTACTGGTCTTCGATCCTTGTCTAAACTTTAATACTTATAAATAATAAATTGCTGTAATCGAGTTCCATATTATTCAATGTCTGAGCATTTATCTAAAAAAAACTAAAATAATTTTGTATATGTAATAAAAATTTTAAGTTATAACAATATATCAAACCAATTTATTGTTATTTCTCATATTTAGTTTAATAGTAAATATTATAAAAATAAATCAACATTTTTTACAAAAAAATCACCGAATAATTGTTTGATACTCGTGGTTTAAGAGCAGTAGTTACATGTATGTTGTACCATCATTATGTTATTCGTATAAATTACTAATGAACAAAATTTATCACGGCTAAATAAATAATTAGCATTTTTTGTTTTTGCAGGATAAAATTTAGTATCATCGTAGTTACAAAAATTATAACTATTTAATGAAAAAAAAAAAAAATAAAAGCTCTAAAATTATCTATTAAATAGAAATTCCAAAAAGTCTTGGCTCCGGTTGTTTATTATAGATTATACTATTATAGTAAAAATGAAAAAAGTTTCACCACGTTTATCTTATTTTTTTTCTAATTTTAATTGTTGGACATGAATTCAGATAATATTTACTAGTCACAATCTTTATAATCTATATGTAAGGTAGTTTTTGGTTTACATAAACTACCACAGAATAAAACTTTGTGGTTCTGTAATACACTATAATCATAATTATGATATATCCAACAATTTATATTAAATATTAAAGTTTAACAACTGATTTATATTAAGTAATCAAATAAAGTTAGACGAGTCTTAATAATTAAACAGGACTATCATAATATGCAGAATAATAAAGTATAAAAAAATAATATCAGTAGATAGAATAAATATATGATGTTAAGTAACTTATAAATAATGTAGTCAACAACTAGTTTCTTAAAAAAGATGTTAGTGGAAAGGAAAATTTTGAAGGAAAGGATAAAAGTATTTTGGTACTATTATTTAAAAGTGAGATGTAGAAGAATGTGGAAATTACAAAAGTATGAAACTTTTAAGTTCTAGTACGAATATTTTATCGAAAAGAGAATAGGGGGTGAGACTAAGATTTTGAAGATTCAGTTTGAGTTTTTGCCAGAAAAATGAAACAGTGAGAAGAAAAGGAAGTTATATGATTTGTTTATAGATTTAAAGAAGTCTAATCGAAAGCGAAGACGAACGAAATACTCCAATACTCATATTTTTTAAAGTTGTAAATCAATATAATTTAAAAATATATTATAATATAAATAATATAATATAATTTTTAATTTATTAGAAATAATTGTACACATCGCAGTATTCTAAATTCTCTATACATTTTTTTCATTAAACTTTGGACATTTTGAAACGACAAATTTTACACCATCCCGAATTTTCAAATAATTAAGAATTTAAGAATAAACGATCTAGAGCATTCCAATGTCGAACGGCAATCTAATAAGATAAATATTTGCAAAAACCGTTGGTTAGGATTAAAACGCGTTTCTAGAGCATCTATATATCTTGTCAATCGTCTGTGTCTAATAAATATAATCTACATAGACACATAGTAATATATAACAATAAGGACGTCCATATAACGACCCATAATGTGTAAAATATAATATACGGAATTTTTAAGTGATATACGTGATGCTTTGTACGTGCTTACAATACATCAACGTATATAACAATATATAATAATGACGTATTTGCAGAATTTTGTACATATATTTATTATTAGGTATATATATATATCACATAATATTCATATTGTATAACATAATGTATTACATTATAATATATTTATACATAATATACGTATAAAACAAATTAACAATTTAATATCATGAAAAATAAACATACATTTTAAGCATTATATTTTTAACATAACATTAATTTTTATTTGAGATTGATTATAATTAATACAAGTATTTAAAAACGTAATGAATGTTAAATTAACCTACTTTTGCACTAAAAGAAAGGCGTAATTTTAACGATTTCAGTTATGTCCGTAATTTATTTTACTGATTGACGAACAAACCACACAAGACAAATAAAAATAAATACCACAATAATTCCGCTAACAGATATCATGATAAAAAAAAAAAAAAGATCTTCTAAAAAATTATCGTCAGTGCTATTTTCACAGTAGGTACTAATATTATGTATTCATATATATATAGATACTATCTATTAGATAGTCAAGTGTAGATTTTTATATCAAGAAATCAATTTTGCGTCCAGTCTTCGTGTGGGCCACTTTATTAATACTTTATTTTGTTAAATTGTATTGAATGATTAATAGACTACAATATTACCAATACACTTATAATTACTTTCAAATAAATTTGATTAACGACAAATACATGATGATGAATGTATACAATTTAAATAAACTGTAACAATATGTAAATATTACTGTTATATAAGAATGTTAAATCAAATTATAAATGTTGTTGAAAACAGAGAAAAAGTTAATAAATAAAAGTCAAATATGTTTCGATTTAGCATGTATTTCACAATTTTAATTCCTTAAAAAAAAAAAATTACTTGCGCAAAGTTTAAAAATTACAAAAAGGAATAATGATATTGTTATGGATAGTTTACAATCAGCATTATTAAACATTGTTTTAAATTGGACTAAGCGATTAAAACTTATTGTTTGATGTCCTGATTTATAATATACCTACAAATACTTAATTATAACTGTGATTATAATGAAAACATCCAATAAGATTTAAAAAAAACTTACATAGTTTGTTGCTTTAACATTTTAATTAAGTATCAATACGCTTTATAAATATCAACAATTTATAAAATTTATAACAATTAATATCCATGTATAAGTATTTTGTTTCAACTCAGGTAATGGTTAATCAATTATTTCAATTGCTTGAAGAGTAGCTCATATTAATCTTGCTAGTTGCTTGTATAGGTAAAATCGGAAGGATTTATGCTTATGTAGCTTCCGATAATATAAATTCAAATCAAGTTATCAAACAATTTATTTCTTAGCTATTTTATCTTAGCTATTATAAGTGTCAGATGTTTTAAAAGGTCATTCTATGAAACAATCGTATTAATTAATTTGTAGAGACGTTCATTGGTTGGTCATTACTGCAGGGATTAAGTATACGCATATAGAAAAGTGACACAATCGACGTTCACAGTGCGTAAATATATCATTCATACAATATTTGTATTGAACTAATATTCAAACTAAATTTCGGGGCTATAAATAATTGTAATTTTTTTTATTTTAATTAATTTTTTTTTTTATATTTTTAAGAATTATTGTATTAGCGAGAATATAGTGTTACAAACCAGCTAAAAATAATAATATATTTTTTTTTTGAGTTGGTGAGTAAGTGTGACAGCCTAAACAGTCGATTCCCAGGTATAATACGAATATACTTATATGTATCCTTCAATTTTGTAATGATGATTATTATTACGTTGAAATAAAATAAGGTAAAAGATTAAATATACAACATAACATTTGTGGAAGTTGCACCATTAGTAAGTAACTCGTTATTATCAAACAGAAAAAAATCCGAGAGGGATTATATAGTATAAATACGCTTATGCATAGCTTTATATATATAAATAATAGTGTAAGTAATAAGTATACACTGTATACTTAAATACTTTCATAATGATATTGTGTATTATATAATGTCTGTAAGGAAATTTGTTCACAAACATTTAATAAAAATAAATTTAATATTATTTTCACTCTTTTCATGTGTTATTCTTTATTGATTCAAAAGCCACGAATATTTGAATATTATTGAAACGAAAGCTGTGTAGCTGTAACATTCTACACACGTGATATAGGTACAAAACGCACTTGTACGTCACCGTCGTTATGTAGATTGAATACATGTTATATATTATAAAGGCAATATAAACTGTGAATAAAATAACTGACAAATATAAAAAAGAATATTTGTCATTGATGGTTTTTTTTTTATAAAACCTGACAACCTAATGTTATGTTTAATAGTCTATTAAAATGGTGTTCATAATATCATTACTGCCCCAATCAATTTTAAACCTATTATAATTGACTACAGCCTTTAATTTCATTTTTATAACAGTAAAAGTACACGTTTGAATTTCGATTTATATAAGTACACTTCAATTGATAATAAATTTATCTGCTTAACCATTTACAACAATAAAAGGTGGTTTCAATTTGAAAAGGAGAATTTTGTGTCGTAACAAAACATTCAATTCGCTTAAATAACATAAATATTTTAAGTATTTGAAAATATAAAATTCAGAATGAAAAATGTCTGAGAACATGCTCGATGAGCCTTTGAATTGAGCAGAAATATTTTATAAAAAATGTGATTGTTCTCTTGAATACATTTTAACTGGTACTTGCAGGCTTCTTCAAAGATTTCACTTTAACATTTTCCTAACGGATATCTATTCTAGGCCAACCCTTTTGAGAGGTAACTTTTAAATTCTCCAATCAATTCGCTGCACAAACCACGCTGATTTTGAACGAATGGCAGTTTTAATTCTCTTTAAGTTCAATATAACTACTTAACAAACAAAATATAAAGTTCAAAACGATCAGGTTCATCGTGCTACATCTGGAAATAGAAATTTTAACTTTGCCCCATTAAAACATGTTTCTAATTCATTTGTAGTAATTTATAACTTAGTAGTTATTTAAATATACGTGAGAATTTCAAATTACGACAAATCCGATTTCAGTTCCACGAGTGCTCGAAAGGCGTCGCGCCTTGACGCCCACGCAATAGTAACAAATTATCTTATTTAATTCAGATCAAAATCCACTAGTATAATTTATTATTATTAATATTTTTAAGACTATTTATCAAATTGTATAGTTTAAAAAGTTACTATCATATAATTTGTATAATTAAGATCAACATTCAACGTAGTTTTGACCAAATTATAATTAATAAATTGCTGTTTAAAATAATTAATAAAACGAATGTTTTTTTTTTATATATATAGGATAATTAGGATATTTTAAAATGAGCATATCACTACATAACATGTATATTTTACGAAACAATCGTATAATATATAATTTAAAATATTATGATCTATAAAAAAAAAAATGAAAATTACTCTCTAAATATTGAGCGATAATAGTGATATAATTTATAAATGTTTAAAATTGCATAACGACTATTATTATTATTTTCCTACAACCTAAAGATTTATATTTACAAACAATAAATAATTTGTATTTAAATAACTATAGCGACGGTTCATATTAAATATAAATAACTCCGTAAAGTATTTTAATAGTCTACTATTTATATAAATAATACATTTTCATAAATAGATAAATAATAATGAAAAAAGAAAAAAGAACAGTACGTTCAGTGAAACTCCAAGTCAATCGAATAAAAAAAGCAACTAAATCTTTGTGCAGTGAAAAAAATTGCATAAATACGATCTTTGAAAAGTCAATGCTCGGCGAAGAAATTAAGAAATTACGTAAAACTATAGAAGATCAATACTCAATTATTGGAACTTTTAGCGTTTCTGATAGTATACAAAAATTGAAGGCGATTTTAGAACAAAACGCGAAGAATGAAATTGTTGATAGAAAACTAAACGAAAGATATTTGTTGACCGTTGAATTAAAGGAACTTGATATGGCTCTGATAACAGCACAACAAGAACAGGAAAATACCTCGAAACAATTTTCCTTATTGGAAAAGGAACGACGTGTGTTGGCACATTTAATGGCATCTACTTACCAAGAGAAAAATAAAAACGTTGAACAATAAAATCGTAATTTTTAGGTGTATTTTATTTTATACCTATATACTCCAATATATATTTTTAGTAAGTTAAAACTTTGAATTTGAAGTGTACCTATGTGTTGACTTTTTAAATTGGGTATACTATTTTTATTTAAAATTTTGTTTTTTCTTAATACTTAAAAATGTATAAAATATATGAGCGTAGCTTTTTAAATCCGTGCATAAAATACCATACTTATTAATGTGAAACGTATTACATTTTATTCATTTACAGGTAATTTGTAAACCACATGTAGGAATTTTTTGTTTTCTTCAATATTTGAAATTATTATAAAATTAATTATTTTTGAACTAGTTTCTGGGTTTTATATTTAATTGATTCATTAAAACTGTTTATTTTAATTTAGGATTCTGTTAGTACTTCTTGTAATTTGTTGATGATGGAATATTTTCATATGAGTTAAATAATGTTTTAATGTATATTTATTATTTGTAATGTATGGACAAATTTGGAATAAATATAGATAACTAGTTTACAATGTACGTGTATTACCTGATATTACTTGACGTTCCGTGACCTATTTGTAATTGACAGGTTCAGATTAAATCTAAAAAAAGAATCGCGGGAAAAATTTAAATTTGACGATCAATTATCAGTTAAGACAAAGACACGACATCCACTATTCCACTCCGTCAAATAAGCGTCTAATAAAGAAAATGTCTTTCATAAGAATCAATTTAGTTATAAGTTTCATTATTAGATTGAATTGACCTACTGTCAAATTCAAAGGTAAAAACATTATCTTTGTACGTTTGTTTTTTTTCCTGTGTACTTCAATATTGAAGCAAATTGAGTATACAAAATATTACAATATTAAAATTTTTTTAACTGACTTTAACCAATAAATTCTTATTTTAAAAGCCAACGATCAGCCAAGAAATAAAGATGTAACGTAAAACTAGGTATAAAAAATTAATATTTAATTGACACTTTCTGTGTAAAATATTTTAAGTACTAAATTAATGCAATTATATACCATAATACGAAGAGTGAAAAAAAAATGTTTATTTAAAATTAAATAACAGAAATATGTTATAATGGTTGAATTATACTTTGAAGTTAACTTGATATGGTTTTGATAAAATCGAAACGAATACAATAAGAATCTCGAAAAAATTGGCCAAATTAAAAAAATATCGGCGTATGTTAAGGGGTTTAATAACATCTATACTTATCAATAGAAAAATAAAAACATTTTTAAATATTAAAATCGTAATTTTTGGGTGACAGGTAGGTATACATTTTAATATTTTATACAAATAAACGACAAATATAATCAACCACAAATAAATAAAAATGTAACGTGTAAACTACGCGTCAAATTTTTAAATGAGATACCTACTATATTTTTTTTGTTAAAGAACCATTTTGTTTATTTTGTCCTAAAAGAAAATTATCATTATTTAGTTAAGAAAAAATTTACCTTTTACCTACTGATAATTAAGGTAAAAGCGTTACATGACGTGATTGTAAATTGTATTTTTACGATATTTAAATTTTAAAGAGAGTAACGAGAATTTTTATATTGTTATATTTTGTATACTTATAACTGGATTAAATATTGATATTAAGTGTAGAAAAAACAACTTACAAAAAAAGATAATAAATTATCTAACCTTTAAATTTGATAATAAAACTGATTCATATACGCTCCAATTCGTTCAATTGTTTTAATTACAAGGTAACCGGTATAATAAATTTTGAATTTGAAATATATTTAAAAAACCATTATTTATACTTTTATAATACACGCCACACGGTACGGAAAAAATGATCCTACAACATTTACATACCTGATTTGCCTATCTTTATAGCCATCTAATCAAATCATTGCTATAGAACCCATAAAAAAAATATAGTTATATACATTATACTCGTATCTGTGATTGTTCATTTTATGACAAGAACAGATCAATTAAGTTGTAATCCACTGTAAAGCTCACTTGTAAAAATGAACATAATAACACAGTCGATCTCAACCTCTGTTTATAATTCAAAATAATGCACCAAAAACATTTTTTTTTTTTGCACACTAACACACATCGTGGTACTGCTGTTGTGACCCACTGCGCCGGTTGGAAACCAGTATAGTGATGGGTAATTGCCAGACATACCTGCAAATTAGTTTACTTCGACACACGAGTAAGCTTCATAATACTACTATACATCTACATAGGTCACGTTCGATTAGGTTATTAATTCGAAGTAAAAGCGAATCATGGCAGGGCATTAATTTATTTCCAATGCTTAATAGTAATTTTTGTTCCTGATGTTAGCAGACTGGACGATAATCGCTTAAAAGGAAGAATGATCGAACGCCAAAGACATTTTTCGCCAATTTAATATTGTTCAATAGGTGTTGTTCTAAAAACAACCATGCATAACAATCACCAATCACAAACTATTGTTGTACCTGACTGATAAATATATAATGATACCGTAGTTTATGCCATAACACAAACGTCAAATTTGTTTTAAACATTTAGTTCATATTTAATAATAGTTGTATAGTACCCAATTATGGTTTGAAAAATAAATAAAACGTTTCACTTTTAATACAATCGAACCACACAGCCATCAATTTTCGGGGTTTTTTTTTATTTTAAAAATGTAAAGGGTGGTTGACATTTAAGGTAGTCTACACAGGTATACGCCCCATTACGACATACATACGCACGCGGTGAACGCGGTCACCGCACTGGCTCCTGACAAATATAATATAATGTATATTTATTGTTTATACCGAGCTACATTATAGTTAAAGATGTAATTTATGAAAATAGCGATTTACAATAGTCGATAACAAATGTCGGAAAATAAGAAATGGGAACAATTTTGTTAGATATTGATGACGGGTCAATTAATTTCAATGTCCGAGTGAAATATTGAAAAAAAAATAATAATATATATAGGTCATGTTCAATATTTCCGATCTAATAATAAAAATAATATTTAAATAATTATGGTTCAAGATTTTATTTTATTCAAATAGAAAAAAAAAACAATCTGTAAAACTCAAAACAATAATAAAAGCTATATAAATAAATTACAAAAATATCTTAAATTACAAATTTATATGAAAACATATTTAATTCAAAATGCCCCGTAGTATTATTAAAAATGTAAATATGTACATACAAAATAGTTGAACAAAAATAATAGATATTACAAAATGCATCTTATTATTCTTATTTATAGTAATATGGTAATGGGATAAAATACCCAAGAAACAAAACTCACTGAAATTATACACGAAATAAATAACACCGATGAAAATAATATCTGAAAGAAAAAATAACCAATACAAAAAATACAATACATTTTTGCGACACATATTGTGCTGTATGTGATTTCGATATAATTTATATAAATAATTGGATTAATAGATAGTTTTTTTTCTTAGTATACATAAACCATCATAATCAAGACTTGCCATTTCCTAATTGCTCCGCACATATTATTACATATCGAGTTTCAGTTATATTTGATGTATATTGTTTATAGATTATATTTTGTGTAATTGATAGTCTTTATTTATCGTTTGTTTATCTACCTATCGTGAGCTGTGGTTAATAAACAACTAACTATAATTTGGAAAATTTAGAGTTTTAATTATTTTAATTAATTACATATTCAAAGATATATTTTAATCTTTACTTTTTAAATTATCATAAATTATACTTTCAATTGATAGTATATATTCAGTTATAACAACATTATTATTGTAGATGTTAATTTTCTTGTTACTTCAAAGAATCCTATCATTTAATGGTCAATATTCTTATTAATATAATATATCAACACATCAATATCATTCTATTTATCATATAATCATAAATTTGCTAAATATTGTCTTCAATGGCTAATTGAGATATTCTATAGAGTCAGAACTCAGAGTGTTAGATTATTTTTATTGTGAAATACTATTTACTATAAATATAATATAAACTAATAATATTAATTAATAATTAGTTATGATATATTCAAATAAATTAAAATCCATGAAACACCATCATTGGATGGGCTCTCCTCAGATCTGCAGTCACTATTACTCCCATTTATAAATTAAACTTTTAAAAAAGAATATATTTTGACAGAGAATACAAATTTTAAATAAGAAAAGAAGTGTATTGAAAGAAAAAGAAGAGCAAGAAAAAGAGCAGGATTAAAATTTAATCGACCTGTTCTTGTCATCAAAAAGAATAATCACAGATACGAGCTTATATTTAATTTTGTTGAAAGAGTTTCGATAAAAATATTTTGATTGGACGGCGTTAAAGATAGGCAAATCAGGTATGCGAACGTTGCGAGTTCATGTTTCCAGTATCATATATTATTATGTAATAAAACTATAATACTATTGATTTTTTTTTAAATACATTTCAAATTCAAATATACTAGAATAATAATATTTATGACTGCTATAAGTGATAAAGTTTATACATATTTTTATGAAACATATATTTTAAACGTTACAAGTTTATAACCATTATAAATACAACCGCAATATCTGTTTAGTGTTTTTTAATATAGATTAATGATAATAATTTTCTCATCATAAAATCGCTGAATTTAAAATATAATTTATTATTTTAATTCAATATATATAATTTATAATCTAGTCTTTATAATTACTAAATAATATTGGACGTAATTCATAACTAATTGAAATATAAATATTTTTTAAACAGTGAAAATAGCTTTAATGTTCAACCAATAAGCGAATTCTGCTAGAAAATTGGATATAATTGGTATTTTAGAGGGTCAAACGTAAAAAAGGTCGTTTGGGAAAGTAGCTACCGCCCTACTGTAATGCTGTGTAGTAGGAATGGAGTGAACTACAGCTACTGTAATGGATATTTTATATTTAAATTCGATAATATATTTCATTGTACACGAAAAATGACTCTGACTCTGACTCTGACGGTCTATCAGCTAAGAATATCTTTTACAATGTTCATATTGCTTTTATCAATACTATGTAAGTGGAATTTTTTTTTTTTGCTAAAAAATTACATTAACAATACTAAAATTATCAATAATAGTGAACAATTAGTAATATAGACATGTGATACCATGACTGTAATATAGTATTCATCTGCATAGATCGGTTATAGATTTGTCATGATTATTGTAAATCAGCCATGTTTCAATATGAACTATTTATAATCAACCTTGCATTAATTTTTTTGTTTTTACACTTTATAAAGAACTTTGACCTTTGTATTAGATGTTTTTACCAAAAATATTTATGCATAAATTGAAAAAATTCTAAAATCTAAAATATTTATAATTAGCTCAAAAGAGCCAACAAAATTTAAAACTATAGCAAGCCTAGAAAATTGTAAACTCATATCTGTATTATGTTTTGTGAAATTGTCAATTTCCTACGTTATTTGTCTTTAAACTACAACAAAACAACAATGATTTTGTCAAAAACTGGTTTTACTTAAAAATTCTTATTTTTCCTTAATTTTGTTTTACTCAATTATTTTGAAAAGTACTGAGAATCCATTCACTTTTTATTAAAGCTTTCGTAAACGATCTATATTCTATACGAATACATTATTAAGCACATAGTAATAATGATGATAATAATGACGTATTAACGCGTGTCAAAACAAAAAACCTCGTCCAAAATAATAATTATTACATATTTTCTTATTGCAAGCCACCGCAAACGTCACGACTTTTACTGCATTATCTGTAAATATGTAATACTATGTATTACAGTTCATTGCAGTGTCTTTGGACATGACGCTGTACGTCATTGACGTTGCACGTCTGCTGTAGTCCGTATTCATACACATTATGTGTGACAAGTTAAGACCTAACGCCTGCTACTAGAAACCAAATGATTATTATTATTATTATTATTATTATTATTGTTATAACATAGGTACCGGCAAAATTATATTTAGACTTTCGATAGCTTATGCGCTTATTCCATCGTCGAATCCCATTTATTATTTCGCGGACGACCGGCGCGTTGACATATTGACCAGCGCCGATATTGCATCGATGTAATAATAATTGTTTGTCGGTGCAAAGTCTGTGGCGCGTATGAACATTACACGTATTACGTCCGACGATGGAATTCGTGTCGACAAACGCGTGGCCATTAATGCGATTAAACCGCGATTCCGGGACGTACTGTAATAATATTATTATTATGTCATCAAAACATAATACCACAGTGGCATTTTGCATCATCGTCTAACGTTTCGTTCCGTCACTTAGCACTGGATTATATGAAACGAAAGGTCGAAATCATTCGGTGATTCTTCTATAAATATATCTTGACGGATATAGTTTAATACCACGAATACAATACATAACGATGTTTCGACTTGGGCTATCTGAAAATAGAAATAAATGGATTAAGTATTCACTGATACTAATCAATACAATTTGAAATGGCGAAAGATTTCCAACAAAGAAATAATATCAGTCAATGGTGCGATAGAACCAATTTTAAATTACTACCTTTTTCATATTTTATTAACTAGAAAACAACTAAATAATATATTTTAATAAATACAAGTAAGTACTTATAATAATATTTTTATAATATGTATTTAGTTAAGTCGTTTATATCGTTTGCATGATGTAATTGACCTTAAAATATCATAATTACTGTAAATATAGGAAATGTAGAAATGTTGAAGTTGTATACTTATACATTGCCGATTTATGACGTCAATGATCAATTAAGTTCGACATTATTGACATTAAATACATTCTTACTATAAATACCAAACGATGCGTTGGTACCATAGACCTACATTATTAACTTATGATCTGACAACAATTTTGACGAATAAAAACTTCTCAAAGCTTAAAGTAGGTATACGTACATTTCAATACTGCTTGATGTTCTCCGCTTAATTTTCGGACGAATGATAATGATATGCCATTTTGTACAAAAACTAAATGTGTAACTGTAAAGGTATATATAAAAAAATTGGAATTTGATTTTTAATAAAAAGTAATCAGTACAAAATATGACGTGATTAAACATAAGTATACATGAAATCTTAAATTGCCCCTTATACCTATCAGTGTCTCGTGAGAATTTACTCATTGCAATATCTCTTGAAATAATGGAGATATCATAGTAAATTATGTTTTTTTAATAAGACTCACAGAGACTACAAGTATTTCATATTTTAATTTAATTTAATATATTGGTAAAAAGTAAAAAAACAATATTTAATTGATTATTTAAAAAAAAAATCGAAAATAAGAAAATGTTGATGTTTTAACTTTTTATTTTTGTTAAAATCGTGATTTTTAATATTTTTTAGTCACAATTTTTCTTAGTCAAATTTTCTAGTCAAAATGTATTGAAATGTCAACATTTTCAAAAAAATAATCCCTACAAAATTGCTCTTCGATTTTTTTTAGTACAATTAAATAAAAAATTATTTTTACCAAAACATTAAATTAAATTAAAATAAGAAATACTTGTATTCCTTACCTAACCTAACCTTATTTCAGGAGATATCGCAATGGGTCAATCCTCATCGTGGGGCTCCCTAAAAATAAAAGTTAGAAAGATGATTATTTCCTACAAAATGCATTGGACTACAATTTTTGATTACGATACTTATAGCAAAAATAATAATAATAATAATATTAATAACCAGAAAAAAAATTGTGAAAATTGGTTATATTAAAAATCATATTAGGTATATGTTTTAAAGATACAGTGGAACCTCGATAAGTCAAAATTTAAAGAAAATCCAATTTTTTTCGACTTATCGAAGTTCCACTGTATAATTATAAAAATCGAAGTCCAATACATCATGCGAAAAGTATTCTCTTTCTATAAAAATTCTCGAAATTGGATCACTGTACGGGGCGTGATATTTTTTCCTGCAAGGTATTTGTTTTTAAAACAAAACACCGGGTCACTTGTATGCCCCTTAAATTTAAATTCAATAATAAATCATTCTATATAAAAAAAGATTCTGATTATACGATGATCAGCTTATATTTCTTAGGAATTTTATAATTTATTTATTTTATGATTATTATATTAACGTATAGGTTAAAATATTTGTTGCCAAAAATATTGAATCCAAATTCAACAATATCTTTGCCGAATTTTGCGAGTTAGACAACACTGTAGATAGTGGTGTATAATAAATTAATTATTTTTTATATTTCATAAAATCAAACATAATTAAATACAAAACTATTTAGTGCTAAGCTTACTAGATTGACATAAAATGAAATAATATTGATTGAATACAAAATTGAGTAAGAATAGAAATTCGAGCAATTGAATTATTATACCCTTTCCTTGATTACGCTTTCCGAACCCTAAAAGATAGTAGAGGCAAACTATATAGAGATAGACTATAGTCACCGCCTGATTTCTTGGCCCCTTTCCCCCCATTTAGGCGTCTAATCGCCAGCTGAATTAGCAAGCTGCATGCTTACACCTTCCACCCTTCCCATCATCACTGCAATATTAGATAAACAATCCATTATTCCATCATCTAAACAAATTAACTATTCGTCTTTTCTCCTACCCTCCCCTCTCCCCAACGTGCGTCACCGAATCACTCAGTTATGTTGTTTTGCATGGAAAACATAATATTATTTAACATCGTTGGTTGAACTCCCGCGTCCGATCGGTCCGTCCCAGCCTTCAGTGCTTGAGTAACCGAAGCATTTCAAGCTAAGATAGTCGTACGTTTTCAATAACATTTGAAAATTAATTTAATTACCATCGCCCTACCGAATATATCGATTTTAGTCCCTTCAAAATAAGTATCTTTGCTCTTAACAGTGTATCAACGTATTTGAATACGTAGAAATAATATTATATCGTGGTCGCCTACAGCAAGACTGAGTACTTCTGCGAAAAGGCTTATCGATCACGATAAAAATATGATTTCTCGTCAAAAATAAGGTAAAACATATTCTTTGTACACACTATATACAGGTTCTAGATGAATTATATACATATATATATATATATATATATATATATTACTTTAAGAATTTAGAATGATGGATAGCTTTTACGATATTTTTAGGGTATAGAAATAGAACTGATGATGGAGTTTTATGAAACGACAGATTGCTATTAAATAATATAAAATTCTTTTAATAACACTAATAAAATAAATAAAGAAGTGAGATTTTTTTTTTTACAATTTTTCAATAATTATTTCATCGAATTTATAAAAAAAAAAAATCATATTAACGTTGCAACCATGAAACTTTACATCAAAAAATCATTGATTGAAAAAACTGTTGATTCGGTACATACACCGATTGATATAGTAATACAACTAATTATATTAAATGTTACTAATTATTATCTTTTTTATAGCCTTATTTATCTTCACAGTGAAATTAATAGATACTTAGTTTTACGTGATTATCCAACTTTCACAGACCTGACCCAAAAAAACCATATCAAAATATATATAGGTACTGACGAATAACATAATAAAAGTTTAAATTTTTTTTTAACATTCATAAATATACAATATACACATAAGTATCTTTTATAAAGGTATAAGTTTTACGCATTAAAAATTAATTTGAAATCAAATTAGTTTTATCGATTTACCTACTATTTATTTATTAACAATTTTACTTTTTTAGTTCATTGTTTGAATGTTTTGGGTTATCAAGATATATATGTATTATTAAGCATTAACTACCTATCATATTATTTATGGTATTAAGTCCTTGAAAAAATTTTAATAGAATATTATAATTTTAGTTTTATCTATTTTATATAATACTCTTGAAAATATAATTATATAATATAATAATATAATGATACTATCATGGCGTCACCATCCAAAAAATAGACGGAATTTAAAACATGCGATATTTTTCATTATTTAATGGAAGATAAACTTTGATGGTTCGGTGAAATAATACGTGATCACAATAGTATATTTTATTAGATTTTTACTGAAACAAGTAATATTTATTGGCATTTTAAGAATTGTATGTGTTTGGCACATTGCTTCGAGTAGAATAAATTCTCTGAAAGTTTGGTGTCGTATCAATCTATAAATTGAAAACTGAACACCATATAGAACTTTAAAGAGTGTATATGAAAAAGTAATAGACTTTTTAGATGTACTCAACATTTTTGCTAAAAATTTCTACCTTCCCCCATACGACACTACTATAATAAAAAAATCACGAAAAACTTACAAATTTACGCACACAATGAAATCAATGTGTCGTAATTCTAGAAATATTACAGAGTTTGAACCTTCATTGTATTATATTATTTTCACCCATTGTGCTTATAGAATTTTGAAGACGTTTTAGCCAAAATTAATAACTTGGTAATCTTTTGTTTGATTAAATACATAACAATAAAAAATACCATTGTGGATTTAACAAAAAAACAATCACAAATATCCACATGGATAATATTTAATATAAAATCCATGCTTGAATTGATTACGAAAATTATACACTCAATATTTATAAGACATCAATATAAACCTTAAACATTTTATTAAGTACAATTTGACAATTTTAGTGTTGTCTTATAAAGATGCCACATCGACGATATTTTAGAAATTTGGTTTACCATTTTAAATTAAGTAATTATTAATAGAGAAATACAAATTGAATAATTTTGCATTTTTACTACATACTATATATAAGCCAGAGGTCACACTTAATATTTTTTAAGGGCCACATTAGGAATCTGAAAATGTTTCGGGGGCCATCAAAATTCTAAGTACATATAATAACACATATAATGTTGTCATATAGTATAGTATATGTTATTTATTCTTTGTCTGTGGGTTGCATTTGACGACCCCTGCTATAAGCTTTATATTATAGAATTATAGAAACTATTTTTTTCATAGAAATAAATTCGATAATGTAATATATGAATATATTTTAATACCATAATTGAATTTCCTTGTCAATAGAAACTCTGTGACTTCACATATAAATATAATCCGTATAGAAAAGTCATTAAAAAAGTGCTAATTTAGTGATACAGCGCCGTGTCAATGGATCTTCCGGATCTGGTGTGTTGAATTTGTATAGTGGTAATAAAATTTGAAAACAATGGTGGTATCTGAAAAACACTTTTGTACTGAGTTTGGTTAAAAATTAAATTTATTTTTAAAAGCACTAAGAATTTTGAACTTATTTATCGGAATCCCGAACATGCATATTCCTGACCAAAAAGTATCAACTAAAAAAAATATAATAAAATACTTTTTTTAAATGTCATTGTAAAATAAATTAGGTACATATTTTTAGGGAAAAGCCCAATTACAGTAAACCTATAAACTATAATACCTACTTTATAATAACTATGTCTATACAATAAGTTCTCAACATAACAAATCACGTTTCTACGATATTATAATATATATAACAACCTATTTAAGAGGATGATTAATCGGTGTTCTGGAGAAAATTAATATATTTGATATTTTATGAAAAATGTTTATTTTTAAATTTATTTAAATTCAATGTACTTTATTTAATGATTTTACGGAAATTAAATAGAAAATCCATTAATAAATATATAACATTATGATGTAAATAAGCTATTGTGTAGATACTAGGTATAGTTCGGGTTTAGAGGTAAAACACTCATAATAAAATCAGAGCAAGATAATTTTAGAAAAAATAAAATTATTTTTATCCATCTTTTAATATAATATTTAAAATTTATTAAACGGATATAAAACACAAAAATTAGATGTAGGAAGACTGGTGAAACTATTGAAACCATCATCATAATATTATCTATTTAACCACGGTTTCTAAAATAATGTTTAGCATATGAATAATAAGAAAAAAAAATGTTTTCACGTGCAAATGTATAGTTAGTTTTTACTTTTTAGCGAATTTAATGAAAAAATTTTGTTCATTGAATATCCAAGGAGGAATAAATATTAATAATATACGAGTATTAGGTTCTGAGCGAAGCAATTAATGTATTGATTTTACAATGATGTGTGTTTATTTTCTGTCTGTCACAACCTTTTAAGGCAGTAAAAATGCGTACTTGTCTTGTAAAATCTGGCAAATTTTACGCTAAACTAGTTTTCAACAAAAAATGACTACTTTATTTGATTATAATTTAAAAATGAATACCTAACCGTAGAAACTTTTCTCCAAATATTTATATTATAATTTCCTATATATCATCAGAGACGGCGAACATTTTTCGGGTCAAGTGCCAAATTTTTCCAATCAAGGTTTTGAAAATTTTTCACGTGCCCAAAGGACATAATATTTTTCTAAGGATAAAAATAAAGTTACAGATTTACCTATCATATATTATTATTTTATTAAGTAGGCGCGTCTTTTTTTTGTAGTTATAATTTTTTAAATGTTTATAGTTTGTTTCTTTAAATTTCTTATAAGAGTTATAATCAAAACTTTATAAATAGCATAATTTTTAATAATTTAAATTGTTCACGTGCTATATAGAATTTTATCAATGTGCCACCTTTGACACGCGTACCGTAGGTTCGCCACCCCTGCAAAATATTTTGACATTTTTTAAACTATTTGTGGACAATTGAAATTTTCAATTTTTTTACTTTTTTTATTTATAAATGCCAATAACAAATGTATGAATAAGTAAAAATATATAAAAATGTAATAAAAGATTTATAATGAGTAATGAGTTTTTCATTTTCCAATTCAAGATTATAAGACAAATATAGGCAACCTATATTAAAACAAGATATCTACCGGAAAGTTAAATTAATTTTTATCACTGTTTGAAGTCCAAATTTATACTTGAATATTTACGCGTATAATAACTATTTCTTTTTGTAAACAATTAAACGTAAATACTTAAAATTTTCATAAAATGTTTATATTATAATTTTCTGTTCGTGGTATAATTTAAAATTTTCAAAATATTTTGAAACTCTTAAGCTATTTATAAGCATGAAAAATGTTCAATTTTTTTTAGTTTTTTCTCATAAATGTCGATAATCAATTATTCACAGTCAAAGTTCTTGAAAATTTAATACAAAATTATTAAAAACATATATACAAAAAAATTGTTTATGCATTTGAAGTTACCATTTTCACAAAGTGCATTCGGGTACTAGAACTAAAATTAAAATATATACAAAAATAATTTTTCATAGATATTTTTATTTAAATTTAAGATATCGGATTACGTATTTTGTTAATAAATAATGATTTTGTTATAATTTAAAAACATTATTTGTATGGACCATTACTGCAATATTTACGTGTATCATGAATTATTAAATATTACTATACTTGATGAAATTTTTAAAATACGTTGATTAATTTTAATATATTATCTATTTATACTATGAAACTATTCATACTGTCTTACGTTATTTATAATAAGAAGTTAATAACAATAATATAATATAGTATAAATATTTATATTATAATAAGATACTAATAATTTAATAAATACAATGTTTTTAGAAAAAATATATCAACCTACCATAATACTAAAAGTAAAATAAATCATAGTAATAGCTTTAGGTATATCAAAAAACATATCAGGAAATATAGTTAATGATATAAGCTGACAGACCATCTCCGCTTAGAATCGTTTTTCGTACCTGTACGATGATGTATTATTGAGTTCAAATTTATAATACATCCATTACTATAAGCCGCTTGACGCCTACTGTACAGCAAAGCGATACCAACTTTCCAAATTATTTTAAATTTACACATTTTTTTTACTTTTAACTCTATAAAATAACAAAAAGATCTGATTTTTTACCAGAACCCACTCCCAAAGCTGAAGATTAAATCTATTTTTACTATTCCAAAGGGTGATGTCTAAACACACACACACAAAATATCGTTGTAAAAAAAAAATACGTTCATTGCACAGCTCAAAATCTTAAATGCTAATACTGAACATACGGGAACTTTTTATCGGTGTTTTTACATTGATGCTTTAAACTCTTAATAAACACATAAATTGTACATATCAGATTTTAAAAATGTAAATATTAAAAATTATACGTGAAATGTGTGGAGATCAAAATTTTTGTTAAAAAAATACATAGATTTCAAAAAACCATGAATTACAAATTACGTTCAACATTCTTTAGATATTATATAGACAATAATATACGATATTAAATGAATATAATAAATTTTAATTTAAGTACAGTGGTCTTATGATTCAAGGAAGTTATTATCGTTATTCTATATTAAAACACTAAACAGGTATTCCAATTAAATTTATAACGATTACAAACTTGTAACATTTAAAATATAGGTTTCGTAAAAATATGTTTAATGTTGAAATATGTATTTATAATATGTATAAACTTTATCACTTAGATCAGTCATAAATTATTCTGGTATATTTGAATTTAAAATGCATAAAAAAAATCAATAATATTATACTTTTATGATATACGTACGATACTGCAGAAATAAACCCACAGCGTTCACCTGATTTGCCTATCTTTAACGCCGTCTCATCAAATAGTTACTATCGAAACCCATTAAAAAAATATGGTTATAAACTCGTATGATTATTCTTTTTGATTACAAAAATATATCAATTAAATTGTAATCCATTATAAAGCTCTTTTCACACGATACTTGATCTATGTATCTGTATCGATAGCATACAATAAATTATAATAATTTATTTAATATATATTATTGTTATAAAATGTACATAAATTAATATACTTAAAACTAGTGTGCCTGAATTTAAACTAGAAAATATTCTAAACTATCTCTAATTTGATTGCAGTATGATGTCTGTAATTATGAAAATGTATTAAATTATTAATTAAAAATTACAATTTTTCAATTATTACTATACTTAATATACCTGAAATAATTAATAATACGAGTATGACATGATAATTAATAATTGTTGTGAACAGCTGCCAATAGTTCCACGCTGATAAATTTAGTATAGAACATATTCAATTATAAAGACTATTACAATATAACTCCCATCACACAATCCCTACACTAGCCCAACTTTAATTTATACATAATATCTAAAAATATAATAAATATTGTTTTAGAACGACTCGAGTATAATTTCATAACTATATAATGTAACGACTATACTGTGTCAATAATGTACAGTTAAAAAATAAAAACACGTTATCGTAGATAAAATTATTATCGTTTCGTGATACAAGTAGAGTTTGTAGTTTGTATGTTATGAATATAAGTATTCTACATGTCCACATCAAATGTTGCAGTATTGTAGATTAACGCGAAATAGACTGTTTTTACAAAATCTACTTAGCTTTAAACCTGTATACAAAATTTTGTAGTCATACAAAAAACGAAAACGTAATTAAATTAATTTTAATTATAAAATTTAAATCTTTGTTAATATTTCTTTCAAAAATGCATATTTGAAACCCTGCGATAGAAAACGGTTGTCTATACGTTGACTAACGAAATAATGGCTGTATTATATGTTTTCTTATGACGTTTTAATAAATCAATCAAAACCACGACAAATTCCTGGAAATTCTATTAAGGGCACTCTAAATGCGCAAAACGCATTTTGTGTTATACCTACATTCTAATAAATTATTATCGTTTCACTCGCACTAAAATTTACTCTTGTTTAAATAACACGCTGCAGCGTGGGTTATATATTGCGCGTATTTATATGTATCTTTAAGTTATTGAAGAGAGCATATTATACAGAAAATAATGCCTATATCAAACTCCTAAATAAACGAGGGAAGGCCTAAAATAAGAAAAAATTCGTTTTGAAAACAGCAAAATTGTACATTAATATACGAGGGATTGACAGGAGGGGACACGATAAGCATCGATATGGTGGGAACTGTGGATCGCGGAACGTTTTATGCATTATATAATATGATGAATTAAAAAATGATTTGTAAAAAAAATCAGGACAGACCATTTACTTTTGTTGATATTGTAAAACCAATGACTTCGAAATAGATTCAAATATTTCTTGAAATATAGTCACATTGTATAAAACATAAAAACATACGCTTTTGAGTTTTGACATTCAAAGTGCTGCTTTATAGCCATAGTAGTACAATATAGTTTTGTCGAGAACAGATTTTACTGGTGTTTTTTTAGAGGTTTAATTGAACAGGGACAAATGGCCATTTAGACGCGGTCGTATTAGTAATTAGTATAATTGAACGCAAAAAAAAATATAAATAATAATACAATTATTTTATTTGAGTATACATAATTTTATAATTATACATTTTTATGTATTTTATTAAAATATATATACATTCAAAACATTGCTACAAAATATAATAATTAAAAATATTAGGGATTATCTGATGCTATCAAAATCAAAAACAACCACTTGCAAACTATCGATAATTTTAGTTGACCAAAAGCAGTGGTTATAGATTTACTTTAACTATAACCAACTTATTATAATATCATACATAATATTGATTTATTAAAATATGTATATTATACAATAGTATTTTAAGTAGCTATAGCATCAATAAAATTATATATTTTCATATACTCGTGACAAGTTTCGTATATATATAATATATTTGACAAATTAAATTCTGACTCGCTTAAAAAATATTAGTGCAGTTTACAAACTTGAATGTAAATTACAAGTTCATAGAGGAATTTACTGTTTAAAAGCACTAAAATGCATTAATTAACGTACTCGCCATTAGGATTAATCGGACGCTGCAAAAGTGGAGGTAATGGTTGCTAATAATAATCGTTTGAAAAATAAAGCGGCTAAAACCACGAAAAGATTGATAGGTATAATTAGAAGGAGGGCTTGGGTGGGCTTCAGCCCCCCTCCCAGAATTTTTGGGTAAATGTATGTGTTTATAAACATATTAGTATTAACTTTATTTTTGCCTTCAATATAAAAAAATATCTTTCTTATAAACAAATAATTTGTTAGTTGTAATCACCAATAGAAACAATAAATAATAATCAAATTAAAAAAAAATTTGCTATAAAACATTTTTAGGAATCTAGCCCCCTCCCTAACTTAAAGAACTAATTACATCTATGGAACCAACATTAACTTTAATCAACGAGTGTATTTCTGTATTATCAGAAATGACTAAGGTAATATTATTATTTTAGTCTTTTTTAGTACTTCTGTTATTAATAATAATAATATATACATAATATATGACAATAAAAAAAATTACAAATAATATAAATATAAAATAATATAATCATAATATAATATTCTAAACTTAATATCATCATGCCATTTCCCCAAGTTCATATCAAAATTATGTAAAACAATTATAAATTTCTTAATCGTTTTATTTTATGATACAATATCACAGTCTAGCATTGAAAAAAAACAGTTCCAGACTCCTTAACATTTTTACTCATCATTAGCAGGTATGACTAAACCATTTTAACTAGACGATAGTGAACCAAGCGTGAATCATATTTTAATTTTTAGAATAAACCGGAGTTTGGAAATTGTATACACTTCAAAAGTTTGGTATTATAATTTTAATTTTAAATACTAAAATCATTCCAGATATTTTTTATCAAGTTTATGTCAAAGCTTTTGTACACCCACTTATATACGCTCTATACCTACTATTTACGCCCAGCAAAAACTAAAAACCATTCATAACACTAATTTATTCAAAATTTTGAACCAATAAAAGCCTATATTTCCGTACAGTAATTATTGAATTTTTTAATTATTATTTATTATATTTTGTAGCAATGTTTTGAATTTATGCATAAATAATGCCTTAATCTAAAATTATTTATACCCGAATAAAATAATTATTTAAAATTTTTTTTTTTTTGCGTCCAAATGTACTCGCACCTAAAAGATCGAGTCCATTTGTCCTAGATCAGCGAAACTATAATAACATAAAAAATAAAATAAAATGGACAAGAAAATTCCTATTTTCATTCCAACTTTTTCAGGTAATTATCCAATATGTAATATACTAAATATTGGATAGGCTTTATCACTTAGGCAGGCACTGTGCCTAAAATGATTAATCTAGCCCCGAATATATGAATACTAATTCTGGGCGGAGCAACGTATGTATTTATTATATTTTATTAGATTTAACGCCGATTGTTTTATATTTGATTACTCACATAGATTAAAGAAACAAATTCGATCATACATGTATGGTAATTATGCACCTATTAAATTTAAAAAGTTTAACTTAACAGTTGTATACTAATATTATATATAAAAAAAGCCAACTTATCACTAATTTAAAATACAATACAATTTTGGTACTACCCTTATAAAACCATTAACGTTAATTATATTATCAAAATACTTTGTCAAATCAAATTTCCTTATGTTTTTGCTGTGTTAGACTCACCGTGATTTTTGATAGAAAATTAGAAGATATTATCAATTTGTGGAACGATAGATAATACCCAATCCATTAAGCACTTATTTATCTGAAATACCTGAAATGAATAAATAATCAATAGTTAAATTGATTTTAATCCTAATAACATCATTAAATAATTAAATCAATTGTAATTGACTAAGACTGATTTAATTTTTATATTAATTTATAAATGTAATAATTTGTATTATATAAATATAAAAAGAACATTATAATTAAGACAAAAATCATATAAAATGAATAATTATATAAAAAGAATATAAAACATTTATATTCATTTAGCACGTATGTATATATTATATAAGTAATAATCGAACTAAACAAAACGCGATAGAAGAATTCAGAGGAAAAGCCAACTTTTTAGTGCACATTTCCACCTCACTCAACAACTCCTAATAGGTTCTACAAACTCAATAATCAATTTCATCACCATCATCTCAAAATTAATAAGTTGTTAATCTATCATTGTTACCTAATATATTGTAAATATGTTTTTCTATTTCTCAGTGGCATTTGTTTCCGAGGGCTATTTGTAATGAAAATAAAAACGCGATAACAGTTGTAAAAAATACGTGTTGAGCGTAACGTTAAATGGGTAATTTCGACCAAATATAAATTACATGTCTAAAATTTATCCAATTATAACAACTACTTTATTTCTGTAACCAATGGCAACTCTACATAAACAAAATAATAATCGTTTTTCGTGATACATCCATGTATGATCCCCTCTTTAAAATGCGAATCTTTCAAAATCTTATCTTAGTGCGCACTCACATTATGATGATACTTACAAAATTGCAAGTTATTATAGTTTGTGTTCTGCGTTAATTCTCTGTCAGTCAACTCATACAGGACAAAGCTGATAATCACCTATACATATATATATAAATTTGCTATATTTTTCAACAACAAAAAATTATTATATATCTTGTAAGTTTAATTATGATGTTAAAATTATTTTACTTTTCTTTAACTTTATAATATTTTATTTAATATAAATTAATTGTCAATGACACATTCTCTTGTATTAATATTATATTTTTTCTTTATTGTGTACCAAAACCTGTGCTACCGATGTGACGGACACATACTAGTTGCGGACAAATTATTTCAGGTCAATATTATAACATAACAATTGCGGACACGCGTTTCGTTGTCATAATACTAATTGCGTACAGAGATTATTTTTAATAAAAACCACGTGAGATGGGGACATAAATATTTCCCTTCACCACTTTTCAGGACTTAGGACAAGCTACCAAAAAATTGGTAGGTGGGGTTAAAAATATGTGTGTCTTGCAAAAATGCAATAGTTATTTTTAAAATGTTTTAAAATTAAGTTACTATATTATATTATATTATTATTTCAAGTTTTAAATTTTGTGGCAAAAACTTTTTTGATACAGCCTGTATAAATGCTATTCTATTTATTTCAACGTCCACAATCGTTAATATCAAAAATAATAATTGGACATTTGTCCGCAATTCGTATCTTATATTTGTGTCCGCAATTCGTATGTTACCTTTTTAGATTTCGTCCGCAACTCACATGGTTTTTGTCACTTTGTCCGCAAATCGGAAACACCGGATGTGACTTATGCCTAATGCCACAACGTTTCTCGGCTCACAAGTCACAGGTCATTGGCTAAAAGTGTTTAAGTGTTCCCCTTTTTTAGTAGGTATGCAGAAAGTCTTTGAGTAGACCGTAGACCAAAGGTCAAAATAGGTAATGTACTAATGTAATAACTTGATTTTATTTATGCTAAAAAATAAACAACTTTATGAAAAACTTAAAAAGATGCCATTCGCCTGTTTTTTTAATAGAGACAATTTTAATAAAATTTGAAAAAAATTTAAATTTTATAACTAAATTTAAATACTATTTTAGAGTAACATACAAATGATTTAATTCCGTATACATTATTATCACAGTTTAAGATAATAATATAATATATAATCAAGGTGGATATATAACTTGTATATAATATATGGTTATCATAATTATGTATAGAAATATAGAATACTATATAAATATATAATATATACTGTCTATATCACATTATTGAAGTTCACAGTAGAGAAAAAACCATAGCAATTATACATAATATATACCTACGTTGCGCTTTTATTGCTGTGCGCGTTGCTATGTCATGCGTTAGTGCTAAAACGCCAATATTCCATTTTTACTGATTAGATCCCCAAATTATTACAATACATAGACTGATCAAATAGGTATTACCTATTTGGTAATTTAGTCGTGAATCGCGGTTTATAATTTTGGAATTGGAACAATAGCACGCGAAAAACGATATCATTTTTGTTATTATGCTGGTGGAATTGTTAAAATTGTTTTTTATAATCATAGTACCAGTTGGAACCTTAACACTATTCCTACTGAAAGCGGATCCCGCGGAACGTGAAAACGACGGGGGCGTCGACACGGGATTTACCACCCTTAGTTCACGATGGTCGAGACTGCAGTTGTACAAGAACGAGGATGACGCGGCGAATAATGTACAAACAGTGACAGTGTCCAAAGACACGATTTATGCCATGATGCAGAGGGGCGTAAACGCGCTGAACGTGAGGGTAGTAAAGACGGACGACGAAGGCCACGCGATCGACGACGGCGTTGACGACCAGTGGGCCCGTGAGTGTATGCAACGCATATGCGCCGAACTGGACTTGCATCATCCGAACGTCACATCATTAATCCAGTTCGTCAACAATTATTGCAATACTCTGGAAAAGATGATGGACCAATTCGAAGTTAGTGCGCAGATTATTGTTATTAAATATTACTATATCATGAGAATACCTATGGGGGAAGGATATTTTTAGAAATTTTTATTAGACTGGGCGACTTTTCCTGATCAATTCCAACACGTACTTTATAATATATTGTGTCATAAAAAGAGACAGTGAAAAATTCTTGATATCATTTTTTTTTTAAACTCATTTGTGTGTTTGTTTACACTGTTGTATGTTTGTATGAAGTATCTATGATTTTTTTATTTAAAAAAATAAAAGTGGTATTAATAGTGATATAAACATAATATGAGTGCTTACAATTCAATGTTTTTTCTCTATTTAAAGTTGAAATTTAAATTTCTTTGATTCGACATATTTCTTACATGCTGTTATATTTTTATAGCATTCTATATTCCTATGTTTCAAAATAATTTATGTTAAAACATTACTAAAATTCAAACAACAAAATATACTTACCTAGGTACCTTTTTTTAAGTGATAAAATTAATACATTTTAATTTTAATATTATATATATAATATTTATGTGTTATAGTGATACAAAGCTTAGTTTTAACATGTTTATACCTGCACAATAAATTATAATCGAAATCTTTTAAACCATTTAAACCGTTGAGCGAAAGTGATAACAAAATATAAATAAAACACTATAATATTATTTGTGCATTCTGGCGTTCCTCGTTAGGTATATTAAATATTCTCTTAAAAATAAAAAGCCGTCACACATCGTCGCATTGTCTATATTTTGAATTATACTACACCGATAATTGATGGCAATTTGTTGGCCCCAGTAAAAAGGTTTATTTTTATAAAGTGAAAATTTGTTTGTCGTCACACAGTTTTTGATAAAAATAACTTTTCTTTTACCGGGTCGATAAATTTCAATAAATTATTGGTATAGTATAATTCAAATTCAAAATATAAACGATGAGACGATATGCAGCGGCTCTTTATTTTAAAACTGTATATACAACAAACGGTTGTAGGACTGTGAATAATCAAAAACTGTTTCAAAATCTACAAACGAAAAATAAAAAATTATACCTAAATTTGTTTAATTTTTTTTTTTTATACATTTTTTAGTTTATTCCGATTTATTCTTATATAAATACATGTTTTTTTTAAAAAATAACTGTATATTGTACTGCATAATATTGCATATTTAAGCTTTTTTTAGTGCATAATGCTTATGTATGATCATATTTCATTATTTTTTAACGCATTAAGTTTCGAGCCTTGATAATATACATTAATGTATTTTTTTTTTTTATGAAATTAAGGGAGTTTACAATCACTCGCACAGTGTAGAAATGTATTAGATAAGTTCTATTTTCAATCAATTCTTTCGTGCCGATCGGCGATAACGACTACACCTATACATTATACGATGGCCACTGCGTATAGATATTATGATACATTATAAAATAATCACGCTTATCGAGGACAAAACGTAAAATGCTGTGCATACCTGCCTGTCTATACTCTTTAGGTATATAGATGTTCATATTAACTTATATTATTACCTAGTTATTTCTATGCATAGATAGTTTTTATCTTATAAAAATCATTATGCATTTGTTAGTGTCCGGTAATCTCGGAAACTTCAAACTACTAAATAAATTGTCAACAGATTTTGTACTCACACATTCCTTATAACTCGAGGAGTGTTTACAGCTTCGTTCTTCAACTCATATATCATTATATAGCCATATAGGTTACTGTAGGATGGCTCACACGGGAATTTCGTTTTGACACATGAAAATCGAATAAATTTTTGTTTATAATATTGGTTTACCATTGATTACAGAAATAAAATAGGTTTTTATATCATTTTTAATAAAAAATTTTAAAAATGAATGTATGTTGGTTGCTTGTATACTCAAAAAAGAATTGACTGATTTTATCGAAAATTTTCGAGATTATTCATAAATATATCAAAAAAGTGTAGAGTGTAGTTTTAAGCTCGTCTAAAAATATAGGTATCGACTAATTATATCCTATTCGCCACAGTTAGGTCGATTGCCTGTCTCGGTCGAATTAATTCACAATGCGAGTTACACTGCACCGATTTGTCACTGAAGAACTGAACTAGGTAAACATTAAAACCAAGGTACACTGCCTATACATAACGCCGTATTTTATATTTATTTTGATCATTTTTTCCCGGGCGGGCCGAGCTAGGCGTCGCCCTGGTTCGTCGCGTTATCTATATTATAGGTACCTTTTTAATAGCCCAACTGCGTTTGCGATAATATCGCTAATAATACATTTTAGTAAATATCCCAAGTGCGTCCGTAATTTTATCGCTAATAATACATGTACTCTGGGGCACAATTTCAATGAAAAACCTGGGGATGCTGAAGAATCTTTTTTTCATGACGTTATCTTAAGATTATGGGTATCTATTACTATTAAAATCTAAATAACCATGAAACAATTTGGGGGTGCTAATCATGCCCAAGCCCCCCCCCCAAAAAAATTGTACCTATACGTATACTAATGGTACTGACTACTGACTGCTTATAATATTACTTCATGTTACTTTGCATTTGCACCATACTCCATAGTACATACGTTATAGCTAGGCACCTTCTATTTGTAAATAACATAACCATCTTAGAAATATTTAAAAAATTCAATTAGACACAAACATTTTGATTCAAACTTCTAATCATATGGTAAGTATGAAATATCTATACAAATTAGATCGGAAAATGAGAAAAAAAATTTATTGGTTGAAGATAATACAAAACTGAATGAATCTCTATTGATTCGATTATTTGAAAATTATGGCGTTGAAAAATCAGCTAAAAATAAATAGATATTATAAAAATATAAATATTATAAAATATTAGTACACTCAACCAACATTATAAAAACGATTGAAAGTCAGAATGTCAAAATAATTGAATAAATAATAGGTAATAAATTAATAATCACATATTATATTATCGGGGTGTATGGCTAGAAAACCTCATGGTGCGCCCTGGGATAACTTAAAAGAAACTGGGACTCATTCGAGTAACGTCAAAATATGACTTTTTTCTCGGGACGCATTCGGGATTATACTTTATTCCGGGCGCACTCGGAGTCTCGGAACGCACTCAGGAAACTCCGTCGCCGGACTACACAGATAGTTAATTATTATACATTAATATATACAGGAAGCACTATGCTGTTTCAATAGCACGCTGGCTGTACTCACTGAAAATCGTATGGATATTGAGAAAGAGATAAAAAAAAAGTCTTACCAATGCAAGCAGCCAGTAGCCGACGAGAAGGTTATGGTTGTGGCAAACAACGAAAGCAGTGATCGCCACTGGAAACCAATTCCGGTGCCCATTAGACACACAATTGTCGTGGCCAGTCGGGCCGACGACGACTTTTTGACAATATTCGAACAATTCAAAAAGGCGCAAGAAGAACATCATAAATAATGCTAATTTTAAAAATATTTATAAAATGTACACGCCTAAACTTTAAATTATCGAAATAGATTTTAATACTAGGTATATTGATTTTATATTTTAGTAGCTTAATTTAAATAAATGTTAACGATAAACCTATATAAGTAATCCTAAATCCTAATAATCTTAATACGTAACTATCTTCAAACAAACGGCATGCCAGCCAAATTTTCGTTTTCGTTGACATCGCGCGTGTTCCAAAGACGCCGTGAAAAAACTGCAATATCAACTGGACGATAATATAGAAATATTAATAATAAAACTTACCATAAATATTATACCATTTTACTCAATGTTCAGATACACAGCGTTATCTGTCTGACATGCCTGTGTTTATTAATTCGTGACTTGGTAGATTTTAGTGTTATTGCTATTTTTACAATTTTACTAGTTATGAGTTATAAGTACTGCAGACTATTATAGACGTTGTAGTGTGCTACAACCGTGTCCTAACACCCCTAACCGCGGTAACGTTAACGTAGCTTTTTGTTTTGCTGAGAGAATCATTCATCATCAGTTTCTTTTGTTGACTTTTATAAGTATTAAACAAATTTTATACCTACTCTAAGTAAGTACAAATTCATATCTATGTAAGACTTGTTTTGTTTTGAGTTGACATGAAACATTTAAAATTTAACTCCTTAAGATAATATGTAGTTTTATAAATTTTACAAGTGGTTGTTTATATTTGAAGAATTTAAAATGGCCAAATTGTCTAAATTCAGTAGCTATGTAAGATATGTTAAAAGTAGGTGTAACTTTTATAAACACTATTTTCAAATATCATTATTAGATGCCTAATAAATATATATATATTTTTTTTTGGTACCTAGATTTACCTAATAGTTGAATAGAAAGTTGTTTTAGTATAGTGTTTACCTACCTAGAACATTACCTACTATAAGATAAATTTAATGTACTCGAATAAGTCTCGACATCAATTTCCTGAACATTTTGGTAGGTGCTGTATAACATTGATTACCACTTATCATAATATTTAATAATATGTATAACATAAGCTGTACAATATTCATGTTTAATCTAGTAAAGGAAAAATTGTTTTAAAAATGTTATTGAATTTAACTAAAACATGATTACAATTAAAACAATAATTATAGGATATATTAAGTAGGCAATTATTATTTTATTTCTTGTTATAAAAACGTATATAAATATCTAAGTTAAGATATAAATTATTAGATTATAATGATTATGCCTAAATAACTTATAACCAAAGTTAATATTGTGAATAATTTATTTTAAAATATTATTTTTGAAAATTTTTTTATTGATAAAAACTGATATTGGACATCAACTAACATTTTAACATTTTAGCATTATTTTTAATATACAAACATATTTTTAATTTAAATATATATTTAATATGAAATATTTTCTAATTATGGATGTACATTGAATAGGTAACTGAAAAATAGCCAAATATTTAGTTAAGCTAATCAATATTCATTAGTTAAATAGGTAGTATAATATTTAAAGAAAAAAAACATTATTGTAAAACGTTTACATATTTTCTGCATTTAATAGATACAATTTAATTTAACTTACATTTTATGTTTATACCTATGAGTTGAAATATCTGTTATGTTTGTATTTTTAGAATAATTTTTTTCTTTAAGGTTTCATATTATAATTGTCTTGTATGTATAATTATCTTAAATTCAAATGTTCATTTTCAGTTATTTAAGATTATGTAGTCCTTAATAAAGCATATTATTTATCACACAATATACAATAATTATAACGTCATGGTCTTCTCAGATTAAAATTATATGATGACATTCATATTATTATTTAATAATGATGGTAAACTATTAATAAACATAATATAATTGAATTAGTATAAATTCTAAACAGATAATCTCTGAAATAGTATATTATATTATAATATATTTATATTACTATTTTTATGACATAACTATGAATAATAATAATTGTTTTTAATAATATCATATAGGATTAATTATATGTGTTATGCAATAAATAAAAAAAATTTAATTTCAAATTTAATACAGTACCTAATCATCTCTCATTATATTACATGAAAAATTTAACTCTTTAAAGAATATTTTGATGTTAGTTAGATTTCAATGAACAAATATATTAGGATTAATTCTAGAAGTTTGTGTAATAAAGAAAAAGGAATCGATCAAAAAATATTTGATGAAATCAAATTGTTATATGACTAATGGGTCTAACTCACTGACATTTTTATAAAATAAATTATAATACATATAAATATAATATAATATACCATTATTACACAGTACACACCAATTGTTACATTTATAGGCTTATAGCATTGTCAATCTCACCATAAGGTAAAATTGTTTAATTTATTTTACATAACTAATTTAAAATAATAGTATTCTTTTTAAAACTCTTTCAAGTATTTAAACTTATAAAATAAAATTTACAAAACAAGTTTTAATTTTAAAGTCTAATTAATATTTGATTTATATGAGTAAACAAATAATAATACAAAAATATATTGATAGTTTTTAACTTATTTAAGATTTTTTGGAGGTTAACCAAATTATGATTTTAATCTTTACCTAAGGGTTTTAGGTAAGATTTATATATAAATCCTTTTTTTTCCAAATTAAATGACATAATTTTGCTAGTAATATAATATAATATATTAGTTTCCTTTTCCTATTTCTTGTATTCACATGAAATAACATAAATAAAATAAATTTTAATTGTACAAAATCTACATTAAATTTAATATAAATATTAATACATGTTGCATAAACTAAAATATGTGAACAATACTGAAACACTTGAATTCACATGTGTTGTAGGTTTATAGGAATAAAAATTTTCAGTCGTGTGTACACAAACTCCATGTTCACTGATGCATTGATTTACATTTTCAATCGAGACCTCTAATATATGTATATTAATACTTTTAACAATTTATACTTAAGAGGACGCCATACCCAAATGTGTTGTCTCTATCTTAATAACGTATATACTAACAAGTATGCATAAATATTATCTAAATAATGACATATACTTTTATTGATAATATTCTTACCTTTAAATTTAATAATAGGTAAATTTACTCTAATATTAAAGCTAACATTACAAAATGTGTTTCGCTGAACGCATATTTGTTATTATATACATTAGTAAGATAAAGACAACACATGCGGGTATTACATTTAATGGGGGGGAAAAAACCATTATACTTTTTTTTTTAGCAAGGCATTCACAAAATGTAATCATACCTTATTTTAATTATAATATAATTTGAAAAGGATATCTAAATAATTTAAAACAACAAATAAGCTTACTTTTAAGTTTAAACTGACAAATTATCTATTTATTCAATCATGGTTTTAAAGTTAAAAATGTTCATGAAATATTTTTGTGTTTCCTAACTTATTATGAACTTGTAACAACTAATACTTAAAGGTATTTTAAGTATTTTATCTATTATTTCAATTTATTATTTATATGTCTAAAAGATAAAGTATTATTTCTTCATTAAATAGAGAATATTGTCTAGTATTTTTCCTAAAAATATAATATATGTATCTATTTATTTATCTGTTACACTTTTTATACAAAAACATTTTATTTATACAATATTAAATCACAATATGTACCATAATACAATATTATCATATAAATTATACCTTCATTATCCAATATATTGATTATTAATTATTACTTAATAATTGCAAGCACCAAAAAATACTCAGAAAATAAAATCCTTAAGAGAATGTTTTACATTCATCAATTGTTTTTAAAAATTGTTTTGGGAAAAACAAAATCACAGAGATTTTAACCTAAGTTAAAATATCATATGTTTAAATTATATAAAAGAAAATATTTATGGTGAAGCAGTTTTTTTTTAATTTATAACAGAATAAGTTATTATTATATTGTAATCTGTTATTTTCATAATTTAAACTTAAACATTAATTAACATTTGTTTTTGGTTTAATTATACTTAAGAATCATTTTCATTGATTCCATTGATTAAATCATAAAACTGGAGTTTTAATACAAACAAAAATAACTAAAAATATCTAAACAAAAATGAAATAGCACAAAATTAATTAAAAATGTTTGCTTAATTGGCCTATTTAATTTTAAACTGATGTTGAAATCAAATGCAACCAGTTCGTTTCTTTATTCTTGATTATTGTCAATGAGGCATCTGGAAATAAAATTATTTTAAAATATTTCATTATGGTTAAGTAATTAATAATTATAACATTAACAGTTTTGAATGTTATTGCATTAGCATTTTTCAATTTAAATAAGCCTATTAATTATAATATTATAATATTATATTTATCTACTTATAATAATAAAAATATTAAAGACAAATTGTAAAGAAATTATTTGTAATTTTTTTTTGTTTTTATTTTATAAGCAATTCGTGTTTTAAGTATTGATCCAAAGTAAAAAAAAATGTATTAGTTTTGCAATGAATATATTTATTGTTATAAATTTATGTGAACACTTTTGTGTAGAAGAGCTTTAAAAATTTAACAAAATACATTCTTAGTGTGGTTTTAAAATGAGTGATTAATTATGATTTAAACTTGATCTCTACTCAGAATCTTTATTATTTTTTTTTTAATAAGATACACTTATTGAAATTTAAATATCTCTTACATCTTGTGGTCAATCATATGAAGGGTGACAAATGCCCCAAACTAGATCTGAGTATCTATTTTGGCTTATTATTTAATAATGTATCTTTATATACAAATTTTTTTTACACGGGTACACTGAATTTAAAATTTAAATGATGTTGGATCAAGTGGAAACATTTTATTTATATATGTTATACATTTAATAATTTTATTTCAGTTAGTCAATCACATAATTATTTTTTTTCTTAAGGTGTTATATTAAAAGGATGCTACACTCTTGTATGTTTATAAACATATAATATAGCAAATTTGTATTCAATAGAACTGATTTTGTGTTGTTAGCTTTAATATCAAAATAAATTGTTCTATTACCAAACTTAATGGTAAAAACATTATAGTATAATAATGTTATCTCTCGTAGATTTTTATATATTTAAATTTTTAAGCGAATTATAAGCATTTTAAAATTTTAGTTAGTTACATGCTTACAACTCACTTATAAATTTAATATTTTAATAAACTAATAAGAAATAACATATAATGTCCATTAAGTTATATCATAGGTCAATTTTTTTTTAATTTAAAGCTAACAACATAAAGTTAATTATATTGAGTACAAATTTGGTATGATGTACATTGTATATTTGTAAGATGAAGACAACGCGTATAGGTAGCATATTGTATAGCATCCTCTTAAAAATTAATAAAAAGTAGTTGATTTAATATCAGGGGCCAAGTACAGAGGGCTCGGGGGCTGCAGTAAGAGCTTGATAAGGTGGAGCTCAGCCCCTTAAAATTGAAATTTATAATACTATTAAAATGTTATAACATACAAAACAACAAATAACTATAACGATTAGTAATGTTTAGTAATTATTTAGGTAAAACTGTACATGTGTTTATAAAATAGTGAGCCCCATGACATTTTCAAAACCTGGTGCCCCTGTTTAACATCATTCTAATGAAGTAAAAATAACAATTTTATATTAGTTTCAACTCAACTTATAACATTGTATCACAAATTATATAAAAATATATAACATCTGATTATATTATCAGTATATCACTTACAGTAAATATAATATAAACATAAATTAAATAGATATTATTAACCTCTGTTGTTATACTTGAATCATATTCATCGTCCATACTCGATAGTCGATACTTCTGAAAACCAACATGAGTGTATCATAATTTGACTAGTCTTGGAAAATAACTGCATTTTCAACTGCAGCTTAGACCTATTTAAAAATTAAGATATATTTTGATTATTTAAATAATTCCTTAAAATAAAAACATTACTTACAATAAATGTTGTATCTATTGGAAGGCTTTTAATACCCTTAACAAATACTCTTTCCATTGTCATACCTCAATGTTTTTCATTTTTCTCTAAGCCTCCAAATAATTTTCTAAACAAAATATATAAACATTTATTTTAATATTTTATAAATGTTCTCAATACTATCATACTTGTTTAAAATTTAAATAATAATTATAGAAGTTAAAGCCAGAAGATAAGAAAAATTAATTTTGTTATTTGTCAAGTTTGACATTTATTTAAATATTAAAGATGTATAAGTTTAATTACATAGAAAAAAATAGTATTTGCTTATTGAATATAATGTATTTTATTAAATATATAAAAAAACATAATGTATTATTTACAGTAAATAGCACCAATATTTAATATGTCCATATTGTGAATACATTATATTTTATTTTCTAAAATACCTACTAATATATTAGTTTAAATAAAACTATTAAAAGAAAAAATGTATAAATTGCATAAATTGAATCATTTTATTTTACTTCTTTTCATAATCAGAAAAATATTGTGGAGTTTGAATGTGTTATAAAAGTACATGAATTAAGTTTTAAAGGTTAAAACAGAAAATTATTATTAAAATGTGTTGAATTAAAAATAAATAGCATCAAAGAAACTTAATCTAATTATACAAATTAATGTGTACAGTCAAGCATAATTAGTAGAAACTATATTGGACTATTTGTTGTTTAATATATAGTATCAAAAGAGCAATGTATAGTATGATATATGATATATTGTCATTATATTTTTAGAACTATAATAAATATAATAGATAAGTTATGATTAAAATTAAAATCATAATGAAGTTATTGACATTTATTCTATAACTACTATGTACAATCATTTTTTAAATTATATTTAATTAAATTGATCTTTAAAGTGGTCAATTATTAGGGTGATTTAATTTAAATAAGCAATTATTAAAAAGTGATAATTTGATGATTAGAATTGTTTTTACATATTTAACACCAAACAGGAAATTAATAAATATTTTCCGAATCTCAATATAAAATGTAATAATGTAAAACCATTTGTATTTGTAATAATATAAAAACTCATTGCTGATCAGTTTAATTTTGAAAACTGAGGAGCTTTGAGAACGTAATTGTTTATCGATATAAGAACATTGTTTCTTCAATTATGTATTTACTAGAAAAAAACAACCTATTCAATGAATACTAAAAAGATTTTTTTTTTTTTACCAATTTTAATTCGTTTCTGTTTTGCCGGGACATCTTTGCCATTGTGTATGAAAATAATAACATCGTAATGATCGATGTAAACTCCTCTCGTGAACTGTTTATCATATTAGTATTTTATTTGTAATAAATTATTATTTTGTTTTCGTAAGTGCGTAAAAAACTATAGAAACCCAATAATGCGGTGGCGATAACGTCACGGCCCGTACTCGCCAGCAGCGCTTCCGTCGTTTGCGACCGAAACTTTACGTCGAAATTTCGAGTGAGTGAAAATATCAGATCGTTCGCGTCGCGCGACCCGTTTTTAATCTGTGTTGTTCGCTCCTCTGACAAATTAATGTTGTCGAATTCGACGAATTCCACACCGCGACCCGAGCCCCGATAACGTGTAATTATTATTATTATTATTCCTCTCCCTCCCCACGAATGTGACTTTTACCGTTCGTTGTCGTCGAACGCAGCGAGTTCGTCGTACCAGTGTGCGCTGTTCATAATAATAATAATAATAATAACAACATGTAGTGTTATTAGTGTATTCGATTATTTATTCTTTTCTCCTCGGTCGGACCAGAGCACCATACGCGACACGCAGCAATCGTCTTTATTATTATTATTATTATTATTATTATTTTGTTTTGTTCCGTCCGTCGTTCGCGCTTCAATCGCTGTTGTTGTTTGACCGCGATTAC
This sequence comes from Rhopalosiphum padi, assembly GCF_020882245.1. NCBI lineage: Eukaryota > Metazoa > Arthropoda > Insecta > Hemiptera > Aphididae > Rhopalosiphum > Rhopalosiphum padi. Next base: position 32,833,915 of record NC_083599.1, read on the forward strand.
ACTCGCGCACACACACATACACACATACGCACGCACAGACGTAAGTACGTAACCTCGCGTCACAATCGTAGTACACACGCACGCTATTGTCATCGTTGTTGCTGTTATTGTTGTTGTCTTCGTTATATTATTATGTTATTATCATCGTCGTTGTCGACGTACATTTCGTTCGTGCGCCGTTCAACAAGTCGTTGGACTTTTTATTGATCGTTTCGTCGAACTCTTATCGACCGCTGATGTAACGCAATAATTATTATTAGTAGAGGCACCTTATAATACTTGTGCAGTTGTGCGCCCAGTCGACGATACCCGTGTGTCTGGTGTGCATATCATTACGACGGCGATGTGCGATCGGACAGCGTTTGTTTATTTCTGGTAACATCTCTCAGGTAATAATAATGTAATACGTACCGATCGATGTTATCGTAGGATTTTTGTTTTTTTCTGTCCCCAAACTGCTCTGGTCACTTTTGTCAAACTCGATATTTTCGTAGATTGCCATTCGTTCAGTCTCGATTATAGAATGCATAATAATTCCATGTGTAGGTATTTAGGTATTTTTTTATTATTATAATACACTAGTTCACATTTGTATTTCGTAGTCTGACTATCTTGTGTGTAGCATAGTAAAACATTCACGATTTGTCCATAAGATTAATTATCACCAAAACTTTTCTATACTTGCCTAATATTATTATGATTTTGTTTCAGTCTTGTCCAGTAAATTGTTCATAATGATTAGGTTAAATTGAGGTTATTTCATAAAATAACTATTTAATAATAATTATGTGTAGGTATAAAAATGAATAACTAATTTTATATTTTTTTTCAGATCTGTATTAATTTTATTCTAGAAGTCTATGATTAACAACATAATCAAACAATATGAATATTGATAATGTTCAAATAGAATTGGACAACATGAATATTGATTGTGTAAATACTAAAAAAGACAATATGAATATTGATTACATAATTACCAAATCAGACGATATGAATATTGATTGTGCAATAACTGAATCAGACAATATGAATATTGATGGTACACAAACAGAAAGCATACCACCCAGTAAGAAGTAAGTTATTTTTCATTCATTAATAATTACATATTGCATCTAATATATCAAGAAAAAAGTTTGATCAATTAGTTTTATTTTTAATTTTTTTAATTAAATCAAGTCTATATTACTGTAAGTAACAGTTATTTATTAAACTTACAGCCAAGTTAAGATTTTCATCAATTATTTTATAAAAACAAGAATTGCATGATAAATATTATTTTAAAAATTATTTATTTAGAAATAGTGTATATTTATTTTAATTTAGTGTATTTCATACTAACTGGATTTTAATATGGCATGAAATAACATTTTATTAAAATATTTAAACTGTACTTTGTTTTGCAATACTAAATAAATATCAACAACTTGTAGCTAGTTGTGTAATTGTGGATATACAGAATATGAATTATAAAATCCTTTCCAATGCTAATATATACAATTGTATTTCCCTTTAAATATTATTGATGATTGTTTTTTTTTCTTAAATAAAATTAAATAATAAAATTCAGAATGCATTAAAAATTCTATTGATAACTGTGCCAAATGATCTATTAAGTAACAGTATCTGAGTAACTATGGGACATCGAACAACTGATAACTGGAGTCAACAATTGATAAGTAAAGCTGAATTTTAATGCAATGTCATTTTTATTCTGATAATTTAAAACCTAAGTGGAAAGTGTGTTTTAAGAAAGTTGATTATTTTAATATATATTATTTTTTGACAATTTCAAGTGTTTAGAATATTACTCAATTACAATATCTACAATATTATAACAATATATTATGTTCGAAAAAATTTCTTAAAAGTATTAGCTCGACTTAATTTTTTTTGTATACTACATAGTATGTATAAAATTTTATTTTATCAATTGTAAACAAACTACACAAACATATGGTTTTATAAATTAGATAACTATTTGTGTTTATAAATATTTAATTTTTGTCGATATAAATTATGTAACAAGTAAATAAATACTCTTATTATTACATTAACTAATAGTAGTTTTGAAAATTCTAAATAGTGACAGTTATATTGAAAATTGTTTAGAATCTAGTTTATAAATTATAAATAACTAATATGTTATTTTATTTTTTTCAAAAGAAATTAGAATAAAAAATCATGATCATCAAAAGATCTAAAATTATACCAATATTCCCTTATTTAAGTACCTATTTAAAATTAAAATTATATTTACTATAAAAACAATAAGTTTAAACTACATTATTAATTGATGGGTATGAATGGAGACTTAACCTTTTAAACATGATAGAATTAAGGTTTATTGTAGTTTATATCTAAAATACTATTTAACATCTATACTGCTATTACCTGTGTTTTAAAATTTTCCATTACCTAGATTTAAAATTACATTAAAAATCTCATTAAAAATTATGTTAAATATTATTATTATTATTTTTAGCCTCACATCATGGGACACTAAGTGTAAGTCTCTTTTGATTATTGGAAATTTATTAAGGGTTTTACAATTCTCATTTATTTTATTATTCATAAATTTATTTATTTAAAAGATAAATATAACATATAACAAATAGCTGCTTTCGTAAGACTATTAATTCCATTGGATTTAAAAAAAAAATCTAAGGATCTTGCTGAAAATCCTTGTTCTGTGCTAAATTAAGTCCATCTGCCATGAGCGCAATGCAAGGTTTGAGCAATATTACACTTTGTATCAATTTCATGGTTTTCTCTCTCACTACCATGATTTCTTACGAGTGTGAGCTGAATTTTATATATTTATAGAAAGAAAGTTATTGTTTTACTTTTTTTTTCCATCTTAATCACATATTATTCAACCCATGCCCTAAAATATTCAAATTTTCGTACTACACACATAGTCTCAAATTGGTCAAATCGAAATAAAAAATCAATGTTAAAAAAAACTAGCACTAATGCTTATGGATTTTTTTCTTCATCCAATAACACTTATTATAAATTTACTCAAAAAAAAAAAAAATTGATATAATTTAATTATGTTTGAAATTAATTAATTAATTAATTATGTTTTAAATATGTTTTTAACATATTTTATTTCAACCTTTTAGTTTTAAACCAATGGCCTTTAAATAGTGTAGTAAAATTTTATCAAAATAAAGGAACTTTTAAAAACAAATATTTTTAAATACTAACTTTATTAGAACATTATACAAGTATTAACTTCTGAAAAATTTTAGTTTCTTTGACGTTTAGCTTCGGGAAAAACACCTTCATAGTATTCTTGTTGTGTGGCCTTAGTATGTTTTTTTAGTATGTTTATCTTTTTTATTTAACCATATTAATACAGCTGGTTGCGGATTGAAATTATTGACTGTAACCATATTAAATTGAATATAAAGAGAATTTTTTATAGTATCTGGTGATAAAGAACTTCTTGAGGTTTTCATAATGTAACAGGAAATTAACCATTCTACTTCTGCAGAATGAAGTTTAGCGACAAATATTTTAAACATTATTGTTTACTGTGTACTAACAGTGTGTATGTGTAGAATATACTAGTTAGATAATTATTAAAATGTGAAGCTATTAAATTAAACATAATATTATAAAGATTTAAATTGTGTACTACACACAATTTTAGGGACTGATTCAACCTAACCTAACCATATTCATTCATACATATATTACTATAAAGAGTAAAAAGAAATGAATATTTTCTTTAAAAATCAACTTATTCATACAATTTACACTGCTTAAACAAAATAACTTAAGAGGACGCCATACCCACATGCGAAAAATATTTTTGAGGACACATGCGTTGTCTCTGTCTTGCTAACGTACATCATAACAAATTTTTGTTCAGCAGATTACATTTTGTGATGTTAGTTTTAATATTAGAGTAAATTTACCTTAAAGGTAAGGATATTATCTAGACAATGACATATGCTTTTTTTGATATTATCATTTTAAAGTGAGTTATGAACATTTTTAAGTTGTAATATTTTACATAGCTATAACTCACTTTAAAATAATAATATCAATAGAATCATATGTCATTGTCTAGATTATATTCTTACCTTTAAATTTGATAATAGGTAAATTTATTGTAATATTAAAACTAACATCACAAAAAGTATTCTGCTAATCAAAAATTTGTTATGATGTATGTTAGTAAGACAGAGACAACACATGCGAGTATGACGTCCTCTTAAGTTTTCACATAATACAATCCACTCCACTTTATTTGGATACATCAGTTGTGTTATTTGGTGCCGATAACTCTAAATAAATAAAAATAGAACACAAATTTGTTGATGACTGTATTTTTTGTATTTTTATGATCACAAATTATTAATTGATGCATACATAACATAGAAATTATTTGTTAATATCAAAAGAAAAACATGATATTTTACACTATTTAATTATAAAAGCATAAAATATATTTTTTTATCTCTTCAAAAATATCAATAATAGTTAGTTTCATACTTATTATCTTATTATTGATTATTGACAAATGTAGTCTGAACAAATGTCCAGAGCACTTAAGGGGTTACCCTCATTACCTTGTTGAGGAAAAAATATTTTCAATATTTCCAAAGATTTAAATTTGCAATTAAATACAATAATTTAATTTGATTATGAAAATATTATCGGATAATATTGATCATAATTAATGCATTATATTAAATAAAAATGTTTCTATTATCCGAAATTATGGGCTGAGCCAGATAAGCGGCAAATATATTTATACTACAACCATACATTTGAATATTGTTAAAATTGTAATACAATTGTATTTATTATCCTGGTGTCTGTGGAATCAACTGTATATAAACTTGTTTATCTATTAATTGAATGCTGTACAAAAATACTACAAAATCATTATGAATTATCTTTTTTTTTTCTTTTTTACTTATTTGCTATTTTTCATAAATCATAAAAAAATAATTTTTGTAATAGAAAATAACTTGATGTTGTAATTGAATAATTTTGTCATGCTGTCACTATTTGATAGTAGTTAATAGGTACCTCTTTAAAATAGAATTTTGTAAAAAATAAACATCACTGATTAATAATAATAGCTAATGATAATACAATGACTAATAATACAACTGCTTTTATAATTATTAGGCAACTATTAAGTATTATTTTAATAATGTAATTTTTTTTTTTTTTAGATCCCCTGAACCTGAATCCATAGATCTTTTTAAGCAACTTCCACTCGAAATCATCACTAAAATTGTCCTACATTTGAGTTTCAATGATGTACTGAACTTGAAATCTGTTAGTAAGATTTGGAGATGTTTATATGTAAACCAAAATGAGATTTGGGCCAATGTATGTGAGAATTTCAATATACGAGTCATTGATTATAGCCGGTGTCTTCATGATAGGTCGAGACATGATTCAGATTGCAAAGGATATGCTGAAGCATCATCAGAAAAATTATTTGGGCCTTTATGCGATTATTGGTTAGCATTTAATCATTATATAATGATAGTAAAGAATATAAAAAACAATGATTTTCCAACCATTTATATACCTCGTCAGCGTGTTGAACAGTCATATTGTACTGATGATTATATAGTCAATATAAATTGCTACAACAAACAACCACTTCAAGTAATTGTTTTAAATGGCGCAAATAATCCCATCACAAAAAAATGTTTGAAAATATTTGATAAATTAAAAGAATTAATTAAAACAAAACTATATCCTCTCAAAGTAATTGGTAACAAAAGGTACTTGGTATTTGAAATTTGTTCAATTATATTTGTTTATTCAATTGAAAAAACTGAATTCACCCCACGCTTTTTTAAAGTGATACAGAAATCTGTTGATTATGGCTTGAATAAAGATGATTTTGACGCAAAGTTCTTAAATGACCATCGAGATACTAAATTTGATTTATATGATCATAAGCTAGCAATGGTACACCCAACTACTGGTACATTATTTGTGACTGATTTGAGTACAGGAAATACATATAAAGAACTGAAATTTAGTTCAAGAGGATGCATTGTTGATAGCATGAAATGCTCAGATTATAGACTCATGATTGGAATCACAAAAATGGTAAATTTATTAATTATATTAATTATTAGTAGTAAATATATAACTTATTTCAAAAATCTGGATTAGTTAATAAATTGTACTGTCAGTCTGCAAGTGTCTGTCAGTCTAATCGTAAATACATTTTCTTACAATTAAAATCCATAGTAAATTCCAATAAATTAAAAAATTGAATTCAGGAAAATTTTCATAGAACAATTATTTAACTCTACAACTGTAACTTACTTATAACTACATATATAAGTTTAGTAGGTAAAATTTTATGTTAAGTACAGCATCATAATTATTTACTACTTAAATCATATACTATAGAATTTAAATATTAAATATTGATTACATATTTACATATCATAATTGGCTTACAAAAGAAACAAATTTACATTTATTATGTTTTACTTTTCAGAAGAAAAAAGGAATGAAACCAGAACATTTGGCAATTGTTTATCACATGAAAGGATGTACACAAGACAATAGATTAAAAATACCCTTGTTAGGACCTGTTTCTCAATTCAAAGTGACCAGTAATTGTATTGGTGTAGAAAACACAGGTTCTGCAACTCCGTTTATTACAAAGATAGATTCATACTTAAAAGTATTTTGGCTTGAATGCGATACATTTTCATTTGACTGTACTAGAAAGTTTATTTATTATAATATTGATCAAAGTATATTTCAGTATGACCTTTTAAAGTCCATGCTATCCAAATTTGAAGTGGTACAAAAAATAGCTATTAATGCAATATCAAATCTTTTACCTCTAACACCTATAAATGATAGATATTTATTAGTTCGATCGACGTATCCAAATTCTTATGACATATTTGATGTCAAAGACCGTATTTCTGTTAGGTCTATACAATTACATGCAGGGTATTCATTAGTTCATGTGGGTAAACTATCTATAATGTTCTCTAATGCCAAAGAATTTATGGTAATTGCATTTAATTAATTGTTTAATTTTTTTTGTACAACAGTTTTTTTTTTTTTTATATATATATATTTATCATTATGATTATTACTTTTAACTCCATTACATTGCAATATTAATTGCAAAATTTTATTTGTTAATTATTTATGAGTTTAAAAAAAAAACATATTTTTGAAATTATTTATAAACTAACTGAAGGCTATTTGTTAAGAAATTGGGTTAACTTACTATGATTGTGTTCAAGAGGATAATATATTCATTTGTAGCATAATATTTATATAACATTTTTTTTATTATTTGATTTATTTTGAGTTTAGTTTTGATTTTATTTTATTTTTCTTATATTTTTTGTTATATGTTTTAATTTAAAATTTTATTTGGATTGTAATTTTTTTTTCGATAATTAATCTATTATTTTTTTCATTTTTTCATTAAAAAAAAAATTGCATTTTATTAACATTAAATTTACCATACAAAAATTAATTAAAAACAATTAATGTTTGTTATAAAAAATGTATTTATTACAAAAATAATTGTTGATACTTAATTGTTGTATAAGGTTTATTTGAAAATTGATTGTTTGAATATATAATTTAAGTTTATATATATTTTAATAATTAGGTATAATACTATATTAGTATGAAGTTGTTAAGTAATTAATTTAGTATTAATATAAACTTGTCGTTTAATATGAATAAAAGATTTAATTTCACATCTAATACTTTAATAATTATTTTTCAAATATTCACTGAAAATCTTGCTCATTTTTAAATGTTGCTGAATAATATAATATTATGATTGATTTCATAATAAATAATATATTATAAAGCACTTCTTACAGAATACATATAAGTGCTAGTAATGATAAAAATTCAAACATATTATCACAAAGTGGTTAAAAATTGAAATTCCTGAAGTGGCTGAAGTAAGAAACAATCATTCAACACTTTATATATTTTTAGTTTGTTTTTTTTTATTATTAAAAACTACAAACATAATATAATATATAGTACATGATATATAAATGTATAATGGTTTTATTTTTATAACACCCGAAATTAATATATGACAAATAAATAAATATTATGCATTTAGAACTTCATTATTATATGAGTAATACGAGTTCATTAATTATTTAGTACGTTGATGGTGATAATAATAATAATAATAATAATGATGATAAATAACTAATTCTAATACCGAATCGTATGTACATGTAATATTATAACCTATAAGTACACCAGTTTGTTAAAATGGCAAGTGTAATGTTAAAAAAAAAAATAATAATAATAAAATTATTGAGCTTAACATTTTTGTACGCTATAAACTATCCATCGATACTAAAATTTACTACGACAGCGCGCAGGGCAAGTCGACGATTGCGTTGCGCGTGGATTCAGTCTAATGATGTGTTGAAACAAATATGCAAATAATTTGTGAATCGACGACGCGAGTGAGCGACTGTTAATGATATTATTAGGAGGGTGCTGCCTATTTTAAACGAAAGGAAATGTAAAGTACTAAACGCGTTGGTTTTTAAAACATCCGCGTGAACGGACTTGTGTTAAATGAACGAGAGTGATCCTATATTTAATTAAGTCTAAAATGCTAAATGGGAATGTTGAGCTTAACGGTGTGTACGCGTATGTGTGATGAACGATGTGATCGATGACCGCGAGATGACGGATAAATAATGATTATTAAAACAATAATAATAATGCGCCCTCGAAGAAATCTCATCGGTTACGACGCGACTCTGTGTCGCCTCCTACGGCGGCGGTGGCGGCAGTCGGCGCTTCCGTCTCGCGTATGGACTTCTTCACGAACGACGTTCTGATGTTGTTGAATGGCATTTCGACGGCTAAGGTAAGCGCCACGGACACCAGGACGATGGCCAGGATCTCCTTGATGTTAACCTGTGTGGTAAAAAACGCACGTCGTTGATGAAATATTAGGTACAATATAATAATATAGATACCTAAATTGTATAATTATCGATGGTGGGGCGGTTTTTAAGTGGTGGACCATATGCACCTTGGAATTTAAAATTTGTACTTAATGTACTATTAACTTATTAAAAGTTAATAATAAGTAAGATTAAAACTTATTATTGACGATTTCATTTTTCAGTTTGTAAAAATATTATATAACGATTTTCAACGTAATTTTAGTTAATAATAATTAAATCGATAAAAAGTGAAAAATTACACATAAAAAAATGAATCGTTATGAATTATTATAAAATGTTATCAATAGGTGGTAGCGTAATGTGTAAACCAGACTGCGGTAAGACGGTAGGTATTAGGCATCTTCATTAAACTAAGACCTAAGTTTTTGATCATTTTTTAAAGATTTTTTGCTAACCATGCTAATCATGTCAAGAGCATTTAAATTCGTAGTACTTAGTCTTGTATATTATATAGTATAATATAGGTACTAAGTAGGTGTACCTATACTATATATACTACCTAGCTATATCTAATAAGTACGCTGCGTCGCTGCACACTTATGCCAAGATTTTCTGGGTTGGACCTTGCGAATAAATCTTATTATAGCCGCGAAATTTTGTCGAGACCGATTATAATATCGTTATAAACGATACTGCAGTTGCTGTGTATATTTGGGTAAATATTAGCATACAGTGTGTACAATATATCACTCGATGTATACGTTACAATACCACCTACCCGCGACGGTATTGTATTGGAACGATTTAGTCGGTACCTATAAGTTATTTAAGTGTGCCCGTAGGTCTGTATTTTGATCGATTTTACGCAATGGTCGACTTTATATTATTCACAAATCGCAATAATAATAATAATTAGTGTCCAGACGCAAAACTGATGTATAAGTCGCGATCGTCATAAATATAATATGAAACCTTACTTTGCATATATATTATACATATACATATTGTATACACAATACACATTGTGGTGCGCACAAAACTGTCGTTTTTTTTTATCATTATTACCTATTGTTGTTCATTGTTGCTTTGTACCCAAATTACAAATACATAAATGTATAATGTTGTTGTCAATGAAAATTTGGAAATAAATCGGGGATTTTTTTCCGTTTAAAATTAAATTATTGATGTAGGTAGTAGGTGCATATAACATTATGAGAAATTTATGCGAATATATAATATTCTCGCGTCTGGTCGAGCATGCAAAACTGGCTATTGTCAATTTAAAATATTCAGACTTTTTGGATCGAATAGATGTCTTGTTTAGTACAAATGTTGATATTGCAGTCACTCTTTAACCGTTATAAGTTATACTACACAAATCTGACTTGATGTCACAATTTAAACTATTTAATTATAAAATAATACCTATTCTATTAGTTATAAATATTTCTTTCTTGTTTACTTGAGTGGCTTTTTATTATTTTTTATTTTTTTCCAAAGTACTAGGTAAAGTTAAGTGTTTAAATGTAATTGCTATAATTATTTTGTGATATTGTATTTAAAAATATACAAAATAAATAAATGCCAGAGTATTCTGGTTTGCCGGATTTTATGGAGACTTTTCTATTATTTTTTCTCGACAAAATTAAAAAATTTACTTAATTGTAATAGGCACATACAATTATTTGTACGATTAGACGAATTCCAACACTGAATAGCTCTTACAGTGTCTAACTATTTAGAAATATTTGAAACATATTTTTAATGTAGGTATTTTATATTTGTATTTGTAAATACTTTTATATTCCAGTATTTACTATTTAAGCATATAACTAAAAATAATATTTTTAACAAGTACCTATAAACAAGAAAAGTTTGGTAGGTACCTATACGCTATCTTAATTTTTTATGGTAAGCTTAATAAACTTTTATTTTTTTCTATTATTATTTATCGATTCAAGTTTTTTGAATAAATAAACAACGTTTGATTACTTTTGGAGATATGATGAGGTGCAGATTAAAACATAACTGTAAGTTCCCTTTCTACGATACCTATATTATAGTACCTAATCACATAAATATCCTGTTGTTTTTATATCAGTTGTATGCCTTTTTATAACTCACTAACAAAGAAATGTACCTACCTATATATCACTACACGAATTACTCATTTTTTCGACGACGAAAGTTTAAACGCATAAACGAATATCAAACAAGTAAGGTGTCTAATGCATAGATGATGGGAGTAAATGTAAATCAGGCTAGTAAACTAGATAACTATTTTGAGTACATAAAATATATTATACTTACAATCAATCCAAAACTGTATTCCAACGCTGAACGATGGCTTCCGACGTTGTAGAAAAATACAGGAAATTGTGTCAAGTAGAACGTGTAAGACAACCGTGTGCACACGATAAATCCTTTCCATGAAAACATCGACGATACGACACCTAAAATAAATATATGATAATAATAAAATACGAGTGAAATGCGATGAATGCGATGAAATGATTATAAACAATAACCATTTGTAAATTAAACATCTAAGTATGTGTAGGTACCTATAAGCATAGACACGGGGAAAAACTTAAATAATACGAACCTGTCAATAAATAATCTGATATACTTTCGGGGCTTCGGGCTGTGCTACTATATAGTCTATAGATGTAAACCCCAAAAGGAAAATTAATAACTATCTGTATTATATAAATACCTCAAATACAAGTCATAACTATAGTTCATTTTATTTGGACGAAAATTGAGATAAATGTTTGAAATATCACTAATTAATACGAATTTCTTGTCATCTGTTGTAGGTTGGGTAATTTATTTTCAAGTTGTCTCAGCCAAATTCACATAACGAAAGTATGACGTGTCTGCAGTTTAATTTATTAAAAGAACATTTATTAATTATAATTTATAAATGATTAATGCGGATAATAATTACGTATTGTTCTATATAATTATTTATACATATATAGAATAATATGTCAAAATACAAAGGGCAACGTTAAAAAATTAAAAAATATAAAATTAACAAAAGATGGAAAGAGGAAAGAGACAATAATTATTATTCATGGCTATCCATTTTTTAATTAAAATAGTTACTAATTTGGAATTACAATAACAAAAAACATTTTATATATATATATATATATATATTTTTTTTTTTAACCGCTTTTATTATTTGATTCTAAAAATTTTATTGGTTAGGAACGTAAAATACTCAAAGAGATAAAGTTGATACAAAAATAGCTAGTATGTAAGTCTGCGCAACCTAATTATTTCAAAGTTTCAAACTCAAAAAAAAAAATATTTAAAATGAACAAAACGAATAGGTAGTTATCAGTTGGATACTACCGATAGCAAAATAATTACTGAAAATTTTGAAGTCAAATGAGAATTACATCACTATTTGAAAAACCGAGTTCAAATATATTAATTTGTAACGAAATTATTTATTAGGCCATTTGGGTTACGTATATTTTTATAAACCCACAACCGAATCGAATATAATAGGTACTTTAGTCGAATAAAATAAATATAAAAATATATGTGGAAAAAATAGCACAAGGTAGTTTGGTTACGAATAAATATATGTTTTCTGACTCATTACAGCCCACAGGCTGTTATAAACAAACGAGCGACGAACATGATAGGTACTAATTTAAAGAAACATAAACGTTCGATTTATACGGCTATTGTTTAAGTCGATATTTATGTTTTCAAAAACTGTGTTATGTTTAATTATCTTGTAAAATAGTGTTATTTCTAATAATAGTTCTATGTATTTTTTACAAAAATTGTATAAATATTACTATGTTAGGTATACATCAAAATATTTAATCAACCAAAGTATTCTGATGCAACTGATTGACGATTGTGAAATTAAAGATAATATATAGATTATCATAAAAAAAAAAACTGCAATAATAAAAAATAGTATCCAAATTTTGAAAATACAAATAGCCACTTATGACATTATATTATTATTATTATTAGTTATAGGTACACAGCGGGTTATTTATTTAGAAGTGAATCCTATTATTGGTATTTTCAGAAGTATTACACGTATTTTGTTTTTACTTCTATCAGTCCTATCTCATTATTATGTTTGTAGGCAAAACCACCATTAAACATTCTTGATGTACTTTGATACACGTTTAATTTTATAATTTGAAGAAAATTCAGCGATCAATCCTGATGTACTGATGTACATGGTATACACACAATACTGAGTGCTAAAAACCTAGTGTTTCAAACACGAATTGTGAAGCGACGAGATGGTGTATACTGGGAAATGGGAATAAATGGGAGTAATGCACTTCCCACTAGTCTAAACTTTTAAAGATCAATGAATAAACAATTACTTTAATAAAAAATTCTTTTGACTTTCTTTACACATTCTGTGTATGACGTGTGCGACGTTGTTCGTTGGTTTTCATATATAGAAGAAAAAAATGATCATTAAATATACTTTCGTATTTCCTATATAATACTGGAGTCTGGAGATTCGTTGGAAACATGGCTATAGGTACAAAAATAAAAATGAAAAGTTGTACTTAAAAATCTCGAAACATTTTTTTGGGATTATTTTTCAAACTGTTTTAATTGTAAAAATACAAAATGATTGAAGATATAAAGTATCGGTTACGTTATATAATTTCCTTGTACATGGGCCACGAGAGTTTTCCATGTGGCCAGGAATTATAATTTTATCATTTGTTATGGTAGTCTTACACTTCCATTTTATATTTCATGAAAATTACTAGTGAACTAAATAATTTTGGCGATTATGCCAGTACCCGCCCTTGGCTGCGCATATTATAGAACTTTACCTAGCTGCAGTGCCACAATAATTATTTATTCAAACAATAACGTACCTCCATTGCCCGTGTACGAAACAAATATTATCCAACTGAAAAATATACACCAATATATTGGTGCGAAAGCCGCATAATTGGCGGCATCGCTGGCGTTATACACATAATCGATGTCACCCATTTTAGCCGGGTGTATAAATGCTTCATAGAAGAATCCAATAGCGATGATCCATCCCAACTTGAGGTGGCCCTAAACGAAAGAAAATCGTTAAAATATTATTTTTTGTTATTTTGTTTCTGATAAAAATAATAATACATCTGCGATCTACCTGTTATAGTACAAAAAAATATCTATGTTTAATAATTCGGACTTTGTAAAACTTTTATTTAAAATAATAAAATGTAATTGCACTTCGCAAAAAAATAAGTATTATAAGTATTTTTATTACATCATTTAATAAAAATTAACACGTTTACCTTCACACACATTTTTTTAGGTATATTCATTCCTCGGCATAGTGTACGAAATTAAAATTATTAAATCAAAAACAAAAATAGGTATAAATGTATAATATTACTTTATGTTATTACAATAGATCGCTGACCAAGATGTGCGACAAATGTATTTTTATTAATGTAGTTATTAATACCAAAAAAGTTGCAATGGTCAATAGTAATACTATAGTATGACAGTATTAATATTTTCATTACTATTACAATAAATTTGTAGAAAAATGTAGTATTTTTACATTTTACTTACTGTAAAACATAGCTTCTCTAACACAAAGTTTGAACTAGATATGTACTAACGAATTCAATATTAAAACTTTTATTTAAGAACTGTTGGTACCTTTGATCTATTATGTCTTTTTTTAACATTTTTAAGACATTTTTTATTACTTTTATTAATATTTTTCATAATTTTCGCCATTTAAAACTATTTGTATACATTTTATAAATTATTTTTTTAATTTTTGTCTTAAAAATATAGTACTTGATAATTTTTTATTAAATTCAAAATATTTCACATTTTTATTTTATTTAAATTATGATTCTAAGTGTATTTTTAAGGTGTATTAATTATTAATATATTAAATTCACAGCCTTATTCATCAGTCATTACTCTCATCATTATAGACTATAGTACCCATTGACACTAATTTCAAATTCTATAATATATATTTTTACTCATATTCTATACATTATCTTAACAAATGCAGAATGCAGAAATGATGGAAATTGGTTTTATAAAGTGTATATCGTTTGAAAAAAAAATAAAGTTATATTTTGATGACCAGTTACCGCCATACAGGTATAGGTAGGTAATTTAGGTGCATTATAATCTAAGCGATCACTACAACACGGCGATCAACATGCCGAGTATATTATCATTTATTATAAAATATGATTACCTATATAAAAAAAAAATAATCATACTTACGCTTTTCAATGGGTAATTTCTTCCTACGTAGCGCAGGCAATAACCCAATAGAATTCCCATGATGTACACAGTCAACCTGTGAGTGGGCAATATGTATGAATAATCGGCGGTGTCGTACATTTGCGAAACCCTGTGGACGCGACGAAAAAATAGTTATGTATTATTATAGATATTATTATAATATTTATCTACTTATTCTACGCTATATAACACTCAGAGCTGTGCCTATAAGCGAAGGAGAGAAATAGTTTCAGTGGAACGAAAAAGTCTGCACAAAGTGTTGGGATACCAAATTAAAATATATATTACATTTACTTTTGTATTTACTATTTTTTTTTTAGCTGTGATGTACGATTAAGTGTATATAAAACATAAGCTTTTCTAAAAATACGATTACCTTAGGGTGCTAATGATAGTTAGGCACAGTACTGACTATATTATGAGATAGTATTATTTTTAATATACTTAATAGGTTTTTGAAAATATACATATATTAGACTTGGCACCTGGGATTTGTTTGAAATTCGAAATGTATTAACAAAAATGTATTTTATAAATAATTTGTAATTTGTTCGAATTAACTTAATTGTTTTTTTTTTTTTTTGGATTATCTTGAACTTTATTTTTGTTTAAGTTTTTTCTTCAAAGTTTACAATAATATTATATTCCTGCGACTACCTATAGGCTATAATACGGTGTTTAATAGAGTAATTGAAGAGCAGTAGGAAAGTTAATTAATTTTATATGTAAAAAAAGCATTAGTTCATTTTTTAGCACCTTACTAACTTAACAAAAAAGGATAATTTTAAGAAAATTATTGATAACATGAACTAGTTTATGTTTTGAATTAACTTTCCAAAGTTTGATTATATTTTATTGAAAACATTGTTCGTAAGTGGTTCATTGAGTTCATTCCTTCCCAATATTTTACTAAATAACATTTTCTTTCTCACAAAATTCAGCTCTTCAGATATTGATGTCTTGATGATCCATCTCTTCTCTCACTAGTTAATTAAAGTGCCTTCACGCTTTACTCATAGTTAAACTATTTTTCATATCCCTCTCTACTCAACCAATTATATGTTTAATGAGCTGATTAATCGTTTAATGAAACTAGCAAATGAGAATCTTTCTTTCCTTAACATATAAATTCGTAAACATCGTATACCTAATAATTATATTATAACAATAGCAAAAAGCATATTAATAAATATAAAATAATATGCATTATTTACGAGCTGCCAAAATTGATAAACAAGTTCAATTTTTTCGTTAACGTCACGTAGTAACGAAGTCCTGTTGAGATCGTCGCCAGCCCTACGAGCGCCACCATGCTTTTTCTAGGCCACTTCCACAGTGTCCACACAAGCAGCGGAGATATCATGAATAGCTGCGAGTCAATTCCAATATGATGTGTATGGGACAAACACTGTAAAATTCACATTAAATATGTTACATTAAAAGTATACGTGTATGCATATGTTAATATTATAAGTTATAAATGTTATACTTATATATATGCTGCAATTACTATACACATATAGAGCGAAGGGGATTGATATTACCTTAAATATAACCCTCCCCTATAAGAAAAAATATTTTAATGTTCACATGACAATAATATTGTCTATATCTGTGGTTCTAAGCCATTCTGGTGTGTCCGTAGTGTCTGTAAAAACATTTTTTTCAGATTTTGATGTTATTTATAATACTCTCTGATCTTAATGATTTGTGTGCATGTGTGCTGTCATTTATTTTGATTTAAATTTAAGTGTCGTATTGGAAATATTGTCGAGAATTGCTGGTTTGTATAAAAATATATATATAATACGTATTCGTATTTATAGTCTACACCCCTACTTTGGAAAATATTAATTTTGAGTTAGAATTATGTTATAATTTTCAAGAAAATAATATTACAACACACACATATATATATATATATAAATTGTTTAATAGTTATTTGAAAAATAAGATATATTTTAAGAAGAGTAAAATGTATGTTCAATTTTAGAAAAACTAAACCTACACTTTTCTTTAAATCTATACTTTTATTGATTTAACAACATCCGGTATAAGAATAAAACATAAAAGAGTCAGTAAACTTTTAAATAATTAGAGCAGAAAAGTCATTGCACTATAAATACTTAAATACATTTTAAAATAATTGCATCATAATAGTTACTCATAATAATGTATACTAGTATACTCAATATGAAATGCTTAAATTACGTCGATGAATTATTTATAGTGTTATTTATAAAAAAAATGATATAAATTAGATATTATTTTCCAATATATAATTGAAATACCAATTAGTTAATTATAAAACGTATTTATATAATTATCAGCTATTATGTAATATATAACCATATTTAATAATCAAATCTACCAAAATTTAAAAAAATATTCTGAAATTACTAATGAGTAAATACGAGTACATTAATAAATACACTGCAACATAAAAATAATATTATTTGTTCGTTATTATTTAATCGTTACATGAAACTCATCTATATTTTTTATTATTTATTGACTACTAAATCGATGTTCAATTTTTAAACTTAAGAAAAATATTCTGCTAGGGAATATTAAATGAAAAATGTATGTTGTAATTCAAAAAAGTAAAAACTTTAAGAATAATAAATGATAATAAAAAATACAGATTAGAAATCTAGTAATAATTTCAAATAATAATAAAAAATAAACCATATTTTTTAAGACATATTCAATAATTAAAGCGAGATGGTAAATTATGACTAAGTTAAACTTTTTGTAAAATGCCACGTGTAAGCTATAACGAAAAAAATATAATAAAAACTGCGATAAAACAGATAAGATTCCTACATTATACTAACTGTGATAATTTTTTTCATAATTTGGAGATGTTGCTGATTCCAAACGAAATTTAAAGTATCGATACTTTGATAATTTTGTAGTGTATGATGTCAGCAAAAAAAGTGCATACTCATGCCAGTAAATTAAATATGTCTTTATATGTTTAAAATTAACAATAAAAGTAAAAGTTTTGTTAAATCAGTTTTATTTAATATGGAATTTATAATGATATTTAGCCGGAAAAGCAAACAATGATTAACATAAAAATTTAAATTTAAAATGTAGTATAAAACGAAAAAAGTGATAATAAAACACGGATAATATGTAAGTACTTTAGAAAATAGTATAAATCAAAATAAAATTATCAAAAAATATTATTGGTCCTTCCATAACCATGAACAAGATCCTGAAATTGAGTATTCAGCCGTAAGAAATAGTACTTTAAAAATTAATATATTATATATTAATTAACATCCATTTAAATTAGTAAGTAATAACTTTTAATTTACTATCGTTATATACTCTTATACTTATGATTTTAAAACTACATTTTTTACAACATATAATTAATATTATTTTTTTTCAATATAATATTGTCAAAGATATTGTATGATAACAAAATATGATCGCAGTTAGTATAATATACCGATATTTTTTTCTCGTGGTTGGCTGTTTAAATCATTGATTTTTAAAAAAAGTTTATTTTGCACAGCAAGAGAATACCGTTCCTCGACAAAATAATTTCCATGTACTTATCTGACCTGTTTATTTAGCTATATGTGCAGTTTGCACCGTTCACAAATCATATTGTAATATATAATATTCATGAGAAATGTATAAAATGCCTAGTAATATTATCTAATTGACTAATTCTCATTAAATTACATTACCAAGATCATAACATGATTTACCTTTTGCAAGTCAATAATATTTACGTTTAAGACACTAAATTTCAATACACTGTATAGCTATATAATTGTATAATAGGTATAATGTATATATTATGTATAATATAATATATAATTGTATACTATTATAAATAATATTTTAAACTTCTTATACATTTATTTAAAGTATGTAATATATTACTAGGTATATATTACAAACATCCCTATTTATTATTACCATATTTTTGAAGCCAAAGTAATTGTGGATAAACAAGAAATTTCTCCACCACGTCTTTTCGCAAATGTCGGCGTGGTGTTTGACCACTAGATTCCATTGCGGGCCGGAACCCAAATTCGGCAAGATCAATGTGCAGAATAATATGATGGCACCCATCGTCGGCACCAGTCTGTATCAAATGATAAATAATAAATATAATAATGATTTACATGAATTTCGTATTTTATTACATAAGAGATATAATTTTGGTGAATACATGGTGTTAGTGACGCATCGTTGGGTGAGGTAAGCAAAGCATAGCCTCGCCTAACGCCTTTATAATAAGAGATAAAAAAATAAAAATATGAATATTTTTTCAACAATTATGTATTATTTAAAATTGTCTAGAAATAAGTTTTTTTGAAATTGTAATTAACCCAGAAAATTATAAATACGATAAAAAAACAACGATGACGCCGTGTTGCCATTGCGACCTCAATGATCACATCCCACCATTAGTAAGGGAAACATACATTTTTCTAAAATTCACCAGGAAAAATAAAAATTTAAGATTGCAATGAGAGTAAAAAAATATACGATAAAATAAGGAAGAAAAAATATCTGATACAAAAATAAACGTTAATTTATCGATCAGTATTAGCAATATAATTCTTAATGACAACATTTCATACAACAAAAATCGATGTAATATCCAAATTTGAATAATTTTATCACATTAATCTTTATCATAATAAATATTTTTTATCTCAATATAAAGTTATAAAACTGTGCACTACGGTTATAAATAAATAAATTATGTTTTTAATAACCGTGTTTATATAGGTTATCTATGAAAATATTTTTTTTCCCAGGAATTTTGGAATATCTTCCTCATCACTAAAAACACATTTTAATAACATAATATATTGTTTAGCTTAAAAGGGGCACATTTTTTATAATGTACGAGTATAAAATGTATACTATAAACCGTTATCTGGGTTATCCTTTCAGGTTAAGTGATGTAGGGGATCGAATGAGGTACTTATACGAGTATGTGCACATTACGAGCATTTCATCGTGAGCAATGTCAAATATTCTTACATTGTTTAATGTTTATACCTAACTAAAGTTATCACAACTTAATATAAGTTTTATTGATTAAACTAGTAACTAAAGCTCAGAGCTTGGGATTAAATGTGCAAAAAAAACAATTTATAACATGTAATAATGTAAAAGAAATTAATTTTTTTATACAATTCGATGTATTTATAATTTATATTCAAATTATTTAAAAAAAGATAGTAAGTAATTATTTTTACGTTTTAGTCTGGAAAAGAAACCATTATATGTTTTATATACAAAAAGTAATACTATTGTTATCCGTCGGTGTATTTCTCGAATATTTATCTATTTCGATTTGATTATATTCATTGCGTGAACACACGACTTCATATTTTCATAGATGTAAATCGATGAAAAATTGAGAAGGTATTTAATAATATAAATTAGTCCTTAATTTGCTCTTGTCAACAGTTCTATGTTGGTATAGTATTACCAACCTCAACGAGGATTTTTTAAATATCATTATAAAATTAAATTAAATGTAATACGTACACTAAGACATGAAGATAAAAAATGTAAGTAATCGTTTTTAATTAATTTATTATTTTATAAACATTGCATAAGAATAATTAAATAATTAATCTCAAATAATTTAAATAATAAGTTTAAATAATTCCATGAAAAAAAAATGTAAAAAAAATGTATTAAGCTTTGCTCGCTTTGGGTTATAGAAATATTATTGTTGATAATTACTTATGACTTAAATAGCTTCCCGAGCAAATCAGGCTTTGTTGTTACTTATTATATTGCTAATGAACGTACCTGGCAAATCTAGAAATTAATTCTTTAGGCAAATCGATAGTGCCCCTTCGATCTAAATGCCTCAAGAATGAAATAGCAGTCAATAATCCACTCATGAATATGAAAGGATCCGTGTAAAGACTCGCAGCTCGAGCTATTACTGTCCATTGTTTTCCGAGATGCTAGAACATATTTCAAAATATAATACAGGTGTGTGATAACAATTACATTTTTAATACATTTTTTATCGAATGGTATTAAATATTACACGCAGGATAGACGATTTAATGATTAGGTATTTTAACGCTGAATTTTCAGTTATTATAAAAAGTATTAACTTAATTCAATTTTTTTTATAATTTAAGATACAGCTAGTAACTACTATAATATACTATTATGATTGTAACATTATTCTATTATCAACATTTTAGGTCCCAACTCCCTGCAAGAATGTTGATAGTCGGCAATATAGCTGATGAAGATCGTCTTACACTACTACACTAGAATCTAGTGTATAAATGTCTAAGACTAAATTAATGATTTAAAATTAAATATTCAATACAAAATTATTGTGTTATTAATGATTTTGTGAAAAAAAATCAAAATTAGCAAAATAATTTTTTTTATTTAAGCTAACATATTTTAACATTTGTATATTTTCCTTATTATTCATTACTACATGTAATTTAACGGCAAGCAATATCGCTAAGTTCCGAATCATACTTCACTTATTACAAGTATGAACCTTAATTTAAGCACCCCTATGTTCCTTGTCTTTTGATTTAAAATACCTGTATAGTGTCTAGTTAGTATTTTAACCAATGTAATTTTATTTTTTAAGAATTTAATATAATTTTACATTATTTTTCTTATTTTTCATTACAACTTTTGCAATAAGCTACATATTATAACGCATGAATATATTTGATAAATCTTGTTTATGTGGAAGCTACGTGTATGCTTGACGAACGATAAAAAAATAAAATTTATTTCATAAATTGTTAAGTTACAAAAATAATGATATTCTTTGACTGTTTAATTGTTTATATTATAACAACAATGACACGATTATACAATGATTGTTGGAGGGTTTTTCCTATTTAAAGTTAAGTATACGCCATACGCATTTAACGACGCGAAACGCAGAACGACGGGCCAAGGTGAAATCGTCAAATCGTCGTGATTATAAAAAAGCGCTTTTCCTGGTGATTCATTATACCAATGCATACACGTATACTTATATTATACTGGAATTGTTTCGGTTACTTCCCCGTGCGTTAGTCTCACGTTTGAATTCGCAAACAGCAGCATTAAATGCTAATAGTGCGTCGTCATCGCTGACGGGTGCTACCGGAAAATATCATGACAACGATATAACAATATTAGTAGGTACACACGCAAAATAAGTATAAAATGTACAATATTGTTTGTTGTGTTCGTTTGGGTCCATTTTATTTTGTTTTTAGAATCATTAATTATAATTTTTTTTTTATCTAACTATTATTATCTTATTATTATCTGTCCGTCTTTTCACGGAAAAAACCTTTTTTTCGTATTTAAGGCATATTAATAAAAAGTTCAGCATTTTTATTTTTTGCCGCTGCATAGAAATATTATGCTTATTTATTATTAACTGTAGTATAATTTATTTTTTTATGCATATAATCATTCCACAATTGACAGGAGTTATATTAAATCACGGAACAAAAAATATTAAAAATTAATAGGAAAGTGTGAGCAGATTCAGCCATTCAGGTACTCGATAGTGAATCTGTTGGCTCCTTTAAATAGGGATCACTATAAGCTTTCACTTGAAACAAAAATCAGTAACCTCCGAAAAATAAATCGATAAAACGTTCCTCATCGAATTACGAATAATCTTAAATCAATAATCGTCATTCGTCATTCACGTATCTACGTATCATTTTAGATAATCATTAATCATATATTATATAAACGTTACCTCTGTCATATCGGTCCTGTTAGAATACGGGTTGAAGAACATCGCCATCGATTTATGGGACGCTAGAAGCATGAAAGCGTTCAGCGCACGGATCCCGTGAATTGACCTGATATCTTCAGGTGATTCATTAACGCTCAATAGTTGCCGGACATTCCTTATCAACGAAAACGAGTATATTATTTTGGAAATGTTACCTGGAAAATTCGCGTAAAAATCAAGTTTATGCCAATAATCGATATCAACCGTGTGTTACATCGACCACATTTTCTGTGGTATACTCACTTTTCGAATCCTGTAACATATTGTACTTATCCATAATGGTAGACAACATTATGATCACAATCAAAATTCCAAATACCGACCTGTAAATTTATATAAATATATACAATATAGGCACGCGTTTTCATTATAATTATTATACGATGATTCATATCATATCTATATTTCATAACATAAACATGGTCTAACTGATTTCGGTGCATGTTTTTAAAAGTAATAATGAAGAATTTCAAGTTTTTAAAAACTATAAAATTTAGAAAAAAAATACATTTTCAGAAAATATACGTCTTATGATAGTACATAGATAAAGATAATTTGAAATAATACTAAATTGAAAAAATATATGGTAAATCACAATAAATTGAATAATTATAATAAGTACATTAAGTGTATAAGATTTGTGTAGCAGGTTTTTGAAAGTAAATTAAAACATATTATTATTAATTCAAATATTTTTGTATATTAAATTAGGATACGATTTAAAACATAAATTTTTAAAGTTATGTCATCATTTCATCAATTATCAAAGAAAGATAATAAGCAAATTCGGTTTGATACAATATAACAATAGAATATTATAGAATGTATAAACTTCATTATAAAATGAATACTAGTCTAAAATGTATTGAAAATATAATACGAAAAATTCACAAGGTGTTTTCGTCTTTTGAACTTACATTGCGATCAACGAACCCGTCGTCGGCACGATAGATGGTCTAAACGTCTGACACATGTCCGGATCAACTTTAAGACGCAACTTTATTTCAGTTGTATCGACGTACTTTGACAGCAACAAGTACATTTCTTGTTCGATGTCAGCTGGAGAACAGCTGGCAGGCGTGCAAACTGCCCAGTTCATGGTGGAAAACCTCGGGACACGATGGCCGGGCTGAAAGACAAATTTATGTCTCAGTAGATTAAAAAATTAAAATAATTTATGTATTAATGATAAATATATCATTGGTATATGAAGACTGAGGCAAGTATACTTAGTTACATCACAATATCGTTATGTATATTTGCATACCGCTTATTAACAGAGCATCGAAAGGCAAAAACTAGAAGTGATGAGAAATGTGTGACTCATATAATACATAATTTTCAGAGTACATACCTATGTCTTATACATATATTATACCCTTAAATTGATTATAATTTATATTTAAACGGTGTCATTATATTGATTAAATCTTCAATCTTCTTACCATCATTCCATTCTACCTTAATTCTCACATAATATTTATCTATATGTTTATAATTTGTATTATTTGTAATAATAAAAAATTAATGTAACAATTAAGAAAAAAATCGATTAATATGGGTTGTTGAAGGAGAGCCTTCTATAAAATAACAAGAATTGTATTTAAAAAATGCTTCCTACACACAACTAAACTATACTAGATTATAAAATGTATACGGGATTTTAAGATGTTTATGACTTTTACATATTATACATACCTATTATAGACTAATTTATAAATCAGTTTGGTAAGACGCAGAAGCGTCACATTTTATTTTTCATATTTTTACTTTTTTTAGGTATCAACGAATTTTTTGATGTTTAACAACATTTTCTATTTTTTTTTTTTAAATATTACCTTATACTATCAATAAATTTCAATATTTTATACATTATGTATCATGCTTTTGCCATCATTCTTAAATTATTATAAGGGTTTTTCAACAAAATTATGTACCTATACCTAATATTTTTTATTTATTAGATTAACCTAACCACGTATTTCTACTTTATTTTATTAATCTATTATAAAAATATAATGTTAGGGCATATTTTAAAATATTTGGGCATATTTGCGTGTTTTTTTAGTTTTTAAGGTCATAAACATCCTAATTCTAATAATATATTACCTATGTAGTTAAAATAAAAATTACCCACCTATACGCCTTTCTCATTTACTGTATGTTCGTCATTCGACGCGTGAAAAATTAATAATTATTTCCCTATTTAAGACCGGATACTGGAAAACATGTAATTGGTTTAAATTGCCTTGAAGTTACTTTAATTTTTAAGCAGGACTTTTATGAGAATTCGAATCACAGGTAGGTACCTAGTTAAATTATAGGAAATGACAGTGACGAATGGCTATTTGACTAAAAATGTTATCATTATATATAATATATAAACCCATTGTTGAGCTACTACAATAAGAACTTTTTCGAATAATATACGCATTGCTTGACCTCAAAAAATCTAAAATTAATTACTATTCCTTGATAGAGTAAATTTTGTTTAGACGAGATCATAAAATATATAATGAATTTCTGATTAGGTACCTAACTTTTTATTACTCAGCGTTTCTGAAGGTTTCTTATAGTCGAATTTCTAAATTATAAAAATAAAAATACATCAACATAAATATAGATTGTCGCTTGTGACGCATTTTAATTGCAAAAGGTCTATTAGGTAGGTAAATATTTTCTCTGAACATTTTTATTTTTATCTGTTTTTTTTGCACCATGCAAAACATATATTATAATTAATCCAGGAAAGCAGAACTCAAACTCAAGATACATTTATATATAATATAATAGATACATAATTTATTAATTTTTGTTTATCAACTTGAAGCTTAAACCAATTAGTATGCTGGTTCATATAAATAAAATATTTAATATACAATAAAAAAGAAAGATTAGGTTTTGAGAATTTCTGTCTAACTATTCGTTTGGTCTTCTTTACGCAAGTTATAAAACAAAATTAATTTTCATTTAAATTACGTATGTATAAGACATGGATATTATTTATTTGTTTTTTTTCAAGAATATTATTAAATAAACAGTATATAAAAACTGTTTTTCTTTTATAGCCATAGTCATATTTATTTACACGTTTATGTCAAAAAATTAATTTTGTCGGGAGCAATATATTATGTAACATTGTAGCCCTGGTCGACTTCGGCTTGTGTTGTACGAGTACACGTCAAACGTGACTGAAATAGCTCACTTTCTGCCGTTTCCATACAATATACTATATTGGTAAAGTCCCTATATAGTTACTCCAGTTGGTAGTTCCTGTAAGACGGCCGTCACTCGTTTATAATATAGTACACGACGCCGTTAAATTAGTACGATTGGTCGTCGATAAATGACAATCATTTATTTTGACTGTATTATAATTTATATTATTATCAAGAATCGTTAAAAAATATTGATTTAACCATTTAAATCATACAGGTAGTACGTATTTGCCATACCAATTAAAAAAACAGATGTACTTATTAGCATAAATAATATTGTTATTATAATAATAAAACATGACGGTTGTCGTATAAGATTTTTATCTTTAAAAACGTGACTGACGAAACAACCGTATAGACAAACAAAGCTATATATCATATCGTTATTATTTCATTATTTTTTAAATATTCAATTATTCTCGATAAACATCTATTATTGGCCATTTCAGTATACGATGACAGAAGCTGGTACCTACGTTACTTTTTCTAATATCATACTATATTTTATTTTATGATGGCAAGTGTTACTATAGTTTGATATATATATTACACAATCGTATCAAGATAAACAATATTTTTCTTACAGTAAAATAATGCGTTCCGCGTGGACAAACGGCATTTGTACAAAACAATTTAAGTACACAACCATAAGCATTCGACTTCCGGGTATCTATATAACGCTAAACGCACGCTGCACACGTCGCGTACACATCCACTACGTAATTATATGAGTCTAAACACTAAAACGCATTAAAGTGATATATTGCCCAAACATATAGAATACATTAGTTATTAGATATTATCATATTATAATAATATAATGTATATACTACATAGGTATTAGGCACGTTCAGATCGAGCACACACTACGGACATCAGAAACGTTGTAAATACGTAGAAAATAAATAGAAAAACAAGCGATGAATAAATAAAATAGGCACAATACCGTAAATATCTCCAAAATAAATAGGTGGCTTGGTCGTAAATGTCTGTACACTATGAACTATAGTACTATACACTACATTATAGTGACTACAGACTACCAAGTGACGTATTTTACCTTTGATATGGTACTATGGTAGCTGATAAGTATTAAGTACTATAATATGTGAATGAAATAATATTATGATACTACGCGCGATCCACAAAATATCAATAAAATAGGTTAAATGGGTAAAACAATTAAAATGTTAAAATAACTTACACAAATCTATTTACCACGGCTGTTACACGCGGTAGTACGGTACACACGTGTTACGTCCCGATTAAATACCTATTATAAAGTTCAATAGTAGGATTTCGTCTCTGCTATCACCCTTAACACAGAAAAAAGTCGAATAAATAGCTTTAAGTTTTTTAAAAAATCATCTACTTATAATTTTAATCAATTTTAATTTATGGAAAATAATAAATGTATTTATTTTAATTATTAATGACTGTATTTATATATATTGGATTAAACATTATTTTATAAATATGAGCATTTTTTTTATTATTATTAAATTTCATGTAACTGGAAACTTTTTCACCTGAATACGCATTACACGTGTATTATTTATGAGTGTTTATAAGTGAAATATTTCATGTAAAATATTTAGTCGTTTTCCTTCTATTATATAGTGTAGCTGGTTATAGAGCAGAAATAAATAGATGCATAGGTATACAAATTAATGATTCCTATATGATTCTAAATAATTTATTGGTACCTACACTTAACTGACATAAAAATAAAATACAAATTTTAAGAAATAATATAAGAGAAAATGAAGAGTATTATAATAAGTAGGTACATTAATAATTTACTATATTTATATTTATTGTAAATATTTAAAGAAAAAATATATTATTCATAAAATGTTTCACTGAAAAAAATTTAATTACAAACATTTTTTAAATACTAAATATTTTTTTTATTTGTACTATAAATGACGTACGTTCCGCTAGTACCACACATTCAAAAACACTGATTTTTTTTGTTGATATTTTAGCGATTTAAGCTCTATTCTCGTTTTTTGCGTCTAAGATTCTGAAATTAGATTATAGACTTGAAAAAACAAACAAAATTCACGACAGGTTAAAATGAAAAGCAATTATTCACAGTAATCAAATACTTTTTTTATTTTGAAATCTAAATTTTATTTGTCAGCCAAACTTCTCTACACGTATAGTAGTTATTATGATAAGGACATTAAGTACGAGTATATAGATGGCTAATGCATACTTTAATACTTAGGCTCGTCGCCAAGCTGCAGGAGTTCAGAAGCGCTCAGAATAGTCAATAGTACTGAACTGGCTCCCTAAGTTTTTTTTAATAATATTTTAAATGTGTACTCATATTAATTGTACAGATTTGTATACATTATATATAATATATATAATATATATATATATGTATATAATTAATAAAGTTGAATAAAAAAATTAAATTTTAAGATTTTTACCTCATTATAAAAAATTTCTACCATCTTACCTGGGGTACCTGTGACTACTATAGTCTATAGTACTAGTGTAATGGAATATCATAATGTGTAAATTAAATAAATAAATGACAGATTGGTATAAATTAAAGAGGAATACAATATGAGCAAAAAACAGTTTAACGATCCTTGTTAGGTGATTTTTTTTTTGTTCTTTAAATAAGTTGGCTGTAGGGCATTGACATTCAGTTGATCACGTCTAATTATAGATACTGAGCGGGTTCCCAAAACTTTTCAAAATAATCAGGAAAAACAAAAAAAAAAAAACAGAAATTTTTAAGAAAACTAAGTTTGTGGCAAAATAAATTTTGTTTTTTTTTATTGTAATTCTTAACTATAAAAACTTGAAAATTGAAATATTCATAATATTAGTAATTAGTATGATATACATTTTAAAAAATATTACATACTTTTTTTATTTTTATAGGCTCTTTTGTCTTATTTATAGATATTTAAAATATTCTAACCCTTTAATTTTTTTTTCGATTGGTGTATGATAAGAATTGTGTTTTTCATTAAAAGAGGTTGAAAGTTTAAACAAGGTAAGTAAATATAAATTGTTCAAAGTGGGAAATATTAAAAATTATTGAAAATACATAAACAACATTTTTTTTATAAGTGTTTAAAGTTAAAGTTTTTATAAAAATCATGAACATTTTTAAATTATTTGTAGTTAAAAATTTATAAAATTCTTGATTTTAAGTTTTAACACCTAAATAATCACTTATTCAAATATTCAAGACACTTTTTTTTCACTAATTACAAACATTTAATTTACGGATTATGAAATATAATATTTAAAATAGAAAAAAATATGTATAGGAATTATTATATTTTATAATATTATATTTGTACTAAAAGACAAGAGTTATATACACGGGTAGAAAAATAAATATAAATAAATAATACTCTAAGTTTAATATTTTTAAATCATAAAATTAGATCAATGTCATTCGTCTAATTAGATCAATGATATCGATCATCATTGGAAAACTCTGTTGTGTAGGTATGCCAGTATGCCACTGACCCTTATGATAATAATTTGTTCACCTTTGTAAACAACACGCCAAGTTAGGTATTTATTTTCCATTCAATAATATCTCAAAAAAATAATATCAGGATTTGAAATAAATCATGATTCTCAATATATATTATATATAGCCTATAGTTATATGGATAATATCGACACAATTATATTAACTGGTTTGACATTTGTCATTCATGGTACATTGTCACATTGACTTCCCATAATAATTATTTAACTTCGGGATATGATATTAATTATACCTACTGTAATCTGTAACATATTATTAAAACATTTATACCACCACCGATGACATTATTTTCTTTTCGATTTTTTTTTCACGGTCGTTCGTCAATCTTGAATTGTTCGATACTCCACACGTTTACATTCAATTACGTAGACATACTATATACTATATAGTATATAGTATATACGAACCTATCTACCTAGTATTACCATATTACGAATATTATTTGATCCGTATACTTGACACGCTAAACTATGCTCGTGTGCATGAGTATAATATTTATGGCATTATAATATTACGTATTTATTGTTTACAGTAGACAGTAGTAAACTGTAGTCACTAGTAACCATAAACCGTTTGCAATTGCACTACTTGCACTACTTGTAGAAACGGTAGTAAACAAAAAAAAAATAGCGGTAAATCACGTTTCCATATTTTTATAGTTGTTATACTTGTATGCTCTATATAAACTTTCCGTTTATTGAAATCTAATAATCACTCATAAGTGTTTATTCCCGAAGTTTTGTTATATTATCAATTATATTTTAAAATCCAGAGGCAATAACTATATAGGTGGTATTTTGGCTAATCCTCGACTCTCAATTGAAAAAAAAAAAATTGCTCCCAAAAATATATCATCAATAAAAGAAAAACGATAGAAAATAAAACTTGACTAGTGGCTTATATTATACTCAATATAGGTGATAAATGATAATATTGTTCAAATTTTTAAATAAAATTTAAAATATTTCTTACTTCTTTTGTTTTTTGTTAAATAATATCTATAAATGTATTAAAAAATGTAATTTGCATATTTTTTTTATTTGTAATGCACAAATGCACGATATAACTATATAAGTGCATGTAGGGATTCGACATACCATGTAGGTCTAGGTACATGATACTAAAATAAATATTTTAATACAAGCATTTATATAGATGCTACATGTCTACACTAACTATTCTAAATGTTCACCAGTAGATAGAATCATCAATCTACGTTTTCTTATATTTTCTTTTCTTTATAATATCGTAGTATATTTCATCTAACAACAATTTTTTGTGTAAAATCTGTTTTTTAATATAACGTCTTAATATATATTAGTAGGTTTGATGATTTAAAAACTCCATTGTTAGATAAGTTAAATTACTCGTATCAAAATATAATTTAAATAACATCCGTTTTATGGTATTATTATTTCCTATTTAAATAAGTACCTGGCCAACCGAGAGATGCGGTGAATTTTATAAAGTTGTAACATACATATTTTTAATTATCCTTCGATGAAGTCCTTTACTAAATATAAGTATGTAAACGTATGTGAAATTCCATTTAACTATATGAGCAAAGAATTCGATTAATAATACGTTAACGTAATATTAATAAAAAATAAAACAATAATACCGAGTATATTATTAATTATTGCATGACTTTCAAGTCGACTGTAATACCTAACACTTGCGTAAGTCATGAATACGATACGTATATAAGTACCTAATAGGTACTCGTACACGAATATTAAACAGAAAATATATTAAGATGGCTCGAATACTACAATAGTAATTGAAAGATTATGTGTAACATTCTATCTTTAAATAGAGTACATCTAAAAATTATTTTTTTATAAGTATATACCTATATAATATTATTTGTATTAAAGTATGTATAACTGTTTAAGTAATTACCTAAATTACCTATGTATTAAACATATATTAAATAACCTACAATTATTACTCTTATTCAATATTACATTCGAATGGGTACATATTATTAAAGAATAACAAAATATTATACCGTTGTGACCTATTGGTAATGTATTTTAAATTTTTATTTAAATTTATTATTAACTATTGTAAAAATCAAGTATATTTTGTATATACAAAACACATCACATAACATGTTCTTATATATTTATAAATTTTAAATACATAATAATTTATACTTACGTCTTCTAACCGACTACGAAAAGCTGAATGCGAATGCATAAGATCAACTATGTATCTTAATTTTTCGTTCGCATTTGATGGTAATGTCATTTCCACGTACGTTAAACAATACTGCCCCTTAATTCCCAAGTTTTCATCGTTTACTTTCAAACACTGATCAAAGTCTCCAAACTGGTTTACATTTCCGTTTAGAATGCCCGATGGTATTTTTGCCGAAGAATCGTACACTGCAATCAAAAACAGATATTAACTCTCGCACTCATTTATAGTCAAACACTGGTAGATACATGATAAATATAGCAACGAGTATTTAAATATTTTAGTCACTCAACGTAAGCTATGTATTTGGGAACAAATCGGAACAATCTTAAACAGTGCCGAATTTCAGGGACGCAGAACTATAGTTTTACAATGATCGAAATTCCTTATGGACGAAATTGGTTCGTGGTGCCAAGTGACATGTTTAAGTATACACATTTTATAAATAATAATTTATAAATATGATCATAATCTACTTTAAAAACGAACAGAGATATTAGGCCAATAAATTAGTGAACAAAATAAGACATATAAAAATGGTGTAAAATAATAAATACTAAGAATTCAAGCAGGAATAGTACGTATTAGTTCTGGACGTTCTTGTACCAATGTGTCATAGACAATCTTCTCAACATCGGCTACTCTGCTTGACTTGTATAGTTGTATACCAACTAATTTTTTATATAATTAAACGTAGAATTTTACTACTTTTTTATATTGAAAAATGAAAAAAAAATAATTGTCCGTATCATTGAATACCAAAATATATCAATAATATGTCGTATTTAAATTCGTTTCTTTTTAATTCGAATTACTAATGAGTAATGACTTTTGAATGTGCAATAATAGGTCAGGAATTATCGTTTGACATTTTAACGTCTTCGATAAGAATAGAATGTATTAAATTATTTTAAAATAATATTGTATAAATATTTATTAATTTATTATCATTATTATATTCGTAATTGCTCAGGGATATACTTTTTTTATTCACTTCATTCACTTCAATAGAAAAATTGTACGTTACAAATATAGTAATTATGTCTTATTATATTAATAAGATATATAAGGTATGAGATTCAAAACTTGAGACGATTGTTGTATAATTTTTAATTTTTTTGTTTATATCACAATTCACAAGTGTTTAATGGATACTTTGTTCATAGATTATTATAACAATTTTTTGTTAAGTGTTTAATAATATGGTAATTTTATTTTACCATGGTAGTGGTGGTACATCATATATTAAGTGTAATTTTGTAAAATGATTAATGATATATCTTATAATTCAATACTCGTACATGCATTGTAATATGAACAATTTGGTTAAATCTGTGAACGAAGCAATCGGTTTTATGAATAAATATAAAAATGTTTTGTATTACTATTGGGTTGGTCGTTGTTTTGCTATAATAAATATTGAAATTATGTCACTATGAAATGTACTTTTCATATTAAACATAATTTGCAAAACACTCAGAAAGCGTGAAGGTTTTTTAAGAATTGTATATGCAGTATACGTATAGGCACATGCTATATCACTTAATGGCGTCTATTGAATTTTAATATAGTTACCAGCTAGCTCGGAACAGGTGGAACTATATAGGTACCTACATAAAGTACATATGTATAATATATACACAGGTGTACACGGAATATTGCGTAGTAATGCAGTATAATAGGTCGAACTTGAAAAAAACTACAGTATAAAATGCATGTTGACACACTCTAATACCGAGTTGTGTTGCAAATTCCATCCGATATAATAAAAAAAGTACCAGGATATAGCTTATACAGATTTTAGTTACCTACCTGACTGTCTGTATTAAAATAATTTGTACTTGCAACATTATTACAACAACGGCTTGACGTTACCTAAAAGGAATATCAAAATATGCATGCATTTATATTTTATGCACTTATTATATCATTAAAAAAATGTGCTAAATAAAAATGTTTGTACCTATTAATTAAAAACAAATTATGTTTAAAAATATTTAAATTAAATTAATTAAATGAGTATTTAAAAATTGTGTATAGGTACTATATTTCATAATAAATGTAATTAACACCTAATAAGTAATGAATATTTTGCAATGTTATTGTAAATAAGTTGTTTTATATGCACGATTCATTCATCTAAAATAGAGTAGGTACCTATTGAAATAAATTCAAAAATAGTTATATGATTTTAATAATATTTTGTATTTATTACTATTGAAAAATAACAGTTATCAATTAATGTATAGTAGCGTGTGCAAAATATTTTGACTTTTTAATCATTCGTCAACGTGCGAACAGAAATAATAAAAACATTTGAACAAAAGTAAATGGATTATAATACTGTTTAGTGTAAGGTCTATGATTATACTCGGTTATAGCAGAGGTGGCAAATTATTTGAACACTACGTGCCCAAAAATTACTTTTTTTTTCAAGCGTGCCATGAAAAATATTATATTCAATATTTTAAGAAAATAATCATCGTAATTTGATTATATAATTAATATATTAATATAAAAAGGTTAGTTTAGGTACATAATATAATAATATTACTTTATTAATTGTTTATTTTCTTAATGTGATTTTTTTTTGTTTAATACTTGATACATTTTAATATTCTTTATTTTTATAGGTATTTACATATTATATATTATGTACATGTTGAATACTAAAATAGGGGCTGCTGCGTAGGAAATATTGTCTCGTCTAAACATACTTAAACTTTCAACACGCTCTCGAATTATTGAAGAAAAAACCGAAAATTTAATTTAAAATATTCATATTCAAGAGTTACCTACTAAGAGGTACCTACTCACTACTAACCTATGTTAATCAAAGCTATAGTGATCAATATATTTAAAACAATATCTGAATTTACAATAGAAAATTATATTGTTACTTAAGCCTCGGTGTAATGCTGTATCAATGAATTAATTAACAAAATAACATTTAAATAATTTCAATAGTCCCATTAATACTTATTAAAATATTATAACGGTTATGTATAGGATGTCCGAACATATCACATGACACATAATATTATAAATTATAATCATAAAATAAACCCAAAATTCGAATTATTATTATGTTCACGCACAATGCATAAATATGACGTACTTAGGCGTTTCAAAGCTATTTTTCGAACACCCATTATAGAGTTCCTGCAATCGTACAATAAATAGTTATAGGATAATAATTATTATATCAATATATTACCTATATAATTATACAACCTAATACCTATATAATTATACAACCTAATACATTTCATAATAATTTCAAAAACTTTCATCCAGCAACCGGCAAACAATTTTTTATTGTAATAATAATAAATAATAATTTAACTTACTTCTTAGTGCCCATATTGTTAATTTTTCTAATTCTCTTAAGTATATCTGACTGTGGTTTTTGCATAGTTCGTTCGAACTGCTTAACACAGCCATTGGTGGACTTGCAAAAAACAACCCTTGAATCGTGTTAGACAACAATATTTCGTTTTTTTTATTATCTAAAACACACATGATGAGCAAAATTAAAATGTATTCATAGGTTTATAGTAATATATAAATTTATTAATAATATTAACAGTAACTTAACTAGATAGTTTGAAATATTTAGTTAAAGTAGATATATATAATAATGAGGATTTTTCTATATTTATTTATATAGCCGTAGTATAAAGTTAGTACTATACGATAAGTTAGATATCGTGGTTTATTTGTAAAAATTATAACTAACGAATTGTACCCACATATCAAAATAATCGATTTTTAGTATCAAGTTTAAGAACAACCTGTATAATTTAATATTTTTTTTAAAACGGACTACGATTATTTTTTAAAACGGTCGTTATTACGTATGTACAAAATAAATTAATACGAGTAATAGAAATACTGTGAAAGTTTAGATTTATTAGATTTAATATCTCTGAGAATTTGTTAATAGATTATCAATTAATTTTTAAAAAAACGTATAAACAAGTTGGTATATATTATATACTCGTATTTCATTGACAAAAAAAAATAGAACTTTAATATTCTTTTCTACGGAGATATCATATACATCATTCATTTATTACACCATTTGTTCTATTTTTGTGGTTTAGCTAAGGCCTAAGCTCGCACAGCACACGTGCACACAATATAATACGTTCAACATATTTTGATTTAGTTTTTGGCTAGGAATAGAAAATACAAGTTGTACCTTGTACATAATATGAGTTAAACCGTTAAGTGACTTATTATTGATACAATTTTATTATTATTTATACAATTTACAATTCCATTTTTCCTTGTATAATACAGAAACTACACAACATTTTAATTAGCTTGAAATTAAAAACAATATAATATGTTTAATTCATATTTCATATTATTCTGCAACAAATTCTTGTCAAAACTCAAAATACAGTAACATACTCGGTAATAATGAACTATATTTTTAGACTTGTTTCGTTTCCAAAGCGGAGGTTCCAAACTAGTTGTACCTATTATATTTCTACATTAGCTTTTTTTCATGAAATATTTTATTCTTTATAGTGCCAGAATCAAAAACTTAAGACTTTTTTGGTATGTCTCAATAGTGAAAATTTAAATATTTGTACTTTGAACCTAAAGTACAGAATACAATATTGTTTGTTTAATACCCAATGACTGCAAGCACAGCTATGTTTAATATTACGTGTTAATAATATTTAATAACAATAATAACCATTCAAAATGTTACGTTACATAGTATATTAAACGCGACGAATGCAGTGGCGTAAGGACGAGCATATTGAACTTGAAAATCGTTATGAAATCTGTTACATCACTGTCGCAGTCAAGATGAACTCAAATACTGAATATGATTAAATGTTCATTAACCTGTTATTAGCACTTTTCATGGTTATGAATATTATGATTATTATACTTATTAATTATTACTTTTACATAATATGACATATACGAATAAAAGGAACATATAATACTTAAATACAATTTATTAATAACGATGGACAGTAAATGCACAAAATATTTAAAAAATCGTGCATAAAAAATGTAATAAACACGTTTTGAATGCATTAGTTTCAATAATAATAATAATAATGCTTATAAATAATAAATTTTCTGAAAACAAATTGTAATAATATCATTAAATATTCATATTTTAAGAATTAATCGGGCCAAGGTTTATTAATTTTAATAAAATAAAATTATTTATCGATAGTTTGTTATTTATTGCCAATATTTATTTATTTACAAACACTAAAATATTTATACAAAATTTATTCAAAATAAAACACTCGTTTTGTTATTGAAACGTATGGAAATTAAACAATCCAAGTCTTTATATCTGCTGTATCTATATACATTATACCCATATGAGCTATGACAATAATTGTACGTATAAAAATGTCTTATATTATAATGTATAAAATAGAGAATATTTAACCCTTTTTCTATTTAAGGGTTAAAAATGTATAATAAATTATATTATTAGTGAGAATATTTTTTACTTGTGTCTAAAAATATAGCGTGGGAGGATAGAGGAAATGATACCATTCCACCCTTCAAATAATTTACCAATAATAATTGTATATAATATATTAATATGTAAGCATTCTAGTATAGACTAGTATAGAGGATAATATAGTAGGGCTTGCATTTTTGTAGAAGTCTAAATTAATGAAAATATATCAAGTTAATACTATCCATATTTCATATTATTATTATTATTGTAATAAGAAAAACTTTAAGAGTACCTACCTGGCTACTTATTACATTATAAATATTTCATAATTAATTACTAATTAGTAATTACATAAAAATATAAAATGCACACAGAAAATAAAATACAAACTAAAATATAATATGTCATACACTTATACTTTGTAACGATTAAAAAAAATAAAAATATTTTAATATTCAATGAATTTAAAACTCTCTAAAACAAGGCAAATACTATATCTTTTCCCAGACTAAAAAATGTCGAAAAAACAACTGATCCTCCTACCTTAATATAATAATATAACATATGCAATCGTCTTTTATTTCTTATTTTAATCATGAAACCGATGGGGTAGTTGTATAACGCATAGGTATTACTTCCTTTCCTCTCTATGTAGGGACGTCTTTTTAGTTTTTAAACTTTTATATTATTATTTATTAATTTTGAATCGATATTATATAATTTCAAAGATGAATTTATCTTGAGATAGCTATGAATAACTTTTAGGGGTCTAAGCTTAGATCATATACTAGTATATACTAGTATATGATCTAAAGGTCTAAGTACCTCAGTTACCCACTTGGAGCTTGAGAGTCTTTTAGATAAAAAAAAACCCTTAAGACCATATACCTAGGTAATGTAACAACTATGCTGAATGTATTTTTGTGGCTAATCGGTTATTATTCTAAAAACGTTTATATTACCTTAAAAATACACTTCCAAAATTAATTTAGTATACTGTACAGTGTACAGTGTATAATTTTATGCTGTATAATTTTGTGGATGAATTATTTTTTATAACACTAAAACGTTTAGTATAAATACGATTGTTTTTAAGCAAAACTGAAATTAATATAAGATAAAGTAGCTAATAATTAAATGAAACTTTATTTCAAATTCAACCAAAAGATTCTTATTTTGACGTATACCTCTATAATGGCTAATACATCTAAAAGTTAATTATATCACATTATCACCCATTCACCACATTATTTTCATATTATATTATAATACGTACATTGTTATATTAATATCAATATATTATCATTTATCAAGTTCAAGTACGGAACATAGAACCATATACGTATATACTATATATGTTTATTAATAATATATAAGCCTATATAATAATAATAATTATTATTATAATTTATCGATTGCGTATTTATTGTATTATAAATAACGGCGTATATTTACTTAATACTTATTACAGTAAAGACTAAATGCATAAATTAGTAGGTGTCTTATACATAGGACATCTCCAAGATTAAAAAAAAATACAAGTTAATCACGATTTACAACCATCTAATAGATATTACGTACATACCAAAGCTTTTTAATGGGAAACAATCGTCATATAAAAGCAACAAACAATGATTATACCGTTTTTATTAGTAAAATATTGTAATACTGATTTTACGTTTTACATAAGTACCTAAGAACTAAACATGACGTATTTCAGTGTTCGTGATTATTTTAATTTATTGTATACAGTAGTGTTTGGTTCATGATCATGAATTCATGAAGCAATTTAATTAATAAATATTTATTGTTATTGTTATTAACAATAACAATAAAAATATTGATTTAATATTGTATATAAATATTTACAAAATATACATAGGTCATAGACCATAGGATAAAGACGTATTTATAATAATAATAAATTTATACATGGGTTAAACTGGTTAAAATATTTCAGATTTCTGCGCATTCGAATATACGACGATAATTATTTGAATTGAAGAAATGTTTAAACGTAAATAATTTAATTTACAACGCTACTGTAAGTAGGATATTTGAGAATGAACATGTCGTACGTCGGCGTCGATGGGGACACACATTACCACGGACAAATATTTATAGTTATTATAGTTATAATTATATTCTAGATGATGACTAATGACGTTTATAGGTTTTTACTCATGGAATTAATTACCGTTATCAGCATTGTTATATTTAATTTAGTATTAAACCATTGTAATCTATTGCAGTATGTTATTACTCGTTACTCGTTAGTCATTACTCATTGCGACATATTCACAATAATAACAGTTTTAGAATAACATTATAATAATTTTATGTTCTAAGGCGATCGCGATGTGTGTCTATGCCAAATATAATAATATACAGTATTATACAGAACACGCCATCGATCCATCCTCGGCTAAAAGTACAGAAATTAATAACAATTATTTATATTTTATATTTCCATCTATTTATTGTACCTATTAATCATTATAAAAAATATGGTACAGAAAATACGTTTACTCGTATTGGTATGCGAGATATTACATTTTAAATATGTATACAATGAATAATAATGGACTATCGTTAATCGTTATTGGTTAGTAACATCCAAAAAATGATTCAGAGCACAGCTCGCAGTCTTGAAATGAATACATTTACTTCGTATTCGGAGTATAATTCCCATATAACACGTATTTGAAATTTTGAATACTCGAAAAAGTATAACAACATTGGCATGATTGGAAGTTAATGTATGTAATTTAATATATTAATACTGTACAAATATATAATATGTAATTTATTTATAGTACAATAAATAGCAATGCTATTTATAATATTAATATTATGTAAATCAATTGACTAGAGAAATTTGTTTTTTGGGTTCAGAAAAAAATATCTTGGTGTTTTTACACGTAGCGAATGTTTTCAAGAAATTAATCGAATTTAAATTTAAACAAATGTACACATCGATTTATATCACATTTTAAATTGCCAACATAGTGAGCAATCGCAATTCATTGTGTGTGAAATAAGGTTTAAATTTGAATATAAGTTTTTCAAAAAGTATATTTAAAATAATAATTGAATAAAAAAAAGTATTCAAATATTTTTTTTAAATACCCACTTATTTAAATGAGTATTTTACAAGACTGGAAACGCGCGTTGAAACCACGTTTGGTGATTGCACATAATATTACTTATTACTTATTAGTTATTAGTTATAATATTTTAATATTTTTTTAGTGCTATAAAATTATAAATAAAATAATAATGATTAACCAATACGTAATAAATATAGTCTATAACTACTTTTAAATTTTAAATAATTTGGGCATTTAATTAAATAAAAAAAACTTGAAATTCATAAAATATGTGTATATATTATATTACATATAATATGGGTATTACACAATATAACCAAATAATAATTATTAAAATTGTGACAAACATATAGGTAATTGCTATCTGTTAAAAAATTATAGTTAATCTCATAGTTCAGTTACTCCAGTATATTATATTACACTTATTGATATTATTCAATTTTAATTCTACCCAGATATTTATGAAACATCATTAAACGAGATTAAAAAATAAATAAAATTTATACATGTTCTACCATTTTATATAAGTAAATATAAAATAGTGCAAGAATGAATAGATATAAGATATGCTACAGTATGCTGTAGCTCTGTAGGTAATTTATAAAATCCTTATATCTACTAGGTTTATTGGTATATAGGTAAGCTATTTAAATTGTTAATAATAATAATAATAATAATAATTTATTTAATAATAATTAATAATTAAACGCAGTAAAAATTTAAGAGTAATATTAAACATTTTTGCTTTACGTTTCTAGACAATCACTGTAACTTATGATTGTTATAATATTTTTATTATAATGTAAAATATCATGCGATATGATTTACTATTTGCATTTATGCCACATATAATATATCATATTTATACAATCACGTATTAATATTGAGAGCTAACTGCTAAGGTACAGATTGTCAAATTGTAAGTATATTGACATTATTGTATATGGTATACCTATCTAACATAATTAACTCTATCTTAAAAATATACTTCAAATCAAAATTTATCTGAGGATATTTAAGTCATAAATATTCTAAATTACGCACAAAACAAAACAAGTATTTTTAGTTAAACTAAGTAGTAAGTCCTAACCTAACTTGTTTAAAAATTGTCAATATCACTTATCGTTTTCATATATCTTTCGGAGTAAAGTAAATCGTAAAAGGCAACGCAAAATAACTTATGATTAAAAGATTGGGGAGTGATTGTCAATTATTAGAGGTAAAAATATAATATCACTTTTATCCTGAAGTAAAATATGTAAACAAGTACCTACCTTTAATCTCTAAGCATAGTGTTGCTATACTGCTATAGCATTGCTATATAGTATATAATGTTATGATTTATGAGGCTTTTGAAATGTGTTTTTATGGACAAGTTTTTAACATAATTTGCAATAATATTAATATATTATATTAAAATATAACTATATAACTGTATAAGTGACGTAAGTTATCGATTAATTACGAACCCAAACCTTTACTGAATGTATCACAAGGTTAACGCGATTGTTAACAATTCAGACCAATCGAATTGTGTCCGCTGTGGTGTTAGCATGTTAATATAGCCGAAATATAGCATAGTCGATTCATATTATTGTCAATTATGAATTATAAGTACATAGAACATATATTATGTCATATAAGTCCTGAATTTTTTTTATAAAAAAATTAAATATCAGGTCATGGAGACAGAATCACAAAATCATGCAGTTGGAACTTGTAAAATTATTGATTTTTATGAATTAACTACATAAAAACACGATGAAACCACTATTTTAACATTTCTATATTTGTAAGAAAAACGTTTTTTTTGACGAATGTAAAATGTAAACTGGTGGGTGATCAAATCATAATCCCTACATTGACGAATTGCAGCACTACCAACTTATTTGTTCAATAATATTATTTTTTTTCCAAATATTAATTATACAATCTGAAAATATGTATTTTTAAAATAAGCAATGTATAGCGGTAAGCCGGTAATGACTGTTGTCTTGAAAGAACTTCACGTAATAATATTTAATCCTCAATATTAAAAAAGTTATTAAGATTATTTACCTAGTTATTCGCTTTACCCTACTATAATAACATAGTTATTAATGATTCGATAATTTTAATTTCATCATTATTAACTATAAAATTAAAAATATCAGGTGTTTGGTGTCAACGTACTTGGCTTACTTGTAAGATTTTGTAGGTTTTGAAATCATAGCATTTATATTTAAAACACTTTTCGGAAATAGGATGATTAGGACGTACGATGCAAATAGCCATAAGTGTAATGTATTTGTTTGGAGATAAGAGATAACACAACGTGAAATGCGGAACGTTAAAAACCCCAATTTTTTTTTTTTTATAATGTAAACGATAAATATACTGGAATTGTATTATGCAGCTGTAATTCTATAATGAATATAGGTAACAATTATTTACCGAAAAAATAATAATATATATTTTTCTATAGGTAGTACTTTAAAAT
The DNA here is from genome assembly GCF_020882245.1 of Rhopalosiphum padi. Lineage (NCBI taxonomy): Eukaryota > Metazoa > Arthropoda > Insecta > Hemiptera > Aphididae > Rhopalosiphum > Rhopalosiphum padi. Next base: position 32,876,915 of record NC_083599.1, read on the forward strand.
TTAAATATACTGGGTAGTATTTTTCTATATTAGGTACCTATATTAAATAAAAATTGATTTTAACTAAAATGACGTACATAATTTGTGGAAATATAACTTTATGGAAATAAAATTTACCTAGACCCATAATTAAATATTTAACAGTCACAGTAACCAAAAACAAGTTCAGGGGCAGCATATGCCACACACCAATAATTTCACTTGTAAGCGTCAATAACATCAGATGAGTAATACATTATTATAATTTATAGTTGAAGATGTGCCACAGCGGAGAGACGTTACACAAAATCACATAGAATAAATTCTAATTATATTACCAAGACTATTTATAAGATGTATTTTTACCGGTCATATTCGTGTTTTGTCCCATTCGATTCATGAAAAATCCGTGAATGGGAAAACCACTTATATATAGAAAATCTACAGATAGTAAACGCAATCAACAATTTATGAACTACGTACAAAAATAAATTGCAGGTATTGAATATATTAAACATATCATCACAATAATTCGCAAATTGGGATATTTTTACTTAAAAATTATTGTTAATGGTATATTTAAAATTTCTTGAAAATTATAAATACCTTCTTTAATACTAATTATCTAATTATCATCTCTGATGAATCATTTTAATTGAAAATAATATTATTATATTTTTGTAACATGTAACTTATAGGTATTACTTATTTTGATTTGTATCGAAGAAAAACCGATTATCAATTATCAAAATACCGTGATGTTGTTGAAAATTTAAATTATAATAATTTTGAAATCTGAGTGTTTTGTCGAAGAGATTAGTCATAATAAATCCTATGGTTTATAGACTTAATAGTTGACTATTGATAAATTGTTTTGCATTTTAGGCAAAATGATAAAATGGTGCAAAAAGTTGTAACTTTGTTTTATTTTATGATAAAAAGATACGGAAACACGCACCAAACTAAAATATTCAAAATTGAAACCTTTAGGGATACAATTCACGTGTAGAATATATGATTTTTCTATAAACAATTACACATACATTTAAGTGATATATTACAACTACAATACGTGTAGATAAATATTTCCATAATAAGTAATAATGATATAGTTATATTTTTATCATAGATTATTTTATAATTATTTTAAAACTTAAAGTAAGTTTGTATGGATATTATGAATAAAAAATTATTTTTATTTTGGTACTTAAAAAAATTGCCGTTTTGTCCAAGTTATATTTGAGAATATTAGTCAATTTTCATAAAAAAATTTTATATAAAGAGTATTTTTTCGTACATCATATATTCATGATTCATGAATAACTCGTAAGTTTTTACATAATTTTATTGCATCATCTGCCTTAATTATTTTCAAGAAGGCCTTGATTAACAAATAATTATTATTAATTGGTTATTGAATAAATTTGAAAATTTCTGGTCATAACATAGTGAAATAAATAATATCAAAACTATCAACTGATATCTGAACTCGTCGCGTAATATATTATGTATATTTATACAAAGACTGTTTTGTCCTATTAATATCTACGTCAATCCAGGTATTGTTCGATTTAAATTTTAATGATATCGTTAATTTATCATAGTTAAATATATATTTTTTTTTTATTAATTTGCCTCGCCCTATATTATCTATTATCTGTATAATATAATATAAATTGATATTGTATACATAATATAAGAGCGTGTCACTGTACGTTCGTCCTCGTACTATAAATATACCACAACTATACTATTTTAGGTCTAGGACTTAGGTACTCCACTGACGCCGTCTTGCAATTTATTAAGTTCGAATATTTATATTACCTATGTTCTATGTTATAAAATTAATAATTATAACTAAAAATCAAAATCCCATGGCTAAGAAAAAAAAACATTCATAAGCAATTAGAAAAAAGAAATACAAAATAGGTATCTGGGAAAAAAATATAATTAAAAGTAGTTATTTAGATTATAATTTTAACTTTAAAATCTCATCATATTTATAAACACCAAGTACAAAAATAATTATTATATTATAGTTTCTAAAATTGACCTTTAATTAATTTAATTACGTACTAGCTTATGGTGTAATAATGATTGGCAATATTATGTTACTTATCCAAATATTTTTTGTAGCTATATGTTTTTATTGTTTTTTATTTTTGAACTCAGTTTTAAAAGTAGTTAGCACGTACAATTTAATTTTAATTTTTCAAAAACAATCTTCATTCCTTCCTATTTTATATTTTTTTTTGCGTATGGAAAATTAATTTCTGAAACTAAACCTTGGGTATTTAAATGTTTTAAATTTTCTCTTTACTCAATCCTCTCTGGGTGCACTGTAATTATAATTTGGGACGAATTATTAATATCTAATAAATTAATAAAAGTTCTATTTTAAGTATATAGACATTTGTCTATCAACTTTCAAGTATACTAGTATACATATATAAATAAACACCGTATAATACACGTATGAGCGAATTAATTTGAATCGTGGCCTGTGTCATTGGTTATGTACTCATATCAAACTCGTACCTATTTTTATTTTTTTCCCACAGATTAGTGGCAGTCGGCAGATAATGATAAATTGATAATACTATAAATTATTTGTAATATATATCTTAAAATCTGACCAATAGATTAAAGATAAAACATTTAAATTTCGGTGCTTTATCGAATGACACATAATCGTCTAAGGAAAAACAACTATTGGAACAATTCAAGCAGGCTGGCATTGACCGAGAGATGATACGGCACACGGGCCATACATTTCGTTAGCTTAATAGCGTTTAGACTGTTTAGAGTGTTTAATTTTTCGTTTTTAGTGCAAGTCGCGAGACATACGCCGCGATCAATAATAATATAATATTCACGATAACTAAAATAATAGCAGTTACACAATAACGACCAGAGACACCAGACACGTAGGTTTTCGATAACAGATATAAGTACCTAACTAAGTTTATTTTATTTTCGTCAAATTTACGTTTATGCACAACTGTATAGTAAACAGCTATCGCGATTCATCGTGTTATTATATTTGAGTTCAACGGTCAGAAATAAGGATTAATATTATAATAACTGTGTTTTTCTACAGCGTCGTTGCAGTGTCCTTGATGTTGGGAATCTGTGATGCAATGTCTGTATGGTTGTATAAACCAGACGTCGTTACAAACTTATGAGAAATATCGGACGAATTTTTGAAACCCACGCGTCGTACATCGTACTACATAACAAGTAATAACTTACCACGTATGTGGGGGTGAAAGCAGAAAGGGGATGACTGGTTTATTTTTATAATTTATAGAGAAGCCGATTTTTTTTGTGTAGTGTTACCTTTTACTCATTTACACTTCTCGAATATTATTTATTGTCAGATATTTTATTTTTATTGACTAAAAAGGATAGAAAAAATGCTATAACTCTATAGAGGTCAGCTCGGCGGTTAGGGTTTTCACTAATATAAAAATGATATGGTATGTACTATATTGTAGATTGTTGGTACCTATATTACTGGCAAGACATCACCAATGCCGAAATAACTTTCTTAGAAAAATACGACATTTTTCAAGATATAAATTTATCGGAAACCAGAAAAAAAAATGTTAGAAAAACCAGATACATTTTTGACCGATTTACGTAATTAAAAACTATGACCGAGTCCATTCCATAAACAGTTAGGACTTTAGGAGTGTGCAGCGATAAGGTCAAATGCGCGTGGCATAATGAGAATCCAACCGTAGTGGTCGATATAATATTATTATTATAAATTATGGTTAAAGAAGTACACTAGTATATCAATGTTGTTTCCATTTTAAGAGGATGTTATACTTGTATTTAAGTTAAAGGTAACAACATTATCTGTGTTCTTTGTTGCCTTGTTGGTTATATTACTTATATAGTTAAATATTTAAACGAATTATAAGTATTTTACACTCATAGCTCGTTAAAAAATTTAAATATCGTAAAAAACTGATTTACAAATACAGATAATGTTATTATTTTTAAGTTTAATAATAGGTCAACTCACTCTAATATTAAATTTATAATTTATAATTTATAATTTAATACCAACTAATTGGTTCTACAACAATTTGGTATGTCATACGTAGCACGTTTGTTCAGACGAAGACAACTGACGCGGAATGTGACGTCCTCTTAAAAGGGAAATATTACAGACAATTTTAACTTTAATATAAATTCAAATTATTTCCATAGTACTATAGTAGTCCAGTACTCTCGTGTTCATTGTAGTTGTGTTATGTGTTAAGTATATTATACCAATACAATTATATAGATTATTCGTTAAAATAAGTGTTTACGTAGATGGTAGATGGCATAATAATGCCTTTTATGAGGGCTTCTAGTGCTATTTTTGATATAAAACACTATTTATGTAGTCGAAAGAGTAAAATAAGTAATAACATGTTATACTATCTGAATATCCGATATAAATATTTTTTTCTAAATTTCAAATTTAAAAATCATGTTTTGTTTTTAAAACATCTGTACAATAATTTATGTCGCGTTTTGGAAAATGAAATGTCTTCATCTTTAAAATATTGTTTGCTAATAATTTGAGTCTTCTTTAAAATCTAAAACAACTACGATACGTGTAAGTCATGAGTAATTACTATTAGATACCTACTAATTACTATTCTACAGAAGTACTCAGTGCTTGAACATACACACTACAAATTGGAAGGTATAATAATATCTTTTTATACGTTAAAGATTAATTTATCGGATTTGCTTTGAATTCACACATAATGTTTATTCCATTTATGTGTCATTATTATTATCTGTACCGACCGAAATTATATTTTATTATTAAATTGCATGCCAGTGGAGTTATCTCTAAACTGACGATGGTTTATTTTCACACGCCCGGCCAACCTTGAACTCGTTGCCCTTTGAAGCTACGAAAAATAAACTATACATAAATACGTAAACTGTCATTTGTGCATAAACTTTTTCCGAATTCCTCCAAACTACATAAAACAATATATTATTATGTATTACTGACGCTGTTCAATAGCTTTAAACATTTTTTCTATATTCGCACGAAAATATTATGACCAGCTGAAGCTGAATAGCTAATATAATAATCATTATATTAAATATATTATACCATCGCTGATCATACACAGCGTTGCCCGACTCAAATTAAATAATACCAGTGGATTTACCCAGTTATAAACTCCGTTAAATGTAAACTATACATATTTATCACGGTCACTTGGGTGTTTTGGTCTAAATATATAATGCAATTCTAAAATTATATACAATCATAATAACTACATATTTTATAATTATACTATTAGCGTTAGATATTACTCCTATACAAACAAAAAATATGTAACATTTTAAAAATTGGCTTCGTGGTGCTTATAAGTTATGATGATTAAGTAGTATAATATAAAAATACCTCAATCAGAACAATGGACATTTTACATTTAGCTATTTAGATGTACATCATTTTTTAATAAATTATTCGTTTTATATTATTTGCACAATATTATAGTTACCTTTTAAATGGTTTCAGTACAAATAAGTATAATATATTAATATATTATTATTTATTATAATATTATGTAAAACATGTATGGAACATTTCGATGGAATTAGATATTTCATGGTATGGATCCGGTTTGAAACGTAAAAACAGTTGAGGAATTGGGAGGGGAGAACTCGATTATTTTCCCAGGGCTCATGCGACAATTGCGCCCACGTATATTTCGAAAAATGTTTATAACTTTATTGAATACATTTCTGTATGCTGTATCTATGTTATGATAATTAATGATTTAAAATACATAAATGAAAATTTGTTGATTTCAAACAAAGTTTTTAATTTATTAAAATTTGTTTGTCGTTATGTATTCATAATACGGTATTAATGCTTTCGAATTTCAATGTCATTATTTCTTATAAATTGCTTCAAACGAAATTATATTTTCACACAATAATATGCTTGTTTGAGTATAAGTAATATATATATCAGTGTGGTGCAAATTAGTATTTATTATTCATGTACATTTAAATATTTAATATCATATTTTTTTAAACACGTAATATATTGTATTTATATGATGACTGATAATAAAGTATACAATTAACTTTTATAGAATTGTTATCAATGTAGTCGTCAACAAAATATCTATCTTAATATAATATATTATATTAATACTTATAACTAATAACTTGTAAGGTACATTATTTTAAGTCAAAGTGGGGAGGGTTTGGGGTTGAAAAGCCCCTAGCTATTTGCATTCATTGTAGGTATATATTCAGACCTACTTCAAATTCCTGCAACTGTTTAATGATAAACACAAAAAAAAAAAATTAAGTATATTTTTACCTTTTTAAAATTTTACATTCAGTGTGATAATATTGCACAAGTTATTTATGTGCAGTCGTAAAAAAATTGTCTCAAATTATTTAATAATACATAATAACGCAATCGTATTTTAAGAAAGGTCGATAGAGTGAGTACATTCTTATTTCGCTGATTTACATAAATTATATAGATACCTACTTGTAAACACAATAATGTTTTTACGCCTTCAATAAAAATGCAATAACAGTGTAATGTACGTAAAATAAACCTTCAAATAAGTAAAATCATTTAATGAAAATTTGTTATTTTCCTAATAATTATCCAATTACGTTAATATTTGATTTTATACAAATAAAAATTAAACGTGTTACTGTGTTTTTATTGCTATAAAAGCAATCAGTGTGGACCTCGGACTTCTTATTACATTATTCTTTTTTTTACTAAAAATATATTATGCATACAATGTTATTAACATAAATATCACAAAAAGAGCTAAAATATATTGATAATATTAAAAGATGACTAGAATATCGTATACAAATTTTTGGTGGAAATTTTAAATTTTTTTAGTTATTCCTTGTTGAATTACAAAAAAAAATTGATTTTCTCAAAAACTGGTGTTTCATAAAATAAATATTTTCTTTATTTCGTTTATTTATATATTCAATACCTACTCCTTTTATAATATAAAAATAAAATAAATACTAATTAGCACCAATGATATTGAATATTCTCAAGTTTCAACATAACTGTAAAATATAAAATATTGTTTATTCAAATATTCAATACCCCATCCATGATTAATATTTAATTTGATTTGTTATCAATAAGTTTTTAAATATTTTAATGAATCATAAATATACATAAATATATTATGAAAATAATGCGATTTAGATGGACACCCCTGAATGATATTATTAAAATAAATGATAATTTGTAATAATTCGTTTGGTACCAATGGAATATGTACAGCGGTTGAAAATGAAAGTCGTTCAAGGAAATCCAGCCTATATCATATTATTATATTCATAACGGCGGTGATAAATTTAATATAAACATTTCCAGAATTCAAATCGCGAATATTATTTTGTATCAAGAGGACTACGTCATCGCATATACGCATCGTCTCGGCGTAATCTTTCATTTTAAATAATGTTATTCTGGTAAACGATAATAGATAAATAAAAAAAATATAATCAAAACTACACAGGCATTAATGAACTGCGACATAATTAAATCGAGGTCGTCAGCTCGTTGCTTTCGCGGCGAAATGAAAAAGGTGTAAACGTGGGCGTCCGAATATATTATTCTAGTAATTTCAGTGCTTGAGAGTTAGCTCTTGAAGACTTGAAGTTATAAAAAATGCTTAAATATGCACCAAAAAAGCACTAAAAATAACCTATAATAGCAAAATATTTTTTCAATAATATTATATTTATTTGACGTTTTAAAAATTAGAAATAGATAAAGAGTAGATTGTACATACCGATTAGTGGATATAATATTATGATATATTGATAATATAATAATAAAAATCATTAAATATTTTAACCAGACCAAAACCAATCAAGTCTAAGATATTTTTGTCAGATTAAAATAATACATTTTAGATTCTGAATGGAGCGATGGATATTGAATATATTAATTTTAGAATGATCAATATGACGTATATATTATTTTGCGTCTGTCATCACGCATTACCTTTTGGAGCAGTAAAATTGCTTAGATTTTCAACTTCGATATTTTTTTTGCTTGAAATTGAATTTAGCTGGTACCTTAAAGAGTCAAAAATACAAACTTTTTTTAAAAATTGGTGATAACCAAAATCAGTTTTTGACGTAAACAATTTTCTTATTTGGTTGTAATTCAAAAATGAATAACCATCGATAGGTACTTGAGAATTTTACTAAATTAATGTTTATAATTAACATTTTCTATACTTAGTATAATATTTATAATATTTTGACTAGGTATTTTAGTGCTATTTGTAATTCAACCTTCTAGTGGTAAAATAAATTCTATATTATACGACGTACGTAATATTTTTGGAATAAGTTATTTATATGAATTTTAAAATATATAAGTATACACATTTTAGGAAAGTTTTCTGTTAGTAGATATTCATATCATTTACAGTTTTAGTTGTTAATTGTTATGATATCGGTAAAATTACGAGAAAAAGAAATGTGCGACCCAATAATCTAACTTTATATTTCTCTACTCCAAGGTCTATAATTAGGCACAAACGGTAGACGACGATGACGGGGCTGAACTCAGATCGGCGCAGTTTGCAATTAAGAGCGTGGAAAAGTAAAACCGAAACAAAACAAGATTACATAACGTTTGTAGATTATACTCTGCGTGGGTCGGATAAGAGCGTTATTATTATTGTTTTGCTTTTATTTTTTTGTCGGTCGCCGAGAAATTGAAGACGACTACGGTTTTGCATATTATTATTATAACATCATTATACGCAATCCGTATAGGTACCTATATAGCTACGGACCTATTATATTATGACGTGTTGGGTCGAATAAAATTGACGCAAGTCACGGTGCGCGAGAAAGTAATTAGGCCACTGCTGTAGTATAATATAACCTATTACCTTTTACAAGATATACAGCGTGTTTATTTTATCACAAAACCGTAATTTTATAATATTTACTCTAATCATTTTCGATATTTGATCATTCAATTGTTATCAATAAAAAAACTGAAACATATTTTGTTTCTGAATATGAAATGTAAACAACGTATAGGTTTGTTGTTATTTAAACAAATAAAATCATAATGATAAAATTAGTACAATTTGTTAAGAACAGTATGCTGTTAAAAACTATACATAATATTAGTGAAGAAAACGTATAGTTTTTTAATAAATAAATCATCCTGTATACGCACTTTATGTATGCGCCGTCAAGTATGATAATGTTACTATGGGCAAATGTTAGAAAAAGATTTAAGCAATTTTGAAGTGAAAAAAAATCATTACAGCCGATAATGCGATAATTCATAAAAGCTTAAATACTTTCATATCATATATTATATATTATATTTTATTTGTGTGTATATACTATATTTACTATGAAATCCGATGGACCGTAATTATTGTAATTATATATACATAAAAATACGTCTAGTATCTTGTATGCGCATGGTATATATATATATATACACTTACACAAGTTACAATGTTATGCAGTTTATTATGTACATACACATACTATAATTTTGCGAACCATCGCCTTTGCGAAATCTTCGTGTTATTGCTTGACATGTGCAATGTATTAATATAGATTTTATTATAGTTATTACGACAATAACGATATATAATACATTTATACGGCGCTATTATACCCAACGTAAGTACGAAAGATTAATATTATAGTTTTAAATAAAACATATACACCCACTGTCTATTCTTTAGAAATAGCGGATATTTGGCCTATTTTGTTTTATTTATAAATATGCAGTGGTGTAATTGTGGGGACAAGGGGGGAAATTGCCCCCCCTGACAATTTTTTGATGGATAAAGGTAGATATTTTAACCTGGGGGAGAGGTGTCAGGGTTTTGATAATCATAAATATATTTTATTTTTTCCCAGTTACGCCACTGAATATATACATCATGTACCTACCTACATTATTGTTGAATTTTAGTACCTATACTACTATTTTTCTATAAATAATTGCTGTGATTTTATATCTCTTAAAATATGATGCATCCTTTCATTTTTATTGCGATTGAAATAGTTATAATCATAAACTTGAATAAATAATGAATAATGATATGGTATTGAACCTAATCACTATTTTATATACGGATATGATCGCACGCCATGGGGTGAGTTGGATGAGTGCTACACATACACTCACACAGTCACGTCCGTGAAGTTTGCCCTACAACTGCAATACTGCATTCAACAATCCATGAGGCATGAATGAAAAATCAATTAAAATTAATGAAATATTTGTAAGTATATTTTTAAATTTTCAAAGTGTAAGCATATCATAAAACTGCAGGTGGCAGGTCCCACTTTAGGTGGTAGCGTTGCAAAATTTACTCAAAAAATTCTAATATGTAGAAGAGTAAAACTTGCAGCGGTCGTCATATTATGGACTATTATATAGTCACAATATAATTTTGGCAGTTTTTCAGTTAAAGCGGAACGTCTTGAACTCTTGACACATGGAAGATCGGAGTACTTATATTATAAAGAAGCATCGTCGATAACCATTCGATTAATATTAACAATATGTTATATTTGCTATAACATCAAATGCCTTAACGGAACCTATAATATTATAACATGTAACATTGTTAAATACTTAAGACCTAACTAATATTAAATTATTCGATTATGTTTCAAACGCCATTCTCAAAAGTCATAAGTCATGAATCAGAGCCGACAATTGTAAGTATTCTCTAAAAATCTATTAAATATGTATAAAGTTATACTCTTATAATTATCAAAATAATATGCTTTTAAAATATGCTCTAAAAAAAAACTATAGTAAATTCTAAAATTATTTTTCTTAATAAATTATTACTTTTATTTTATATAGTAGTACTGCACAAGATTTAAATTATTGATAAAAAAAGGTTGTAGATTTCGGTTTTTGGTATTTAAAAACCTTGAACAATTTATTATTTTGTAAAAAATCTTGATTTATCGAGTTAAAAATGTCTAATGCTAAATCCTGTATGCTCTAAAATTGCATAAAATCATAAAATATAGGTTTACGGTTTACCCAAAATTTTGTGTACAGAATTGTTAGGCCACGAAACAGATTTTGGTGCGAACTAGCTATTTTTTGGACCAACCGATAACAATATGTAAATGCATACAAATGTCGGCCATTGTCATGATCTAAAGGCTAAAAATGTAATTTTACACATTAAGTATGTTATTGTACCTATATCACTAGGGGGGATTTAAACGTGCATGTCCTAGTTCTTAAAACGTCGCGATTAATCGCTCAAAATTATACACGCAGTCTTAAATGGGTTTATATGATAAACTAATATGAAATACTATTAAAGTTATTACTGGGGACCTATATTTAATATAATATATCATGTACATATTTGACGTCTTAAACAGTATTTTAAGTAGACATTTTATATGTAATAACATACTTTTTTTGAAGCATATAGAATGTTTCTTAATTAACCCAAAACGTATGAACAAATGTGTTAAATCATACTATTTCCAATTATTTCTTTATTATAGCTTTCAAGATAATATACGTATTAGTATAATAGCGATTTACACTCATGTATAGAATATATGAACATAGAACGAGTTTACCTCGTATATTCTTTTAATTTGCAACTAATGCGAAATTATTTTTTCGCAAATTGTATATTATTATACATTATTTTTAAATGACCTGTGTACTAGCTAATGTTATAAAATTATAACTGCAGTTTGCGAGTGACTTATCAAACGTTTATTTTCTCGTGAATCACTACCCGTTAAACAGAACTATAGGTATAGTAATATTATAATATACGAGTATAGCCATACACATAAATGATATGTATGTACCTACAACATGTCACGTTATTTTATTTTGTTAAAATATTAATTAAATCATCTATTGACAAAGATATTGTGTTCAAGGGATGAAAAATTACTGAATAGTTGCACCTTATTACAATATTAATAAGTAATTATACAAGTGTCAAGTTATTGAAAATGTTATTGTTCCCTCGGATCCCGATTTTGTGTTTACATAATATAGTAAACAAGATGGCTAATTATGTGATTGTCCCATTTATTCAAACGAGAACAAACCTTTTTTACTCTCAAGTCCTAATTGTTAAGCAGACGATTTCATAGAGCATTTCGATGTAGGTACCTATATTTATATTTATATATTTATAAATCCTAGTAGTTTCTAAATTACTGAAATGATTATACACTGTTATGTTCCAAATACTTTTACAAAAATATAAATAACAAAATATATATAATAAACACATAATTATTTATTATAATGATTTTTAAATTATCATAATTTATAGGCACAATACGGTCTCATGTTATTCAAACCTATTACTGTCATGGGGCATGAACATATTTTTAGTAAACAAAGTTAAAATTTTGATTTTGATCAAAATGTTAAAAAAAGTCATCTGCTCGATACAAATTATTCAATCCACATTTTTAAAAATAATGCATCATGGTTTGTATGAATCAGTGCTCCCCATATGCATTTAGAAAATAAAACATAAAATATTTCTGTCACAATCCAAATATTTTTATAATCGTCTTTAAAGTCCACGTGGAGTATATAATACCATGAATTAAAATACATATAAACCTGAGATGCTTCAAACGCCAATGTCCTTGAGAGTTGAGACCATCGCCACGAAAAAATATAAAATAAAGCTAGAACATAATTTTTGGTTAATTTATGTACCTTACCTCACTATTGTACCCACATAATTTTTTTTTTTATTTTGTACCTATTTCATAATTACATTTTTAAATTTTTACATTTAATTTGGATTTACACCTAATAACTATAAATAAATATTGAACATATAATATTTATAAGACTTAAGTTTAGACCCCTTGACAGTAAGGCTGAATTAAATTATATGTAAACAAAAACACGCCATAATTGATCATAATTGTGCTTATTATTATTATTATTCTGTCCGATTTATCAGATTTAAATAACTGTTTATTCATTTTCATATATACTGGCTATTTTTAACATTGAAAAAGTTTTCATATTTTTATATATTGAAATTAAATTACTAGGTATCTATTTGAATTTATTAAAATGAACATTTAAAACAATTAAATTATTTAAAAAAAAAACTATCGTTAAATGTGATAAAAGATAAGTCATGAGGTAAGGTATATTAAAGAAGAGGTTTGAGTAATTTCATAATCATAAATAGGTGGTGATTATGACGGACAACCCCTCTCCGCACTGAAAAATAGTTTAGCCTCCCTCTAAAATTAATCTGCAGATGTCAGATACAAATATGGACCTAAATAAATATACCATAAGAAAAACATTTCTCAAAATATTGAACCTATTTGCATTTATGGTTAATTAGTAAACTAGTTTACTAGTTACATATTTTAATACACATTTTCATGTTTTTATTTACCTATTCATGTTTGTAACTACAAGTAAGAATTGCTTAGTAAGAGTGTAAGACGTCAAAAGTCAGATTTCTAGTTTACATATGAATTTAAAGCCCCTTCCAAAAAAAAAAAACAACAAAAATACAAAAGAAAGAAAGAGAAAGAGAGATAGTGATAGAGAAATGATAGATATTATAATAATAATAACAACGAAAAAAAAATATACGCACTATATACTTGTACAGTTGTATTATGTATAATATGTATACGTTTAAAATATCATTATGCAACTGTTTAGTCGGAGCCGTTGCATAATATTATTTAACTGACGTATACGACCACGACAGCGACTGCGGTTTAAAGTGCATCGGAACTGGATGACCTTGCATAGGTATTTCAAATATTATAATACATGTAGGTCTATATTATATATATATATATTAAATTAATAAGAGTGTACACCAATACCTATATATTATTATTAAACTCAGATGACCGCGTGTGTCTGGCTAGACGAGTTTTGTGTAGAAAGCACGCCATGCCCGCGAAGAAAATATTTTAATCAAACGTCCTTACGAGTTTTGGAGTCAACGTATTTTTATAGTACAAAATACTTTACTTACTTACTCCATGTGGAATTTTCGGATAATTTTTGATAACTACTATTATTACTACTATTATAGGTATTAGAAAGTTAAAGGTTTTTGACGTTTAGGATTTTTGTAAACAAAAAACTACTGTATAGTAAAAAAAAACATAATTTGGACTATACACTATAGGAAATTGAAATGTAAACTTACTATTTAGTATAATATACTACATACGTACCTACTTTATGAATTTGGCTTATCGATGTGATTAACTGTGACAATACCCACGGATTTCTTTGTAAAACACTGCAGGAAGTCGCCACTCACCGATATGTATTTATTTAATTTTCATTGATTTCAGTCCTTTTTTTTATTTTTACATTGTAAGTCATAACTTATAATGTTTGTTTTCTACGTATTTAATAAAAAAATAGAATTAGCTGCGATCATATTATGTAGAACGTGACATTTATGACTATCTCTCGTCAAACACCCTTTGCACCCAAACACGTGCTTTATTTAGCCAAAAATTACTATTATGAAAGGAGATTCCCTACTATCGCGTATTTTTTTTTTTTTTTGAGAAAAATAGACCTATACGCGTTCCTACGTGTTAGAGTAATCCAATAATGATTTTGTAAACATATTTTTTTTTATTTTAAAGTCTATTTCAATTATAAAAAAATTTGAAGCTAGGTATAATTTTTTCTATTGAAATTTCTAAAACTACGATTTTTTTCTTTTAAAAAATGATAAATTAAAAACATGACTCAAAGGAAAAAAATTGACGACAACAAGATAAAATCTGTTTTCAAAACCATTATCGGTATGTTTGAATTTGATTGGGTCTATGATTTACAATATTTCGCCATGTAGTGCAGAATCCCTTTATGATATATAGGTCTCTATATAATATTATTATTTTATAATATCTTGGTCAAAATTTGCATCTTTTTTAATATTGTCATGTAGATTCATTATAAATTATTACCAGGACTCGGTACTTAAAGCATTTGCTTATTTTTATGGATTGGCTTAAAATGTAGCAGAGTGCTATGGAAGTGTATGTCATTTTAAAACACGTTCAATTATGAAATTTGAAAGCTATTTTTTTGCTTTTTCCAACGATTTTTTAAAAATATGATGCTTATTTCCAGTTTATCTGATTATTTTTGCTTTTTTGACCAGTTTTCTACTATGGTTTTTTCCGATAATCCCACGGAAATCTATAAACAATAAGGCAAAATGTCTCGAAAGTGAAGTTTAATTTTTTTATAATATAAAGATTTATTTTTATTTTTTAGTTAGAAACTTTTCCTATAATCATTTTATTTCAATATTTTTTATAGTCTTTAATTATAGTAAAGATTTTAAGTGCTATAAGTCCCGAGCCCTGATTATTACGAATATCGGAATATGTTTTATACATTAGGTGTTATATTATTATAGTCCTCACATATATGCATATAATATGTGGTTTCAACATATAACACACGGACAAATATCTATACATTTGAGTACGTGTCAATAACGACGTAAATCCGTATTATGGATGTGAGTGGTGTACATAGTTTTGACAGATGAGCGAATGAGTGATGATCAGCAAACACGTCGTTATGTTATAATACATTAATATGTATTATATGACGTAGGTGGTATAGGCTTCTGCAGTGGCGACTTGTGCAGCAGGTATTATATTGTTATTGGTAATGTGATTATGCAACTTAAAATATTGTATGAGGGTTCACCTTCCCAGCGTTCACCCAAAAATTGAATCTAATATATAAAATAATACGTAGGTACTATTCATTCTCAAGGTAGTGCAGGAGTAATTTTACTACAATAATTAATTTGATGTGAACAATAATAAATAATAATAATATATATATTTTTATACATAACTGATTAATAAAATAAAGATATTATGATTTTGATAATTGTGTAAATGGTAACACGAATATCGACATTTAAAAAAATTGTTTATTGTTTTATAAATTAAAAATGTTTACTAAAAAATATATATTTTTTCGCTCTTAACTTAGAATTTGTAGAATTTGTAAATATCTTTATAGAATAAACACAAATTATGTTTATAAGGATATAGACATATAGTACATAATAAAATAATATGAATTAGCTACATTAAAAAAAAAGACTAATCGCTTAAGTAAAAAAGCTATCCGTGATGGAACTTCGTGTGCAAAAAACGGTATTTATCAGTTGAAAATGTATAGACGTATAGTGTTTGTTATTTTATTTGTTTACCATATAACGATTGAATTAAAACACAAATTATGTCTTGTAATAGGTATATGTAAAGTGTATATAATTACAATCTTCATAAAAACGTCAATACATTTGTTATAAAAAAAATTATTAATTATTAGGTACCGTTGGCTATCATTATTGTTTTTTTTTTAAAAATATTTGATCAATTAAATTTTTATGAAACAGAAAAATGAGGTTTATACCGCAGGTGAGATAATGTAAACTGTTTTTATACAGTGACTAGTGACTATACTGACTAATAATTGTATTATTGTCGCAGGCAATGAAGCATCAAAACATTCGTTAAGTATACGTTATACATGATGTAATTATATTATGGTGCAATATTATCTTATTACTCAGGACAAATACCACGTACGTATTATATTCAATGTCAGTGATGTTTTTAATTGTATACCGTTTTCGAGTAGGCAGATATTTTCGAAAATGACGTATGCAATCGATAATTATTTTATACACTCACGGGGTCGTATTATCAAACTGCATAAGGCACAGGGAATATATTTTGGGTGTATTGCGAGAATTTAACGTGAATAATTTATTATTGATTAATAAACATCCGCAACACAAAATACAATGGGCCTATCATACGACAACTGTATAATTGGATTAGGTAAGCCATAAGCGTTATGCCCGTCAGTCGCGCCTAAATCGTATTTTATATAGATATTCTGGCTAGTGTGTTTACTGATTATAATATATGCACAATACACCTGTACAATTTTTAATGAATAATATTAAAAAAAAAAAATACGTCGTCGTCGTTAGTCGTCCTATATGCGATATGGGCATATGGTACAACATAATTGTACGACACGCGTGGCAATGACCAAGCGTTTAATATCTATATATTATTATATTATTAACCTATACTAAACTCGGCTGTTGGGTATAAGTTTATTATCAAGTTTTAACAGACAGCAAGCGCACATATATAATGATATATATAAGATATATTCTACACAGCACGAATTACAATACGAACATTCTTTCGCTCGTTGACCGCTAGGATAAGTTCTCATACAACTCAGTGAGAGCATAATAAGTACATAATATATATATTTACTAACAATTTGAAATATTGGGAAATACCTTCTAGGAAACAGCTAAGTACAATATTAAATTTATCAATATTTTTATACACCAAATTAAAAAAATATACACTTCGAATAAATACCAGTGATAAGAAACCCTCATTTTTTTAAAAATATATATAACAATATTATTTTATCAATAATACAAACAATTGTACTTATGTGCAGGCTATTATATTTTTCTCGCATATTTTACTTTTTTTTGTACATATTTTAATATTTTTTGTTCTTATAATTTATTTGCCTTACAAATCCATCGGCAGTATTGTGTATAGAAGAGATAGTCATACTGCGTGCCTGAAATGCCTATGAGATATTCCCTAACTCTAAGACTTGCATAGTTGCATACATATTAATATTATATTATAGGTACATGGACGCTCGACAGAATTAAATTGTTAAAAGTTTAGTTGAATCGCGAAATAGTATATAATATATATAAGTCATGTATATTAATCGTGCGGATCACTAGTAATATAAAGGATTTTCCAAAATCATATTTAAAAAAGTTATTGACGTGTTAAAAACATCGCCAGACACGCAAATATATTTGCATAACAGACGTGATGGGTATTAGAATTACTGACGGAATAATATTTGTTGTTGTATAATATAGTGTTATTGCAATGGTGTAAAATGTAACCGTGTAACTCTTCACATTATATACCCACAGTTATGTACCTATATACCTAATGGCTAATACGCTTACCGGCTTACCCAATGAACGTTAATCTAGACAAAACGTTATATTTTATTTTTGAGAATCAGCTGTTTTGGTAAATGTTGTATTATATGTTTGTTGCATCCAATTTTTTCGTTTCTAATTTGTGGTCTAAGTCTATCTAATAAATGGGTTCAAGAATTATTAGCTTTTAACAATTTGATTTGTCACGATTGACAATATTATATGATATATCGTTTATATAGTATATATATATATATAATTTCAAGCCCAAATTTTAATATATTATTGCGTATTTGCTTGTAGGTGCAGGACAAGTCAAACTAATATTATTGACTGTTTCCATAAAATTAGTAGTGTACTGTATATCAGATAGTTTTGAATCATATAAATGTATCGGTGAGTTATAATTGAACAATATTATGGACCCAATTTTTTTTTAATTTTATACTTTCTAAGAAATAAAAAATAAAAATTAACACCAAAATTAGAAAAATAACAAAAACTGAATTTTAGTTGATATATTATTATTTTATATAATATAGATAAACTTAAACAATATTTAATAACAAATTTGTCGCATTATCACGTTGATTTATTATACTCAATTACATATTTTATGATTTTTTAATACATTTAAATAACAGCATAGTCTACTTATTATAAAGATTTTAAGAAAATTAATCAGCACACGGGTATAATATACTATGGTATTTTGTTGATTGTGAAATTATTGGGCTGATAACAAGGTACCAAAAAAAAAATGATAAGTTCACGTCATATATATCACTGCAGTTGACAAACCATATGCGCTATATACCATGAATAATTATTTATTTAATATACATATAACAAATATAAATTACAAATTGCTACAATGAATGTCTCATTATTGTCACTTAAATATACGAATCTAATAAACTGCAGCTTATACTACACGAAGAGCTGTATATAAACTATAAAGGCTATTTCAGGGTCCTGAACATATTCACATTAAAGGCATGTCTTCCGTTTTAAAAATATGGGTAATAACCTAACCACCATAGGTTATTTATTAACATATTTATTTTAATATTAATGTGTCCATTGTCCAATAAAAGGTAACAATTATCGTGTTTAAAAAAAAATGTAGCTACGTAATAAAATGTATAATATTTATAATTTAAAATAAAACAATTAACTAAATTTGAATATAGTATGTTGTACAATTTTTAAAAATATTAATTTTATTATATTTTGTCTTCATAAATGTGATTTGGTTTATTTATTATTATTGGCTCGTTTCTTGCTTTTTGTTACTATGAAAATATGCTAAAAATAATCGATAGTTTGATAATAATATAATGATTATTACTAATTAGTGAAAATACAATATTGAAAACAAATTATTTTAAAAATGTAAAAATTCAAAATTTTATTTTTAATTGTTGGCTAAATTCTGCGTGCATGTACTGTAAACACTGTGTAGCCAAATAAATATATATATATTTTTTATTAAGCTACTAATTCACTTAGTTCGACCCTGACTTTTTTGACGAATTTCACTATAGGTACTTATAGTGTTGAAACGAATATATGGTATACCGAGCACTGATTATATCAGTGACGCATGTATACTATTTTACAGAGGAAAAACTAACTAGAGAAATTAAATGTATTTCCGTGTTCATATAGGCACTCCTGATTCCTGAGTCTGCAGTCATAAATGAGGGTTTGAAATGACGGCATTTTAAATTAAACTGATTTCTTAAATGAAATGTTTTATTATATATTATACCAATATAATACATAAATTCCTATTTTTGTCAATAGTGCATACTTTTCGTGTACACCCTTAAAGTAGACAATTTTAATTATTAGCTTTATTTAGTTCTAAATGTTAAATTATACACGTTAGAACCTTGATGTTGCCGAACTATTAATTGATAAGCAAGAATATTAAAAACAAATTTCTTCAAATTGTTTAGAAAAGCTGTAGGTATTTCGGTGTTGTAGGTACACCGACACTGTAAATTTGAAGTTATCGAATCCAAAGAAAAAATAACCAATAAATAAGCGTTATTTTATCTAGTTTATTTTACTATTTTTATTATTTATCTAATTTGATAAGACAACCCGATTGAAAAAATTAATTCTTATTAATTACTCATTTTTATATTATTAATTTATCTATAAATTATACTATTAGTGCATATTTTGCCATTTTTGTCTTGTACAATTAGATTTTATTAAACATATTTTTAATAAATTTAATTCCGGCCACACTATAATCATAATAAATTATCTGATATAGTGCATATGCCTTCATACGTATGTTCTGCAAGCCACGGTATATAGGCAAGTATATGCATTGTTTGAGACGTTCTATTCATTACAATTTACAATATTAATATGCACTATACAGAACCAACTATAGGTTCTGCGTGCAGATACAGTAATAAATATAATGATTACGTTTAATTCTAAATCCAAAATAAGTAACTATGAATACAAACACAAGTATTATTGTTTATATATTATAATACGTATGAGTGACACCTTTGTCCATGAAATAATAACCATTTGGCATGAGGGAAGGGGAATACATTAGCAAAACTTATTAAACTGACATTTTTTAACATTTTTATAAAACATGTGTAAATATAAAATAATATTTATGTTTTAACTGATGTTTTGCTTTACATTTTACATAGTTTGATTTAAGAGTTTAATATTAAGAATAAAACTATTTGTTAGATAAATGTCCATATTTCTTACAAAATGTTTAATATTATCAATGAAGTATTAAGTGATTTTTACACAACTTATATAAATGAAAATACTTAGTCAAAATTAACTAAACATGTTTTCAGAAACGTCCCTCGGTTATAGGCCATCATTAATGGAACGTTTTCAATCCAACAAAACTTATATGGTAACAGTTAAACTAATAACATATATTATGTACGTCGTAAATGTGGGGGATACTAAATTCCTAAGTGTTCTCCATTTAAAAAACCTAATATGTATATTGAAAGTATTAAAATCTGATATGCGACAAATGACAACATTAATTTTAACAACAATTTGAACAACTATGAGTTAAAAGTACATGGCTAAGTATGTAATAATATATTTGATATTTTATATGTACCTAACTATAATGTATGTTTTCAATTAATATTTCAATAATTGATAAAATGTACGATTGGGGAATCACCTGCATAAATCAATCGTAAAATAATATTGATTTTACTGTTATCGACAACACATACTCTGCTGCAGTCCGTGTATAGATAGGTATCATAAAAAGATGTTGGCGTAATATTTTTAATCCGTCTATGTAGTTACTAGATTGTACATCGATATGCAACGTCACAGTTTTACTAGGTAAAAAAATAATTTGTACGATTTTTGATTATACGTTCCATACCTACCTAATATCATAATACATGTTATTAGCTATTACCTAATAAAAATAATTTATGCACAATAACTTAAATTTGCGAGGACAAATATTTCACTCGGTAAACTATCATACGCTGTAAAATGTTTATGTCTCGGGTTACACAATAATGTCATTACGGGCAAGAACGTAACTATATATAATATTTTCAGATTTGTCGAACCCAAACTTTACATTAAAATAGTTAAAATATAATTATATAAATGATTGTATTTAAGTGTTCCAACTACAACACAAATGTTTTCAAAAATGAAGCCATTAAGAAAATATTACTCATACCTATACCGGCTATACCAAATATAGTTAATGTAATTACTTCGACATTTAACAGTGTCCTCTTTGTATTATATTGGTATAACAAAGAGAACGGTAAACAAAAATATATTTATGGTATTTAATTTCGATAGTTTAAATGAAATTACACTATATAAAAGTCGTTTAAATAAAATTTTATTAATTTATAAACATAATAGGTATGTCATTGATAGGTACATAATATATATAGGTATTTAAATTTTAGTTTTTAAATGTTAAAATTATGGAATTCTTAATATAATACACGTTTCTAAAAAATTGCATAAGATAATTATTAGATTTAATTAGATAATTACGTCTGCATCAACAAAGATAGATATATTATATCTATTCATTATAATAGTTTTTGTCCTGTATTATTTTTTTTGTTTATTATTCATATTTTAAATTAATTTAATAACCATATTCATGTACATCATTGATTTTATCGTGTTTATGTACTTACAAATTGGGTTAATTCATTTTATTATTTAGTCTACTCAGTCGTTTTACATAATATAGATATTTACGTGTTGTATTTAATATTATACTAAATGTATGTGTACAAAAAAAATTGTTATATGTATCATCGTTGTACTAAAAAATAAATAATATTATATAGGTACAATAAATACGAAAACTATTAAAACGACTTTGAACCATTTTTAATTTTCTTTTTTTATATGGTTGAAGGTATTCTAACAATTAAAATATTTATGCGATTGATAAAAAAATATATTATATTATCTGTTGACTTTATATTAACAAAAGGTAACAAATATTTGATAATTATTATCTTTATAACTATATCAGATCAATCTTTATAGTTTTCAAAAAACAATTTATAATTATTTACTTGCGTAGTTGCGTCCCATGTTAGACTTGATGAGTACAAAAAGCTTAACACACAACTGAAAATTTTATAATACTGTTATTATTATTTTTTTTTAATAATAATATATAGTAAAATTATAATAATAAATAATAATACATTTGACTAGATCAGATGGGAACAAAATGTAATAAATAAAACCATTATATTATATTATTTTAAATTATACCGTACAATATACATAAACGTATGTATACAAAATTTACATATTATAATTTTAAATGCTAAATGATAAATTATTGGTATATAACAACTCAATTTTGAAAATTAAGTAGCGATCTACCTATGAAGACCAGGTACACATATCGATAATATTATATAGGTAATCGGTTGCAGGTACGTAAGACTTTTAAATTAATTACGTGTATATATTTTTTAGTGAAATTTAAAAATCTGGTCATTACCAAATTATAATTTATAATTATAGTTAATGACCTGATTATTGAACATTTATACTATTACACTATTTAGAATTTTCGAAGACATTCTATTTGATGAATCGAATAAACCTGATTGACGGAATCGTTGCTAAAAATGATAAGTGTGTGAGTTTTGAATTAATTACTGGAGGTTATTTTTCGCGGGTTAAACTGGTCAGTGATTTCGTTTCGTTGTCTGGAGGTTGTTGTCTTTATCGTATTTCACAAATTTACGATTTATTTCACAACACGTTGTTGAGCATAGTTAGTAGGTACGCCATAAACCTACTATTAGTACATAGTAACTATACCTAGCTATTATATTGTTATAATTATTTAAGAAAGTACCTAGCAAACACAGAAAAGTTTCTTAATTAATATGCATTTTTATGATAATTATATTATTGAAGACTATATTATGTATTTTCAAATACTAAGTTTTTGAAACACATTTATAATTTATTGAATCAATAGTATTAATAGTATTATATTACATGTCTAAATCTTTATTTGGACATCATTATCATGTACATAATATGTATATAATATATTATTTCCATGAGCAATTTTTGCTGAATAGATTTGATTGTGCCTTTCAGACTTTTAGTACTTATAAAGTTATGTAATAGTATGTACATTTTAAATTATTATACGTATATAGACGTATAGCAGTTCTTACCTATATGCCTATGCGGCTACTGGTTATACATAATTTCACCTACATAATATTATTATATACGGCTGTTCAAAATCAACCGATGTACTTGTATTTACAAAACTATTATTTTATTACCGTTTTTTGCACGAAACGATCATACTAAAGATTATTATACATATTTATAATTTACTGAACTATATGAAATTGCCATTCTGAGTTAGTGCGTACACTTATGTATCGTTATTCGCTAATATCCTCATGTGGTGTATAAAGAAATATATATGGTTGGGGGAGATGGTAGGCAAAGATTTATTTTAGGTACTTAGCCATTACGCTCAAACATTTTTATCATAAGCTATTTGAGTTGAATTTATATCATTAATATTTTTCAAGTTGAACGTAATATTGTTTTTTGAAAAAATTAAATTTTCAAAAAAACCCATAATTACCAAACACAGAAAAAAAGTTTAGACACAAGAGTTACTATAAATGCGACGATGATTCGTATTAAACATAATATTAGTTATTTAATTCTTACTCACCGTGGTACATGTCTTTTTGAACTAGAAACGAAACGTTCTTGTTGTCGTCCGCCGACAAAAAGGCGTATTGCCGCTGTTGGACCGGCTGTCCCGCAGATGGTGACTCCAACGACGAGTTCGTGCACTCGTTGAATTGGTTAAATGACGTGAAATTTCTTGAATCGCATTTCCTGTGCGTCCGGACGTATGTCGCTGGCTCGTTCGCGGCAAAAGCCACGAAACACTGCAGGACGACCAGCAGCGACCAGCACGGTCCGAACGATTTCATCATGTCAACGGATATCCGCAAAACGTCGGGTGCGTTAAGACCCAAAGGCTAGACGACGTGCGCGTGGATCCAAAGGCAATGGACCCGAAACCTACACGGACGCCTGTGCAGCTAACAGCCAGGTACGTGCGCGCGTATTCGGGTATACTATATAATATACGAGATACCAGCACTGCGCGCGTGTATAATATATAATATTATAATGGTACGTGTCGTAGGTGAGTTATGATCGACGACTGCGGTCGCCTATCTCGCGGCAAACGGTTTTATATATTATAGGTATTAATATTAGCGTCGTGTCGCCGTATCGTCGAAAATAATAATTCAGTAGAAAGATATATTATTATTATTATTTTTATTTTTTAATCGCAATTTATTATCGGGTTTGATATATTGTATATCATTATATTATTCGCCAGTCGTACAGAGGCGGCCATCGACTGACGTTTGTCAGTTATCGCGGCGATATATTATTGTTATTTAGGCGGCGGCGGCGGCGTCTGTCCACGTGCCCCTCTATAATAGTAATAGTATATAGTATAACACGGGTGTAATAGTTGATACTGCACGCATCCTCTTTCACTTTCTTCGGTTGTTCCAAGGTGGACGACGATGCCGCCGCCGCCGCCGCCGCCGCTCCGACAACAGCACGTCATCGCTTCATCCGTCACACGCCGCGGCACAGGGCACCCAGTGCCCCAATATATCATCCGTCAGATTAAAATATTAAAAAACACATTATTCCGTGACGATTGGCGTGTATAGATAGATCACGTCATGTCGACTAGGATCTCGCGAGGAAACGGGTGTTGCGGCAGTAGCGCCGATAGCTAATCCGTCCGCGAAAAATAAACAACGAATATTATATGATGTATTATATTATTTTTTCGACAACGCAACGGCTGTGTGTGGAACAATAATGCCTCCGACGAATCGTCGAATTGGCGCCACCGATTCCAGGCTCTTTGACATTTACTCGATGCCGCGCATAGACCACCATGTTGTAATCTATAATAACACGCAACTTAGTATAGCGCATAATATCGATTCATAGACATAATAATATAATGTATATAATGATTGATGTTATGTCACGACTCACGATGTTGTACGTACAGCATTTACTGTATGCAGCAGGTCTCGCAGAGTGTTCAGCAGAGTGCAGAGTTTATGGATACAAAATATGTATTTAGTTTGCGAAACCACAGAGCTCGGGCAGCGTTGTTTCGCCGAAATTCGCTTGAAATCGTCAACTACATATTAAATTATACTACACTTGTATGCGTAACATTGCACGTTGAGTCTATTAAGGTATACAGTGTATACTATTACACCCAATAAAATTAGATACTCCTCAAAAAGGATCAATTAATAAATACTAAAAATGTATTTACACAAAATACTTTTAGACCAATTTAACACGTCACACAAATGCTCTACAACTATATTTAAAGGAAAATTTTTGAAATAGTTAATTACTGTAGTCGATCACAAAATAAAAAGTCATCAAGAAATTCGCTATGATACAATAAATTTTATTTATAAGTTTTATACATAGCATTCATAAAAATTTTTGGAAACCATTGAAAGAATGAAAGATGTCAGTTGGAAATTAGTGGAGCTAAGATATCAGAGACAGTTGATATTCTATATTTTAGAGCTGTTATTTTTCATTTTTACGGTTTTTGTTAATTTTTTCTTCAATTTTAACTCGAAGTTATGTAATCGTATTTTTGCTACATAAACGAGCAACACATATTATACTAGTTGGTTATTTTGTACATTTTGTTTTCAAATTAATAATTCCCAAAACATTTACATTTAAAATATAAATTAATATTAACTCCTTGGAGAATGGTGTGGATATACCATGACCAATATAGGTCTGTAGAGACACAAAGGATAATTCTAAATTACTACTATACATACATATACTTATCGCAGACCTACTTTTTTTTATTTGTTTGACAAATAACAATGATGTGAAATATTTTAACTGATTGTTAGCTATTAACGTAACGTACATTAAATGAGAACTTCTCGGCGAGAAGTAATAGGTTCCTTATTGTTTTTATAATATAATTTATATTTAAATACTACAATCAAATTATATGTCATAATAATGGACGAAAAAATAAATTGATTATTACGTCTTAATTTCATAGGTCAAACTCAGGCTTGAGATCAAAAACAGGTATACAAGTGCGATCTCATTATACAAAACTAAAGTTTTCTCTTACGTTTATTAAAATAGAGAAAGGTCATAATCGCGTTAATAGTAATCTAAGTTAACGTTTATAAACATTTATATTATACACATTTTAATGTAACCCAAAAGAGTTACATAATTTTTTCTGTGTCTATTAACATTAAGATGTACATATTTAGTTCAAAGAATGGTTTACCGCATATAATAATAATATATACTGAGCAATCTACGTAACATGAAATTATCATGAAATAATAAAAGTTTAAATATATAATTTAGATTCCCGAGTGACGAGTGTAATAGACAATACAGTGATTTGTGTACAGGTTCCGTGTTTCCAGATTTCACTGTTTGCACTTAATAATTGTTCAAATATCGAAACAAATTTTTTATATTATATGGATTAAGTTGATATTATTTAATCAAATAATGTTTTGTAAATACATTAATACGGGATTAGCACTGTTTAGCTCGAAAAATCCAGGACAGCTGCGTAAAAGGAATAATATATATTATAAACTGTGATGGGGTAAGTCTGGTCCTGACCCAGTTACCCCCATTGTGGCTAAAACAAATGTAAAAAAAATGTAAGTTATCACTGAGGGTAATATATATTGTGTACAATATATTTAAACAAATTATACTGCGTGGATAATTCGTGCTCATTCAGTTCTTCTTAGTGAAGTGGCTTAAAATAAAAAAATAAAAGATTTAACTACGAATAAAAAAAAACATATTTGTTGGCATTTTACAAAATGTGATTTTTAATTAAAAAATGTACATCTTGACTTTGAAAAAGCAGTAATTAATGTTGCGGAAAATTATTGTAGGAGCAAATGAAAATTCTTTTATATTTTTTGTCTGTACAGCGATGTTTTATTTCTTGAGTTAAAAAAAAAGTTACAGAAAAAATAAATCGTTTATAAATGTTGTCGTTTGTTAGATTTATTACTTTATTAACTTTCAGGCTACCTGAATTTCTAGTTTCTATGGGATTAGATTCCTTATTATTATTATTAAATTCCTACATGCCACAATATATTTTTTACTCGACTTTTGTCAATAACGTAAAATTTAAGGATAGTGACTGTAGAAGCAACTCAACCAAACACAAAAGTTGGAATGGAATTAAAGATTTTTGAATTTAGGCAGTCGATGACATTCACAATATGGACTCTGATAAAAGATAAAATATACATTTGGAGGTCTAAGTAAACGAACATACAATTTTGCATAATCCCATCCCCCGCCTTAAAAAATACGTAAATAAGCTGCAATAGGATTAAAAATTTATGTAATGAAAATTGTAGACATTTTGAAAACTTTTTAAAATTTATGATTTTAAAATATTAAATTAAAAAAAATTAAAAATCATATTAATGTATTATATATGATAAATGACTGCAAAATTATTTCTCTATATTATATATATATATATATTTTAATAACATATTAGGTACTTAAAAATATGTATGTTAAATAATTATATTTATTTAAAATCAATTAATTATATTATATATTTATTATATTTATTTAGTTTTTTTTTTGTTATATATTTCGTTATTTTATTATAATTATTAATTACCTGTCTATTTAAAATGTTTTATTAATTAAAGAATAATATAAAATTTTTTTTTGGACTTATATCTCATGAGGCGTGGACTATATTTTTCGAGCTTTTATTTTATAAATATACGTATAATCCTTTCTTATGATTCATCATATTATACGTATTCTCGTCGAGTTATAAGAAGAGCTCTAATTTTACATATTATTCAAGGTAATTATTACATTTTAAGCACAGTTATTCTTGTTGGGATAGTCAAATTGAACTTTTTACTTAAATTAAATAGCCAGATTGCACTTAGGTTAAAAAAAGGTAATGACTGAACTACACTCAGGTAAAAAATAGATATAATGACCGAACTGCAATCGAGTTAAAAGCAAATGTTTAAAAAGTAATGTTAATTTAAACTTTGTAAAACACTAGTTTCACTTTCCGTTTAAAATACAATCATACTAATTATTATTTTTATACTTTTTAATTTTATATAATATATTGTATATTACAAGTATTTATTATTTAATGAAATTATAAGAACCTTTGTTATGAAATAATATAATATAGAACTGCACTGCTTTTTAACACAAGTGCAATTGAACTAAAATGAGTGTAATTCGACCTTACCCATTTTTTGTTACTTATCTATTTAAGAAATTTAGGCTGTAAAGACAATTTTTTTTTATTACCTATACTAATAAATATTATTTAAAAACAATATTAGAAAATATTACACAGGTAGTGAGCATAGTTGTACAGATAATAATTAAAAAATTGGAATAACAATATTATTGTACAAGGACAACACTTGATTTTTGAACGACCTGATTATAATTAGGTAACACCTTATAGTTGTCCTTGAAAATCGACACACCACGTGGGGAAGATAATACAGTCTTTTTAAGTGAACTGTAAAAACATGTACGCAAGTAGCAAGCATAAGCATAATTTAAATTTTTTTCTTGGGAACTGAACAAATTTATGCCAAACAGTTGTTGAAAACAGATTCCCTTCTATTTACGTAAATTTTTCATTTAATTCAATTCATCATGAAAATGATGTGTTATTTTATTGATGGATACATTATCATTTGTCAATATTACTTAAGCCTGTCCTATGAGGAGGTAGTATAGAAGTTGTCACCCCATACATCTATACACAAAATTCAATAAAACTAATAAAGAGATAGTGCTAGCTAAAATCAATAAGAAAATAATCCCACTAATTGACGATACAGTTAATTTATATTTATACTAAGAAGATGTTAGTGCGCTATTTTTTTCTCTGATGCACGTGCGACTATTGTAAATTTGCTTTTA
The DNA here is from genome assembly GCF_020882245.1 of Rhopalosiphum padi. Taxonomy (NCBI): domain Eukaryota; kingdom Metazoa; phylum Arthropoda; class Insecta; order Hemiptera; family Aphididae; genus Rhopalosiphum; species Rhopalosiphum padi. The sequence continues at coordinate 32,906,611 of NC_083599.1, forward strand.
GCAAGTTATTGATAATTTTGTATTGTTAACTTTAAATTTTAATATTGGAGTAAATCGACCACAAACTATTATATTATGTGTGTTTATACGTTGGATTTTTGTGATATTGTAATAATTGAAATATATTTTATTTTCAAACATAATTTTTCTGTGGCTTAATGATTATTTTTTAATTGTAATATATTTTACAACTTTGCATATAAAATTTGAAATGTTATAAAAAATTTAATTTACGAATACTAATAATTTTCTTATCATCAATTTGAGAATAGTTAATCCATTATAATATTATAACTTTACTAACGACACGAAATTGGTTCTATTATATAAGTAAATACAAATTTCCATTGTTAAATGTGATTCAGAAAGTGAAAACAAGCTCACTATAACATATCATTTTAATCAATCTTGTACATTTTTAATGTAAAATATAAATATTTGATAAATAATCATAATATGATTGATTTACATCAGTTGTAATTGCTGTTGGTCAAGGTTTAGTGGTGTTGACAAAAAAAAAAAAAAAAAAAATATTCTTATTAATTTTTAAAATGCATGTCATAAAATTATAATTTAATAATATTATAAACAATATTATTTGTTATAAACATAATTTTTAACGGGAGAGAGGTACACTAAGTTTCCCTGTGATGTTTTCGAGTTACGTTAGTAAGTAGTTAAAATATTATTTATATTAGGTATATTATGAGTAAATAAAATAGGTAAATATAATGTAGAATTAGGCTATTAATAATAACAAACGGCGCATCGCGCGTCGTGGCCAAAATAAAAATGTAATGCGATCTTACAGCGGCAATTTAATGTTTATATTTTCTATTTGTTGTATTATATTCAATCTGATAATATTGATATCTGAGCTATACCGATTTAACATTACATACCAATATCAGTTTGTTGTATGGCTAAAACATCTAATTGATTCGTATTTCGTATAATTGTAATTATTATCATTCATATTTAATTATTGTATTATACTAAATAGGGGCGTAACACGTTTCTTCCAAAAGTGATGCAAAAATGTACCATTTGGAATGGTCCATTCTCTATTCCACCAAAACATTTTTATATCTATTACCTATTACAAACTACAATTATACCAAAGCTATAATACAGTAACTAGTAAGTTTATTTAAAACACTGTAAAATATTGAAAATCAATATAATATTATACATTTTAATACAATGACTGTTATAGCGATAATAATATAATCATGAACCGGTAACGTTATATTTTTTTAAAACAATTTCAAAAAGTGCCTACCTCCATATATGTTACGATTAAAAAAAAAAAGATAAAATAATTATAAAACGTTACACACATATTTTATTTTTATTTATGAAGAGGACGTCGCACCCGCATGTGTTGTCTTCGACTTAGACAAAACGTGTTTACGCAGCCTGAGTAGAACTCGCGCGCTCAATTTTGGTTCTAGAGTAAATATACCTATTATAAAATTAAAAGATGAAAATATTCTAGAGAGCAAGACTATGAGTTTTTAAAAAAAAAAATTAAAATTTTGAAAAATTAAAGGTTGATCAAATTTTTTTGAAATGTTCGCTATATTTCTAAACGATATAATGAACATTACATTGGAAATAATGGAAAAAATTCAGCGTCTTGCCATCAAAAATATTTTCATATTTCAATTTTATTATATGTATATTTACTCTAGAAACAAAATTGAGTAAACGCGTTTTGTCTATGTCGTACGTGTGTAAGATGGAGACAACACATGCAGGTGCGACGTGCTTTTAAGAAAATTGATGTTGTATAACTTATTATTATAATGTTAAAAATGTTTATTTTCCATTTGATGTTGTATTTGACCAGTCCACGATTAATGTTTATTCTTATTTATTTTATTATTATAATAATTAATAATTATACAAAAATGATTTTATTAAAGTTTATAATACAATATTTTTTATTATTATAGGTATATATATACTATATAATATATATAGGTACCTAGTATTTTAAATAATTTTACTGCATTACACTATTACAGCTTTTAAAAGTATAAAAACTATTCTGGCGAAGACGTGGTAATTGGTAAATGAGTATTGGAAAAAGAAAAAATACATTTTTGGTGGAACGAGTATTGATGGAAAAAGGATATAGGTACCTATACTTTTGGTGGGAACGGGTACCACATATAAATAATTTACTTAACATTTTTTTTTCTTGGTACAAATGGATGTGGTTATTCAAAAATTGGTTTTTAATATATACAACAAATTTAGTAAATACCTTTAACCTATTTATGCTTTATGAAAAATAAATCGTCATATTTTAAGTATCCATGAAATGAAAATGTAGGTGAATGCAAATGTTATAGAGCGAATGCACTATACAGAAAATACTACTATACAGGTCTAGTTAGGCGGTATCCGACTATAATTTGTGCTTAAAATTTTGAATTTGTTTTTTTTCCTTTACGCCATAATAATACATAATATCAATTATTATAAATAAAATCCTGCTGCACCAAAGTTTTTAAAATCCATTTACGATGTACAATTTTTGAACTATAGACACATTAAAAAAAATTTGTACATTAAAGCTTAGAAGATAAGTAATCGTTTTAAATCTTTGTTGAATATATTTCTCTGAGATTATATTCCCGTTATTTGTTTACTTATTTTTTTTACGTTATTGCTTATTACACAAGTTTAGGTTTGAATCAAAAACATATTATCATAAATTGGAAAATTTAACAAATTTAATACGTGTTTACTGTTTATCTTTACTTACAATATATTATACAGGCGTTTGGTGTAGTACAATTATTTTTATATCTAACGTTGAATACGAATGTCGTTAAAAATAAAATACTTAAGATTTCATCGACGGCCTTGGAGAGTATATTTCGTATACTTTTTCAGATAAAATAATATATATATATATATAAATGTATGTATGCTGCAGTTTTCAATTTGTGCGCACATACATATAGGTTGTTGGATGGGCAGGTATATAGGTATATGCATTGTATCCATCGATCACTACACTGTATATATACCTTTGTATAATATATATACAAACAGTTAGTGCTTAAGCTATAAGATGCCTTCTGAAATCGGAAGGTCGGTGAATCGAAACATGGTTGAAGGTTCTTTTCGTGGTCGGAAGTCACGTTCTCCTTGGGTTTAACTTGGTAAAGCATCCGACATCAAATAATATATGTCATACAGATATAACACGTTTTCTTAAACAACTAACACGGTTCGAGTGCATCGTGGTTTATTTAGACGCTGTCGGGACAACATATTGGGCAATCCTTATAGTAGAATAAATAATTAAAAACAAAAAATAAAACCACTACCTACTTGTTATAATATAAACGTTTTATATTCGATATTTTTATGAATATATGATAATATAATTCTATAAAATGATTTAACCAACAGACAAAAGTGCCTTCAACAATGTACACTTTCCCCAAAAAACCACGCGCTTTTATCGACTTACGTATATTTATATTTGGTAAAGTGCTAACAATAAGGATTAAGAAATGTGATATATTAAAAAAAAAAGTGGGCAAGTGGGTATCGCTCTGCTGTATAGTAGAGATGGAGAGTAGGTCACTGGTCGTGTGGATGTGTTAAATTTGAATGCAATGACGGGTATCATTGTACACGAAAAACGATTCTGAACGGAGATGATTTGTCAGTCAATGATAATTAGTTGAATATATTATATTATTATTACTTATTTAAATTGTAATATATCGTTAATTTACGCGATTTCGTAAAAAATAAAATTTCATACGCTCATAAAATGTTTTCTTTATTGACGCTGGAATTTTTTTTTACAATTACTTAAAGGAAAACTAATGGATAACCTTGTATTAAATTTTAAAGATTTTTTTGATAGCCAAATTTTTTTTATCGGCATTTTAAGAAAAAAAACTTAAAAAAGTCAAAAATTTCAATTGTCTATAAGTAGCTTAAAAAATTCTAAATATTTTGAAAATTTAATCGTAAATAGATAACGCTATTATAAATATTTGGTGAAAATTTTAAGTATTTACAATGATTCGTTTTTGAGTTACAGCAAATTCGAAAAATCGATTTTGTCAAAAAGTGGTTATGCGTAAAAATTCCCGTTTTTCCGTAATTTTTTCAGGGTTTTTCCCGACACTTTTGAAAACTATTGGAAATTTTTTACTTTTGACTCCCCAAAGTACCAACTAGATGAATTTTTCTTTTCAAAGAGGGGCTGAAGTCAAAATCAACAAAGTGATAACAGACACAAAAAAATAAAATAAAAAATAAAAAAATAAACACACATTATTGTAAAATCAATACATTCATCACTCCGATCAGAATCTAATATTAAACTTGCAATACGGTATTATTATTTTCACTGTAATATTTTACACTCACGGAGAGCTAAAGATTTTTTATTGGATGATGAGAAAACAAAATATTATAGGTAGGTTAAACTTTATAATATATAGTAATAAATTAAACAATCAAATGTAAATAAATTTTAATGTATACGCTTTGTTTTATTTGAAATCCATCTGAATTTATTGAGATCGTGTATAAAAAAAATAACTTGTTCCAAAATAGTATCTATTGTATATGCTTACAATCGTCGTAAATTCTTTCATTTCTTTTTTAACAAATCAACTTTACTGTTTATTTATTTATTTTTTTTTTTTACATGATATTCATTCAAAAATATTTGACTTCAAACTAGTTTTTAAAAATTCCAAATCCATTATAATACTATGTGTGGACGAATCATGTGGGCTGTGTTGTAATCCCATGATTAACTCCTTACTCCAATGTATATTACCTAAATAATGCGTATAACCTATCAACAACAAATAGCTGATTATAAGTTCGATAAAAAGAACACACATATAAATTCCTACGTATACCTTGGTCTACTTAACATAGCTTTTCGTTTAATCTTATTTATTTATTAACAAACACAAAAATGGTATTAATATCAATATAATGTTATGCGTAACTGTCAATAATATGTACCTATATACAAGCTATTCGTATAGGTTAAATACATTATTTAACGATTTTTGTTTTCATAAGGTTTATATATTTTTGTTATCGAACGAAATATTTTCACTTTTTTAATGAATGTGTATAATGGGTAAAACAAATTTGAAAATATAATATATGTAATACAATAATACATACTACTATATGCCGCATAGCTGCTCAAAGTATTACAAATAATATTTTCAAATTAATTTAAAAAACTTTAAATGTATTTGAAATATGTCTATTTTGTAAATTCTTATTTAAATAAATCCAAAATAATATAAATGTTATGGGCTTTAATATGTGGTTGATTTTGTTCTCACTCAATTTTAAAAATATTTAATCAGCGTATAAAAAATAAATCTTACATCGACAAATATATTTTTTTTTTTATAAGATCTTTCATAACCATCGTAAATTTCTTAAAATAATTTGTCAAAATACTTATTATAAGATATATTTTAATACATATTATTTAGTATATTGAGGTTTTCTTTTTGAAATATATTCTTAAAATATATACATAAGTTTATTGAAATGTGATATACTAATTAATTATTTATATATTTTATTTTATTTTATCTTCAGATGTAGATCTAGTAATTTTAAATGGGGGGAGCTAATATTTTTTTTTTTTTTTTTTAAATACAGTTACAATATTTAGTACACAATAGATTATAAATATACCATTAGATACTGTTTGATAATAGTTTAATTTGCATGTATTTTAAATGTATGAAAATATTAATATATTTTTTGAATTTATTTATATATACTTAGATGGTGATATGGAGACCTCGGACAAGAACAGAGGTAGTTAATTAAAATTTTCTATTCAATTTATTTAAAATAATCTTTAACATTTATGTCAGAAATACGTTGAAAAAAAGTTGGGCATAATAAATATTATTGATATTATATCAAAAATAAGCAAACTGTAAATTAAAAACCAATCACGACAACAAGTTTGCAGCGGTCCAAGACGCGACTTCAATTACTGAGTTAATAGCGATTACTTAAAAATAAAATACAATATAAATATGAACAGCCAAACATATTTAGTAAGTTGTAGCATAGCGATAACCCGCACCCGTTTTCCAATTCCCTCCGCACATCGTGCCTGACATAATGAAACAAATTTAACAAAAATATTTTATGGTTATTTAAACATGTCCATACGTAATTTTTATTGAACCGAAAAATATTAAATAAAAGAGAAAAATAGTTTTAGAATTTATTTAAAATATTGTATACCGGTTACATTATAATAATATTTTAGTTGGTACCAATATTCATAATAGGTATACGCATATTTTACCTATACTATACACCACTATTATATTTATGTATAAAATAAATTCATATAAATAATAAAAAGTGTAAAGTGTAATAGAAACTTAAAAAACCAGTTATAATAATGTATTATGTATTCTTGTATTATACAATTCAATATTGTGGACTTAGGTCTTGAATCAGTTTTATAAGATTTGCATCTCACTAATTATGAATTAAAAACTAGATTTACACGATAAACATATATTTTATTAAATATAACAGTCTTATTGATTTTAAATTTCTCAATGAAGAATTTATAATAATTTACTGTTATGTTTTCCCTTTTAAATTTGTTTTTATTGTATTCTGGGAATAGATAACACTTATGGATAAAAGTAAGTGTACTCGAACGTCTCAAACTCTAAACATTTTCAGTAGTTTAATCGAAAGTTTCAGGTATCAGCTTGGTGTCTCAGTGGCGCCTAGAACACGTTTTTTGGGTGTGGCCCAGAAATTTTGTTTACCTACCACTACCACATCCTTATAATCAATTTAGTACTTTTTTTTTTATTTGAACTAAAATAATTTAAATAGATCTATTTCATTGTATTTAAAGATATAATTATTATTTTTCATTACAGTAGGTACTTGTTTTAATACTTCGTTGCACTCAATCATTCAGATTACAACAAATGCAAAAAATTCGAAAATGTTAAGCTATAGAATGAATAAAATTTAGATTAAATAGGTTATATCATATATATATGATCTTAGATCAATAATCGGGGAAATAATATGGTAAAATTAGAAGGTGCAGTTAAGGCATTTTACTCTAAAACACTTCACGTTACTTGCTTAGCTCATGGTTTACATCTTATTGCTGAAGATGTGAGAAAATGTTTTCCAAATGTAGATAAACTTATTTCAAACGTAAAAAAGTTTTAAATATATTGTATTAATTACATTTTTAAAGAATACATTTTTTTTACTTATATTTTTTATTTTCGCGCATATTTCAACATTTTATAGCAAATAGTTATGCATATTTAGGGTTTATTTTAGCGCAAATTTGATTGGTTTTTTATGCATATAAATCCACGCTCTAATTATATGCAATAATAGATACTAAATACAAGTCCTTTTACCTACTTAGAGTAGAACTCTAGAAGCACAGTATGTCAATATATAGCGTATTTTTTGTTAGTTTGTTACTATTGTTAGTTAAATTATGAGTTATGATGGTTACCTTGTAAGTACCTTATAGATTAACCTACACTTTTATATCGTAATATAGCTAAATATAATGCGTGTTTATTAGATTTTAGTAGGGCTAGAGACTTCATGCTTTAAAAAACCTTAAAATATGCTCTTAAAAATATTTTATTTTTCATTAAAAATACAAATGTATTTATTTTTAAATAAGGAATTTTTCTTTAGGAATTTAAAATTTAATTTTCAGAAAAAAAAATTGTATCTATTTAGTCTAGAATATTATACCAACATAGGTATAATACTAACAAATTAATTGACATCAACTGACCGTATTCGGCGAATTCTTTATCGACCGATTTTATATTTTTCACAACACATAAATTAATTTGAAAAACACATGACAAATAGATTATTTAATAACTTATATTATTAATCATTTTAACCTGTTTTTTTCCAATTTCTAGAAAATTCTTATTTAATATTGTATAGTGTATAAAAAATATTATTCTCTATATCACATATTGTTTTAATTTTTTTTTAATATAAAATATGTGAAATATGTAGGTACTTAAACTTAAAATACAAATATATAAAAATTATGCACTTGTAAGGAAAATGAGTTGAATATGCAAAATATGTAAAATAAAAAATGATTGCTTTAACTTCTAGTATTATAATACAAATTTCTATATCACTTAGCCATGTTTTGAATGGTTATTGAAAAGTATGCTAAGTCCCTAGCCCTAAACTTACTACCCAGTCACTGATTTGGTTGAACAATATTATATAATCTCAAAAGTCAGCCTATTCCACGTCATTACTAGGTGATATCTGTTGTCAAGTAGTAATTTTTTGGTATTCTTTCTAGTCCATGGTAAAATCGGATAAATCATTGACAAATAACATATTACCAAAATAACAAATAACATATATTAGGAGAAAGTTAAAAAGGCGTAATAGCTTATATGCATAACGCCAAATCTTGAACCCATATTGTCCGATCGAACTCCACTCAAAGATATTTGTCTAATGAGACAGATTTATAACAATTTAACATTATTTTAATAATATGTAACATCCCTGAAAACCCATAATCTTGCATCGAGGTGAGATTAGCGGAGCACGTCATATTTTTTTTTTAATTGACTCATTTAAGTTTTGTTTTTCACCATTAATTGAGTTGAAATAATTTGGTAATTTATTCAACCTTGATAATTATTATTAGTTATAAATACAATTATATACATTATTAAACATCTTTTTTAGAACCATTAAAAATTGTAATAGTAGCTAAATGTATATGGAATACAAATATATAGCCATATATAGGTATTACATACATTACGGAATAGGAGGTGTATTTTATGGCCGATAAACATTTTAAGAAAATAAAACTTAAAAAAATCAATCGTGTACGTGTATATTATTATTAAAAGTTTATGAATATTTAATATATAATTTTTAATTCTAATAAATGTTTTAATTTATGGTGTTTTCAATTATTGACAAATTATTAGTTACTGTAGCGTTAATTAGATCTTAAAAATATTAAAACTCATTAGATACTAAGACTGTACTTTTTTTTTTAAGATACTTATTTAGTTTAACTTAACTACTAAGTATTTCCCTACTATAATCAAATTTCAATTGTTTCTATCACCATGGCGAAGCAAACTTTTATCCAATTCCTGTTACCTTCTAAATAACTTGTTAACATAAAAATATTAACAAAATTATTGTATGAAGTACCTTGAAGACTATAGTTTTTTAATCATTATTTATGATAAATATTATATTTTATTAATAAAAAAAAATGATTTTATTAATTTCCTAATCATGAGTATACCTGCCACCTAGACCCACTGATTATGATGATAATTTAAATCTGCTACTCAAAAAAACAATCATGTGTGCGCATACTCTTGCTAAATATTTTATTAATTATTTATTTATGACAACAGTAATACCTATTGAATGACGTAATTGTACTGATAATTAATCAGTAAATGTATAATGTATAAATGGTACCTACAGTTGTACATATACTATTATGTTAAGGTTACACAAAATGATTAGTATGGTAGAGATGGAGAATAAAGAGAAGTGTGAATTGTTCGAATTTATTGTCAAAATAGTTTTGTATAATATGCACAAACAAAATACAAAACAATTTCCTTTTTTTAGAATTTTATTATTAGTTTACTGATTGGAGATTATTACACATTCTCATCTTTCGACTTCATATTATCACGTCCACCTTAGATATCTAAAAAAAATATTTTGTTTTTTAAAGTTTAATCCAAATATTATACTAGGTATATATTTTAATACACATTATTTTTTTGTAATTATTTATGATATGAGTCATTTTTATAGTATTGATGTACATTTTATACGTAATTTAATAAAAAAGATTATACTTTTTTCTCGTTCATATTATAACTCATATAAGGGTTTGGCAAAAAACAATAATTGATAAAAAAGAAAAAAAAATGATACGATATAAATAAGTACTTCAGTGATAATTTTTTTCTCAATTGTTTAGGCAATAGAGCAATAAATAATAAAAGAAATATTATGGTATCGGTAAATATTGAGTATTTAATTTTAATTTAAGGAAATGTATAATAAATAATGTGGGAATAATTGGTTAAAAATAAAATATCTGTTTTTTTATTAATTTTCCATCAAAGGACATTGAGTAATGAGTACACACATTGGGGTCCAAAAAAACGTAACAGAGTTAGACATCCTTATCGGATATAAAAATGGAACAAATTTAATTTGTAAAGTTAAGTGAGTAATACATTTTATAAAATGCAAGAAGACGTGTTGTAGAAATTAAAAAAAGATTATACTGTAACAAATTGTAGATAATAATATATCTACTATAATTATTACCATTGTAATACCTATAGGTAGATACTATTTATGGTTAATTAACACTGTAGTACAAACGTATAATTTTAAAATTTATGGGGTTTTCCAAGACAAGACACTTAGGTGCTATTATCCCTTGTATGACTAACACAAGTAAACATAATCTTACAAAATATATTACATACATCAAAGGTGAGTGGGCACGTTAAAGAAAACCATAAACTTGAGTTAATTAAATTAATCACTTTGAAAAACGTCTCTTAAACTAATAAATAATATATTTAATTAACTCTAAAAAATTAAAGTTAATAGATAGAAAATAATTAAATTTATTTAGTAAAAGAAAAAATATAAATTAAAAAATAGTTATTGGTATTTTGTATTCAAAATTATTGTTTATAAAAATATGTATAAAATATTATTCGTAATTGAAAAAAACACAATTAATAAATTAATTTTTAATTTTAGCCACAATTTTAGGTAGGTAAACCTAACTATATAAATATTATTTAAACTTTATGTTTTTTAATCACCTAAAAAAGAAACTTGTAACAGTTTACAATAGTCCGCACTTAAACCATAAGCTAAAGTAATTCCATCAGAAAAGAATTATCGACTAGCTTTAAGTTAAACTTAACTTTTTGACTAGTTATTCTCTTTGCATACAATTGTACTTTATTTATTGTCTATAGGTCAATTAAAAAATATTGGATGACTTCATCATTATTTGATTTGTGGTTAAATATTACATTTTGATAGAAAAATAAAACTAAAAAACAGTCCATAATTACAATATTGAATTAAGTTCCATTGAAGTACATTTTCTACCACCGAATACAATATATATACTTCAGCCTGCAGTGGACCAAGGCAATAAACAGAACTTTAAAATTGTTTATAGAAAAAAAATAATCAGAATATTAGTTTATAATATTGATAATTATTATGAATAATTTTCTATAAACATAATTGAAGCAATAAGAATGTCTGATAACTGATAAGGCTTGGAGAAGTGATGTAACATCACAAAATATATTAAATTACTTCATAAAAGCCGGTGATACGATTACAATAAACTATTTCTTATGATAAATGAAATTTTGTTGCGCCGATCATCTTAATTTAGATGAAAGAATTTTTTTTCAAATTATGTGGAAATGGACAACAATGTATATGTATGTGTAACATGAACAGATAACAGCATTTTATAAGAAAGCATCGAAAGTCTCAGCGTGAATGAAGATGAACCACAAAACGAGGACGAAGTTACTACAATTACAATACAACAAGCTAAATATGCAAAATATGCTTTAAAAATAATAAGACATTTTGTTGAGATTACTTCTGCAGGTATATCAGATGGCACTTTTTCTACATTATCTAATTTAGAATAAGACATCGCGGAAGACAAAAGTAATCAATTTAATATTTTGTAGTTTATTGATATGTATGATGTATGATGTATGTATTATTAATATTTTTAGCATTCAAATTATGTACTTATTTTTTAAAAACACTTTAATACAAATTATACAACTCGATATTTTAAATTTTTCAATGTCTCGAACTTTTCCTGACCCCCTGAGATTTGACATAACAATCTACGTATATAGTATATTTCTCACTATAACACGTGTAACGTATTGCCTTATTCGTATCTCCCATTCAATCCAATCTTAATGTTACAGACTAACAGTTGATTTTTCGAGCGTATATCGATTGTGCCGAAATGACCTTTTTACCTGTAAAAAATCAATTGATTCCGCCGGTTAATGTTTGTAAATTATTTATTTTAATAAAAACAAAATATAAAAGGCTTAAATTAATATAAAATTAATTTTCAATTCACTCTTAACAGCACATTCATTTTGTTTTTTTGGCGTTAACTAAATAAATTGTAAAACATATTATTTTACTATTTTAATACATTTCTTACGAGAATGTTTGAATTGTTTTTTGAAATGTTTTATTTAAATTTAAAAAAATTATGATAAACTGAGTGTATCTTGTACCTATACTATTGGTTAAAAAAAATACAGTCAGTCGAATCAATATAAAAAAATATCCGGCGGAATCAATAAATAAAAAAGCTCGGTGGAATCGATACTAAAACGGCAGACTCAATAAAACCCCGATTTTTCACCATTGCATACTTGTTGGGTCAATCGCCGCCATCAGTTTGATTTGGACATAATTTTAATTTAAAAATACCTTCTTGACTACCTAGTGGCTACGGCCTATCTCTAAGTTTATAATATATATATATATATAAACAGTATACTAAGTGTAGACTGTATCTGCCTAATTCACTTATTTGATTAATTAGTATATGCCTAGTAGACAATTAATTTTTTCTCACCTATTAAATTATTTAATCTACATCTACATTATATAGACATCACTAATAAAATCATTACACGTTTTTCAAGGGTAAAAAAGAATGTACAATAATTGTTATAACCAGCTGTATAAATAATGTCGTTCTTAGTTGTAGGTCACCTACAGCAGAATATTAATTTACAAATTTTTATATAGGAACGATAATTTCCTTATCAGATTTTAATGAATAAACGTATTATTGGCATTTTTTCTAAGAGTTGTGATTGTAATTATGCTACAAATGTTGATTACTGTATAAGAACCTTCGGGGTAATGAGAAAATTTAAGTACCTATCAACGACCTACCTGACACCTATGAGTACGCGTTAAGATGATTAGGTTACCTAATGTGTATATATCTATTAGAGAATAAATCATATAGAAACTATAATTAATGTATACCGAATATATAAATATATTATAAACAAAAATAAAAAAATCGGTTTAATTATTTGTTTTTTTGACTGCAAAAATTAAAAGTGAAAGTCATCGTTGAAAAATCTATGTGCACTGGTACTATAGATTTAATAATGCACGTTATGAATAATATACAATATAATATAGGTACGAACCATCACGAGTTACGTCAATTTTCATGGTAAATTTGTATTGTTAGGAAGCAGCGACAATGATATTATAATAGTTAATGCATTATGATATTATTGTTAGACGTGTTGTAAGAGCACTTTGCTAGAATCACGATTATAATAAAATATCTATAATACAAAGTCAAAGTATTTGCAATTTTTTTTATTTATCGACTTCCGCTACATACAATACGTCTTGGCACATTGTTATGATTCCTCCACACACTGTGCACGCGTTTCGTTCTAAAAGATTTTTAAAATAGCATAGCAATTAGCAGACCATAACATGTGTTTCTGAACATTATCTTGAGTTTTATTTTGAAAATAATAATAAGGGATATGGATTTTCATAACTATATCATCATTATCAGCAGTCGTCTATGATTGGGTTAAATCGCGAGCTCGCGCGCGTGTGTGTGTGTGTGTGTGCAGGAAAAACTGTGGAGATGCCATCATAATCATAAAACTTGTCGTCATTCATCTAGTATTTCATTTATCAATATACACGTACTCGTGTGGCTACAATTGCGTCTCGAAATAAAAAAACACTGATAAGTGACTAAGTGAGTACACGAATTGCGTCCGGTTTTTAACATTTTTGTGTGAAGTTGATTCAATATTTGTGAATGGAACTTTTAAAAGTTACCCAAAATCCATAACTTGAATAATAATAATATTATATACCACTGGTATTATTTTACTTCCTAGTAAAAATATGAATACTTATACTAAAGCATTTACACATCTCAAATCTGAGAAAAATAATAAAAATAATATCAATTTTCACCTAAAATAATATTTGCCAACTTTTAAAAAATAATTCACTCATCATAATTAATCGTATGGCCATCGGTCTAAATGAAAGGATGCAGGTTTCATTTAGGTCAAAGATGGTGGAGGAAAATTCAAACTCTTGGATTAAGTCAAGAATATAAAAAAAAGGTTAGGTTTTCCATTCAAGTTTTTACCAGTTTTTTAATATTTATATTTATAACTTTTTTTATTATTTTTTATTTTAATAATTATATTATACACTTTCTCTACACGTTTTCATTTTACTTAATTCTAATTGCATAACAACGACAAAAATTAATATTTTTAACCTACCGATTTAGTCATAATTTTCTATTGACAGTCCTTTGTCTGAATAAAATCGAAGGAAAATAAAGATTTTACAGTGGGACGCAATTCGTGTGCATTAACGTATATTATCTATATTTAAATTTCTTTAAAAAAATTTAGTCCAAACCCGTAGCATCTGTACCTGATATTACATGCTGAAAATAAATCAGATTTTTTTTTACCGTGATGAAATTGCTATGGTAATACGAATACGTATCTATATGTATCTAAAACATAGCTTTGTGTTCAACGACCTTTAATACATAGATATGACGGCTTATCCATTTTTATATTGTATTTCACATTATATCCTTATTATTTTATTAATAATATAATAAACGCAATGCTGTCGGCGAAAATTAATTAATATATATATTTTTTTTTACTTTAAGTAAAACAAATTACTTTAGTGACAATATAAATGTAAATCATACAATGTTTATTAATATATTATTATGTACATTTTAGTTGATAAAATTTTACTAAATCTCCGGCCATGTATCGCGCAGAATGCAGATGTACTGTAGAAATACTTTTTTCTTATCGATAACAATTAAGAAAACTATACTGTGACGGAAAAAAGTTAAGATTTATTAACAATTATACCACCACACATTAAACGAAACCTCGACAGTTATAACCAGGGCTCGGGACTTAAAGCATTTGCTTATTTTTATGGATTGGCTTAAAATGTAGCAGAGTGCTGTGAAAGTGTATGTCATGTTAAAACACGTTCAATTATGAAATTTGAAAGCTATTTTTTTGCTTTTTCCAACGATTTTTTAAAAATATGATGCTTATTTCCAGTTTATCTGATTATTTTTGCTTTTTTGACCAGTTTTCTACTTTTTATGGTTTTTTCAGATAATCCCACGGAAAATCTATAAACATTAAAGCAAAATGTCTCAAAAGTGAAGTTTAATTTTTTTATAATATAAAGATTTATTTTTATTTTTTAGTTAGAAACTTTTCCTATAATCATTTTGTTTCAATATTTTTTATAGTCTTTAATTATATTATTTTTAGCACAGTTACAAATAATGTCTAGTATACCTACTTTATCATGTAAAAATAAAGTTTTTTATTTTATTTTATATTAATGCTCAAATTTAAGTTTTTTAAATGCTTATTTGAGAGCTTATAATGATGTTTTTATGCGCTTTTTTAAGCGCTTATTGTAAAGATTTTAAATACTATAAGTATCGAGCCCTGGTTATGACTTATAGTATATTGCACAACAAATTTGTCGCCTGATATCGAGGTGATTATCTTAAGCGATAGGTAGATAAATTTATTTAAGTGTGTAACTAATCTTATAACTGATCAAAATCAAAATCATGGTTTTCAAAATTCAAATAAAACGTTAAATCGTTATTTGAATTGAAATTTGACGCTCTAGAGTCTAGGCCATAAATATTCTTAACCTTTGTTGGGCCATGGATCCTTTAAAGGATAAAATATAATTACGGACTCCCCCTCCAAAAAAAAAATATATAAATCATAGATTCTTAACCTTTATAACTTATGTATAAATATATAAATGAATAGATATAATTTTTATTTTAAATATATTTTAATGATAATAAATTTAAGACGTAATACTACAAATACTATATATATTAAATGATTGTGAATAATCACTTTTTCTGATTGTCAAAAATAAATTTTTATGTGATATTTGCTGTTGTTTTGATTCCAAATATTGCCTTGAAATCTTAGACCGTATTTATTTTTGGATTATTAAAAAAAAAACTCACAGCCACTCCGTGGCCCCCGAGTAACCATCTACGGACCTCCGGTTAAGAACCTATGCTCTAGGCAGTAACCATTACTCAGCTGCTTGTTTACAGACATGCGTGCTCCTAATAATCAGGACCTAAAATTAATGTATTTTGCTACTGCACACCTAATTCCACACGTCAAAATATTTTAAAGTAATAAACATAGATCTAGTGCACAATGCACATGCCACATGTAACTTTGTTGCATAACTATTATTGATATTTATTAATAATTAGTTATAGTAAATACAATCGAAGATAATTTTCTATAAAAGCCCTTGATACCTATATGACTAAAAATTTTAAAATTAAAAACAAAATAGCTTGAGTTGATATAATTATTCTCTATTCACTATTCTTAATAAGGTCACTTCCTAATGTTTAATGTTTATTAATAGGACTGTGAATTTAATGTACTAATAAAGATAAACCTTAAATAATGCGTTTAAAATGTTAAAAAAATGTAATATAAAATGCACTTAAAATGGTTTTTAATTTTAATATTTATATTGATATTAGTATATTATCATATGCATAAAAATGTATTTATTAAATAAAATTTGAATAATTTGAATTTTGATTTTGATTTTGAAATTTATTGATTCTTTAATAATGCTATTTGCCAGAAACATTTTTTTTTCATTTTTCAAAAGGTTTTCAAAGATGTTAATTAATAGAATTTAATTAAAAATACCAAAAAATGATTAAAAAAGGAAAATATTACCTAAAAAAGCAAAAAAAATTATCTAAAAAATTAAAAACTTAAAAAAATGCAAAATAAATATTTGGTAAATGGATTTGTTGTTATATAATTCAAATTATATACTTACAAAGCTACGTTTCACAATTACCAAAAAAAAAAAATGCACTTTCCTACAAATTCACAACCCTATTTATCAGCTATTCGGTATTGGCAGTCTTAATCATTTTTATATAGCTATATATCACGAATATTATTCTCTAATGTTCATGACCTATATATCTATACCACAGATTATATTCATATGTTATATTATCTTTGATAATATAGTTAGTATTGTGACTGCGACAGTTATATAACAGTTTTGCTAACGTAGATTGGTACCATAACATCCCGACGTCATGCGGTAAAACGTCGTTATCGGCAGACGGTGTTAACGTAGAAGCCAAGTAGAACAAACGGCACTAACGCAGCACAATCAAAAAAAAAAAAAATTGAGAATTTCCATTGTGGTCGGGCTGTGAAAATGGACCAATTTTAAATGAATACATGCAGTTTAGTAATTTTCAATACCTAATCAATATTGAATATTAATCAAATAAAATTTTTTAAAAGCCAAAAAACATACTGCACACTTTTAAATTTGCTACAGCACATTCAATATTAGCTACTGCACGTAGTGTGTGCTACTGCACACAATTTTTGGCCCTGCTAATAATTACACACTATCACCATTACCCACTATATAATATGATATACTAATTGATATAGGTATAGATATAGCCGATGTATAGGTACCACTTTAAAACAGTATTGCAATCACCCGTTTAATAATTAATTAGTACTGATTAAATGCTGTAACTGCTGCAGCAGCGCTGTTATTTAATAAGTGTCACATGAGGTGTGCATTAGTTCACACAGCGCGTTCAAAAAACTAAAACATTTAGGTTTCTACACGCGTAATATGACACTACATTACTACAATGTATAAACATTCGGACACCGCTACGAAGCAGCAGCCGACAACTCAAAACGCATCAACAATATTTTAATGTTTATCATACACGACACACCACACACGATTGTTTGTCGGGAAAATAACGTCGACAATATTTATTATATCATATCATATTAATATAATATATGTATAGTGTAATAGCCAGTGCAGGTATACTCATATATGCATATATTCTTATATATAAAAATTAAAAGTATACAAATATAGGTAGGTCACCGCGGTATAATAATGATACATAAAATAATAATAGGTAATAAAGGTAAACATTTTTCCGGTTACGGATATTTAAACGGGCGTATTTGTCAAGGTATTATACAGATTATTTTTTTTATTACAGAGCACCCGATTTTCCCCTTTACTCTGCGTCTAACTTAAAGTTAGATGTACACCCATTCGCCAGGTTATAGTGGACGGTTAGATGTAGCGTTTTATACGGTTATTGCAGTAATTAGCATATATGCTTTTGTCAAGATTTTTATACGTAGATTGTAAGTTAGACGGCCGGTAGACGTTTAGCAAAGGTTATAGATATTTTGGCATTAAATATACCTAACGGCATAGGTATCAAGAGTGTTCTGCGATTAGACAATCACTCCGTAAAAGGTTTAATTTTATTGTTGTCTTCTCGTCGTGTGCGACTTTCTCTCCGAGGGCCCGCGTATAGTTGAATAGCTTTTTGATAAATTTTATGCATCTTCAATGAATGTTATGTGTATTACATATTATTTATATTACTTTCCACGTGGTTTTGTAATATTCTTGTTGGATGGTCTAATATGTGACATTACAATAGCATAATATAATATCATCTGTGTTTTATAACGTGTCTGGTGTATATATTTATATATACATTCACGTTGCAGTTAGTGCCAGTTACTTGCACTATTATTAGTAAAAACATGCTAATTATTAGTATTTACTATATATATATAATATGAGCAACAAAAGTGTGAAAACATTTATACCGAATGATGAGAACACGCAACGAAAATCTAATAATGTGTCATAATGACCGACTAGATATTTTAAAATGTTACATTATATAACGCGAGAATTGCTACAAATGTTGTCTATAACGGGTAAACGCCGTAAATAATTATGTAAATAATCTGCATAATATTTTTACGATATTGTCTTATAGATGCTCATCGATTTGGCCGATTCTATGTAAATATTCGTAGTTAAATAGACATTAGATATTCTCTTGGTACTTGGTAGAGTGAATAAAATATAATTATATAATATCATATTATACATGAGTGTCGAGTATACTGTATAGATGTACAATTAAAATATTATAATTTATAATACATTACTCTACCGGATTGCAATAATTTCTAGATAATTTGATTTTTTTTTTTACCTAGTATTAAAGTTTTTAATAATCCACCCAAATTAAATAAATTGCCAGTTTTAAACATTAGGTACTTTTTCCCAATGAATACGTTCATCGTTCAATGCGAATATCAACTACTTAATGAATAATGATAATTTTATGTTTACACCGTTCATTTTTTATTTACTGTGGATGTTTTATCTTAAATTTTGATCAATGATGACTGTGTAAACGCTGGGTAAGTTGAGACCTTGCAAAATTGTAAAATGTATGTTTTTTTAGTAATTTATAGTAATTACAGGCCTGTATTCAAAAACCTTAGATAGTGAATCATTTTCAAAAACGACAAAAATAAGAGTAGTCTTAATTTTTTCAATTTTTAAAATGTTGAGCTTTTGTTTAATATAATGAATAAATACTTGTATTTATAAGTTATGGTATATTTTATACTGTTTCAAATCAATTTATATAATTTTGTACAATTTACAGAACTGCGATAAATTATATGTATTTTTATTTTTATATTGTCTAACCACTCATAAAAATCAATTAACATACAATAAATTATATTATAATTATGACGACCAGATATAAGATTCTTAAAAAAAGTTTATAGAAAATTGTAGCTATTCTTTCTTAAAAAAATATGTTGTTACTTATTATATTGTACTGATGTTGTACCTTGTACCTAATACTATATATTAATATGAAAAAATTAATTAGACCGAGCTATAAAATGAATGAATCTAGTTGGTATTTTGGGGGTTAAAAAGCAAAAATTCCTTGCAATTTAAAAAAATAACAAAAAAACATTATGGAAAAGATTGAATTTTTACATAAAACCCGTTTTATATTTTTGTTGTAATTTAAAAATGAATAACAATAGAAATTTAAAATTTTCATCAGATATTGATATATTCATAATAGTATTTAATGCAGACATGATATAATTTTCATAATATTTTGTGTTATTTGTTAATACTTGAAATTTTGACCATTTTAGTTGTTTTTTTATGTATGTGTGATAATATTTTTGTTTTTGTGTAAAAAAGCCTGATATGAGGATTAGTTGTTAATACTCAAATTAAAATATGTCGACAATTCAGTCAAAATTTTTTTTTTTTTTTTGTCAAACAGCAATCACAACTTTTTTGTATAATTTTTGAAATCAAAAAGGTCTTATATTAAGCTTTTAAACCTTGGGTATGAATATTAAAAAAGAAAGAAATTAAATAGGTAATCAATCAGTATTTTGTTATAAGTAGGTGTTAAGTATACTTAATTTCTTCATCATCGTCATTGAGTAAATCGCTGTAATGCATGTGTAAAATTTGAATTAGATGATAAATTATTGCATATGTATAATTTTGTATATAAAAAAAAGTTTTGAATGAAGACGATCTGTCAGCTTACAAGAAATTTGTTTCATGAGAAATCGTTAATTTTTTGAGAACAGATATCCAATTTTGTCAAAATTCAAATTCAAATGCTCATAAAATTTAGTGTGGATTTATGCTCAATTTTTTTTTTAAATTCTAGTATTAAAAATTTATTAGGGACCTAGTATTACATTTTTAATCTTTTTAATCAAACGAATGAAATTTTCATAAATGTTCATAAAAGTATTAAGAATTTTTAATTTTAATTTCTTAAAAGTTCTAACTATTTTTATTTAATTTTCTACTTAAAGTTGA
Source organism: Rhopalosiphum padi (assembly GCF_020882245.1). Lineage (NCBI taxonomy): Eukaryota > Metazoa > Arthropoda > Insecta > Hemiptera > Aphididae > Rhopalosiphum > Rhopalosiphum padi. The sequence continues at coordinate 32,927,629 of NC_083599.1, forward strand.
TGATCAGAGCATTTTTTCTACTCAAAAAATATCTCCAGACAAAAAAATAATGAAAAAAACACTACATTGTAAAACCAATAATTTTAATCGCTAATGAATCTAATAGACAATGCCGAATTTATCAAGATAATTTATTATAATCAAGTGAACGCGTTCATTTACGCGTAGTCGCGTAGATGGTAGATGGTTAAAACAATTAAATGTTTTGTTTTGACGGATGTCCTTCCTTTTCCTTACCGTGAAATAATATCGTTTGTTACACTAAACTAAATATAGATCGACCAAGCAGATAAACAAAAAATAAAAAATAAAAATAACAATTGTTTGGTAATGACTTCAATGTTGCGCCAGTTTAATTATTTTTTTATGACCTGTAGTTCAAACTTTTAAGACCTATATATATTATACAATTTAATTTTTATTAATTATTAAAAAACAAATAATAGGTAATATTAATATACTAATACATACTTAGGTATCTACTCGTTTTTCCTATATGGAAATAAAATCTTCACTGTTGTGATTTTGTGCATATTACATGCATATTTAAATTACACCTTATTTTAATTGTTTATATTATATATTGTATATAATTAAAACTCCAATGTCGAAGTTCAATTTAAATAAAGATAAATTAAATTATAGTTTTTTTATATTTATGTAACTTAAATCTAACATTTAACACGATTTGTTAACTATCATTTTATGATTAATTTTAAAGAAATTTACTAGTAATAAAAAATTATAAGATTTTCAATTCGTGTAAACAATATAGAATACAATTTATCTTTATTCTTTATCTACCTAATAAATGTAAGTATACAGCAACAGACTAATCACTAATAGATTTAGTTAAGAAGATTTTAGTATCATCAGCAAATAATAAAATTAATAGAGAAAGATTATTAATAAATCAGATGATTTAAAATTCAGATATGGCTCAATCTTGCACAACAAGGTCTAAAACTTAATAATTAAAGTAAGTTGCATTCATTCAACACACGTGTTGGATGTATTTTGCACTTTTGACCGCTTTTTCTTCTTCTTCTTCTTCTTTCTTATCCACTAAGTTTGGTGTAGATGGAGGATTGAAATGCCATTGTATTTCCACTTTAACTACGTTGGTTTCTATAAATGTTCTATAATATGTAGCTAACATTCTTTTAGCTCCGACCAATTTCATTCTATTATTGCTCCAGATTTCTCTAGGCTTTACCCTTCTAACCATTAATTAATTGTCTTAGTGTAGCTATCAGTGAACCACTAGTCAAATCTTACACCACCACTATATGTACAGAATTTCTAGAAAATCATAGGTACAAACAGTACTATACAAGTTTTCCTATTTGCTCTTCCACAAATAATTAATGATCCTAAAAAATCTTCATCACAAATGGTAAATGGTCGTGAGCTCAATAATGTGGTAAAAGGGTAAAAATGCATGTTAACAATTTGGACTTAACATGATCGCACTGGACACAATGAAGAATTGTAAAACGTACGGTTAACTGACCCTTTATTGGCCAATATATACAACGATCCATAATGAATACCAATGGCTGCAGGCTGTAATAGTAATCTTGATAATATCAATTTATTAACCTTAAGATGGCGGAATGACAGGAGTAGTACAATTGGATATTTCTGTGCTTTCATTGTGACTGAATTTATTAATATGTCTCTAACTAATACTAAATCTTTGCTAAAAATGGGTTTTCTAACTATTAATTTGATAATTTTTTTTATACTTATCATAAAATACATCTCTTCCAATTTTAAATAGATCCTTAAATATTGGTACTAAAATCATACAAATGAAATAGAAACAAATAAATCGTTCTAATTTCACAAGTTCTCTGAATTTTCATATAAGCGTATAGTCTAAGAACTTCTTTCCAATAAAGACACGGTGAAAAGTTTTACAGTATATTGCTATAAACGCCTTCTTTGATGTATGTATTTGATGTCATTGCCACATACCTTTTTTGGATTCAAACCTTTTTATGTTTCATTTATATTCAGAGGGTGTGAATTCAACGTTTCTAAGTTACGTGGTGGTTAGCCAAGAAGATTTCAAGGTTGTAATATATTGAAAGCTTAAAATGCCTTTGATGAAGTTGCCAACCATGAATAGTATAAGAAGAGTTAGCTACACGCTACACCGGTGTTGTTGTGCATATGTTCTATACTAGTCAGCTCTTAGATCTTATACAAAAATAATCCCTCTACACTTGCCCTTCTCTGCTTTAGCTTTCTTAGCAGCCCGTTTCACCAATATAAACAGTTTTAACCGAGGTTGTACATCATAAAATATCCTATTTTGATAATTGACGGTAGTTCCAAGGTTTATGGATTATACAGGTTGCCTCATATATAGAACATATCAAAAAACAGGAGTGGGAAAAATCGTTTTGTGATGTCGCTTGTAGGAAATATTATTTGTTTTTAATAGTGAATAGAGTAAAACATACTGTTTTTACATCATTTTTTGAAAATTGTATTGCATTGGATATTGTCTACAAAACAAACATTCAGGTGATTCATCTTGTGCCGTAGAGACGTGTAAAAATTACACTAGCTTGACTAACAAGCAAGGAGTCGACATATTATTTCATAGGTACCTAATTTTAATTACTAATAACACTGTGTTAGCAGTTTACATTTATGTAATATTTGCTATATTATTGTATTAAATATGTTGGCAGTTTATTTTGATGACAACAAAATTAAGAATTATAATTTATGTTTAGGTTCCTAAAGAATCTTGAGATCTGCAAGAAGTGGGTACATACATTTTGGAGCAGTGGTTTGTTCTAAACATTTTACTCAAGATTTGAAAGCAGAACTTTTAGGTAATTTTTTATTGGTAGTCAAAATATAATAATATACAGTAAAATCCTGTATTTTGCATTCCTAATGGTAGACTTGTAGTATAGTTTACACTATACGTCTGTACTTGATGCACCTCATATATTAAAGCTAGTTAGAAATTAGTTATTAGATACAGGGTTCTCTACAGATAAAATAATTAATAAAAACCTTTAGAAGCGTTACTTAGTATCTTGTTCAGCAACTGAATTAAGTGTGTCATAAACTTACAAAAGATCATCAGTCTTGTAATAGACTTCAACAGCAAAGAAAAAACATAAATCAAAATTTCTTGAAATTAGTTTTATAACAGCAGCAAAAAAATTAAGAGCTACAAATGAGCATGATTATTTAATGGCATTTTGGATTAATCATCTTTTTTTATGAAGGATTAATTACTCCAAGTAAAAGCTTTAAGACCAACATTTTTAGAGTAGAAAGATTATTTCAAAAAATGACAAAGCAACTTATTCCAACTGGAATTGCACAAAAATATAAACCTATAATTCAGTAATGAAATATTTTAACTGATATACAGCACCATTAGTTAAAAAAATAAAATTAAAAGCTCGACTAAGCAGATTAAATAAATTAAGAAAATTAATGACTTGAAATTTAAGACTGAAATATTTGAATGTTAATAAGCCATTTAAAATATTATTTATAATTGTATTTAAATATTATAAAATGAATAACATCTTGATATCCTAATGATAAATTTAATTATCATGACACCTCAGCTAGAAGTATAAAAAATTATTCTCTGATACATTAATGTGTAGTGTCTTATTTATTTGTAAAAATAAAATTCTATGTAAATTATAACAAGTTGTTCAAACCAATAACTAAATTGAAAAAAGAATATTATATTAATAGGTAGGTAATGGATTTAAAGTGAATAGGTAGGTACCACAAAATAACAGTTATGATTAGTTATATAATTTTAAAATTATTCCATCAACTATCATATCTAGTTATTAGTTACTACTTCTTTTCTTTTTCCAATTAAATCTACTTCAAAGTTCAATTAATGTTTTATAGTATATTTTAATGAATTAGTATCTCATAACATAAATATTAATTACAGTACATCTATGAGAAAAAAGTGATGAAGACTCTTCTGAAGATACTACTTCTATAGACTACAATTATTTTATAAACAAATAAGGGGTTGTACATAGTATATACCATAGTTAACTATGTAGTACTAAATAATAATAATTTATTATTATGAGACTATAACTTCTATAAATGTAAATATATTTTTAATATGGTGACTACCTACGTTTTTATCATAATTATATTACAATATTTTTATCCATATTTAACCAAACTACTAGGTATTACAGTTTTTTTTTAGAAAAGTTCCTATATTCTTTCAAACGTTTATCGCTTTAGGGGAGCAGATTTCATGTAATGAATAATTCTCAAAATTGACAATTATCACTTATATTCACACCCATTTTGTGGTCAATATAGTTTTTTAGCAATGTACATCCCACTCCAATTTAAAACTAGAGCAAACGTCAACTGCTTCTCTTACATCACTATTTGATGGGACAATCTGTGATGATGATAAATTACAAATCAAAAAAAACAATGAATTTTTCATCAAGACACCAAACACACTCGGGTGACCTGTATAAACAATGAACATTTTAATAAAATAATACATCACGATTATCACGAAAAACAAAAGGCAGCTAATTCAGTTTAGTCACGTAACATACTGACACATTAACATCATCTTTTGTTAGGCACCGTTGCAGAAAATATATTCCGTTCTAGTAGTCACATCAGAATCGGTAACACCGATTGTCCGACGTGTAACAAAAATATTATTCAATATGATAGATATATAAACCAAGTTCATGTTCGATGACATCGTACATCGTTGTTATTAAACAATATTACATTATTTAGAGTATTATTAATTAAGACGTTCATCAAATCGTTTGCGCGTTGAACGTACACTAATATGACTAGGACTACCACGACTGTTTAAGACGTTTAAGTATACATAGTAGTTGGTAAATAATATAATATCTTAAATCGTGATGACAACGGATGAATGATAATAGATCAATAAAAATAATAATAGTTCATTTATTTGATTGAATTGCGATAAGCCGATAGCGGATAATTTGTCGTAATTATTTATTGATTTTAATGCCGCACGAGGCACGACATATTTTGATTTTGATCATATTATTATTCGTATCATAATATAGTTAAAATAAACTAATATACACAGATATTTAGAATTAACTATTTTATTTTTATTTTTAACTATTCCATATATCAATTCTGATTATAGACAATTATATTCATGAACAAACCACGTCTATAGATATTAAGTTTAGGTTAAATGCACAGATATAGATATTATTAACTATATGTGTGGTTAAAATATGTATATATCGTCTTTCCATGAGCAGCTTTTGCATTTGCAGACTGTTCGGGAAAACGAGGAGTTGCCAACCTTATGTCACCGGAAACCGGACCGTGGTTGCAATTAGAAAATATTGGTTTATAATTTCCTACGGGAAGGTGGGGGCTGGTGGTACAGGTGTTCCGAGACGCCATCACAGCTTTAGTATTTTTTTGCCCGCTACGAACAATAGGACACATTTCTGACTTCCGCGTCTCCGCGATTCAGATTTCATTTTGTCGTCGGCTCTCCCCGCGCTCTCTTCCGTTTCACGGTCAATCGGATTTTTTTTTTTTTTTGGTTTCCCGTTTATGACAATCTACAATTTAAATTATTTTTCTCGTTTCCGATATTTCTTGACGACAACGTTGTTTTCGTAGTCCAGCCCTTGTATAGAGTACGCAATCTTAGTCTTCGTGTCCGTTACAGACACAAGAACACGCCATTCCGTGCCCGTCGCTCGTCCGTTATTACCAGTGAATACGCATACGTGGTAAGTTGAGCCCTTTTAAATACTATTTATTGAAGCGGTCGACCGGACGAAAAAAAAAATAATTGGAAATCCGTTCTGTCACCTTTACCAACATAGTCAAATTACAGCGTTTAATACACCAATACACGGACCATCTGTGTAATGTGTTCACAGCGCACATGTGAAGGTCAATATGTGTAGACTAACTAAATTGACGTGGGGTGAATCGCGACGTCTTAAAAATAATGATTGCTATATTGTTTTTCATATTAGTGCTTGACGTTCGGAACCCTTGTTGGTGCACCATGTTTTACTGTTTGGTGAGCTAATACTATTTGCTTATTCTTGTTAATCGAATGTATGTTGTTTATAAGTGCAGAGGGATTTAGCAAGAAATAGTATTGGTACTATATTGATTTTGTGATTACCTATTATTATTTTCTTTATTTGAATCAAATTGCTCAAAAACTATAAAATAAGTTTACCAATCTGTAAACTTTGTAATTTTACTATTTGATGAGAGTTTTGGGTTTTATTGTTTAGTAAGTATTATTTTATAAGTAAATTTACTATTAATATGTTCACATTAGATCACGACTCAAAGTCGTTAATCAATGTTAAGTGCTTAGCTCAGTGTTTCTCAACCGGTGTGTCTACAACTAATAGTAGTTGATTTTATTTCCCAATATGTATGTCTAGGTACCTATATAGAAATGTGTTATTATACAAAATTATTTTCTTAAAATATTTTTGATGTTTAAGCTAACATCTCATTTTGTTATTGTAATGATTTAAAATAGGGTTTAAATTACTATTAAATAATGACATTTTTTTTATGCCCAGTAAAATTTAGTATGGTAAAATGGAAAATGATGGAAATTAATCATCATATTTTTTATTCCATTTTGTTGAATAAATAAGTAATTGTATCTAATCTATCTAATTTACCTAATAAATATAATTAGTTATCCAATAATTGCATGGAAATGCTGTACGAGTTCAAATACTATTACATGGTATACCGTTTGTATACATATTTAATTTGATTATAACTTATAAGTAAGACTCATTCACTTTAAATTAGTTTATTATACAGTCATAAAAAGATATATCAATATCTTTATTTTCAATCAAGTACTTGTAAATTATACTTATATCAATATTTATTTTGTTGATTTAACAAAATTATTAGGTATTACTTTCTAAATGTAACTAAGTAGTTATATACAAATGCAAAAGTTACCTCCTTTTAACAAATGTTCTAAATATATATTACTTTTCAATCAGTTAAGATGTCAGAAAAGTCTATAACTCTCCCTAGACTACTTTGTAATAAACTATGGTTTATATATACAGTGTATTGCCAAGATAGATATATAGAGGTGTAAACACTTCCTATCTTATATCATTATGATAGTGGACCGAAAAAAGTATACCACTTGTAACTGCCATCGGGAGCGCTGACTACCCAATGAGGACTCAAACATACTAAAGTTTGTATGGCACAATGCATTTTACCATTTATTCTTACTTTAAGCTCGTCTCTTCTGCAGTTTTATTCCCTGATTTTTATATATTTTGTTTTGTTTGAGTAATCCAGAGTTATACGCAGGCACTGGGCACTTAAAAGGCATACCAGATAAGTAAAAAAAATAAATTTCAAACAACTTTTGTACAAAAATTTGATAGATATTTCCATAGAGTAAATAGTAATAATATTTTAAATATAAGTAAATAATAATACTATTTTTAATATTATGCCATTCTTAGAATAACTACAATATGTTTTTACAAAAATAAACATACCATGACAAGTAGAGGTAGCAAACCAAAGAAATAATAAATTTACCATCACTTTAATTTATATTTAATATGACAATGGTTACATTGTTACTATAAATTGTAATTTTTAATGCTCCACAAATTACTATTTTCTCAAAAAATATGGGTAATTATCAACAATTATATTGTTGAATAATCTAAATCCATATAAGTTATTCATTATTTAATTTTAATTGATATGTTATATTTTTATGGTTTTGTAAGCATTGTGCATTGTATTTTTGTATAGGAATATCAAATATGATCATTATATGAACATTTATCACGTAGGCAATGCTCCCAGGGAAATTAACAAGTGGTGTACATTTTTTAATTAATTTATAATCAGTGTTAACACCTCTATATATACACCTTGGTTTGTTACACTTTTATGAAATCCTTATTAAGGTTCATTGATAAAGTGTCGTCACATTTAAAAAGGGGGTGTTATGTGTTACATTTTTAGCAAATGGAGTACAGAATAGATAAATGTTCATATCTTTGTATGTACAATTGCCAAATTTTTATAAATCTTAATTTTTTAGTGTTGTTGAATCTAGTAAGATATTTATTTTATTTTAGTTAAGAACAGACTAAGTTTAAAATATATATTTTAAATTGTTAATTAGTTAATTAAATGTATGTTAAATACATTTTTGTTATTAGATAAATTAAGAAAATTAGTCATTTATAATACTTAAAATTAAAGGTATAATGTATGGTTTAAAATTATAAACTATAAACAATTGTAGTATAACAGTGAAGATCAATCTTATTTTATCAACAGCTATAAAATATTATTTTTTGTAGGCCAAGTTATTGTTTTACCATAGATTTGCAGTCAATTTTTTATTTTTAAACATTATGAATTGTAGCCACCACAACACAATAACAAGAAATAACTAAATAATTGATGTTTGGTGAATAGTGATGGATAGCAGGTACAGATACAAGGAGGGGGGTTGTTTGGTACTTAAAATATTTCAAAACTTAAACTTAACTGTTTTTTTTCGTGCTCAAAGTAAATTTTTCAATTTAACCCTTGTTTAATTTCTAGATCCATGCTTGATGGACAATGAATAAGTGTTTATTCAAAATAATAAACACAATGTTATTTATATTTACATAAAATCTGAAGTTATTATTTTTTTTTAAATTTTGATTTAATTTTAATACTTGGCTGGCCAAATAATAAATTTGATCTGCAGGCTGTAGTTGTTCACTGCTGCAATATAATACACTCATATATTTTATAAATTACCTCAATATTATACTAATTGATATATTATAGGACTTGAGAATTTGTCATTTAATAGTTAAATACCAATAAATCAATTTATTAATTAATCATGTGTATGTATAACTTTACAAACTTTATTAGACAGTATGTATTTACTAAATATTTTTATTCTTATTCATTTCTCTTCTATAATATCACAATAGTATAAATAAAAAATACTTACTCAATTTATAAGAAACTAATGCAGTTAATAAATAGTAATAATATACTTGCAAGAAAAATAAAGCATTTGAATTAAGTATATTTTGTGATAACTGATGTCTGATAACAATTGTTACCTACTATCAATTATTATGTTGTATTATATTGATTGATAAACTGATCCCGGTTCTTTTTATACTATGTTGAATTCATTATACTTTTAGTTATAGATAACATTTTATCAAAATTCAGTAACTTACTTAAAATGTGCTGACAAAAATCATTTCTTCTGCATATCCTTACAACTACTCTCATAGTGAAATTGATTACTGGAAATAGTAATAGAGTATAGTACAAATATAGTTTAATTGTAGTTACAGGTAGGTGGTATTTTTTTTTATAAATTTAAGATTATAGTCCCATTACTCCTATTATATGTTAACTAGGAAATTATTATTATTTAATAAGAATGAGTAAATACTAAATTATATTATATTATAATATAAATATGTAACACAGTTTTTACATCTTATTCACCATTAATTTAAGATTTTCTGATGATGCAGAACAAGAATTTTTTCTATCAGATATCTAATATGGTAGTTCATGTGTTACATTTGCAACAGACAATATATATTATTGTTTACATGGTATTTTTACATTCAAGACATACATCAGGGATTATTAGTAGTATTCTATGATTTAGAAATTTGTCGCCCTGGGGCGAAAAAAATTCCCAATTATAATATTCCCAATTACAATTTTATTTTAATTTATAATTAAATTTTTTTCCTGGATTGTGACCACAAATTCTTTAATTATTTTGTCATAATTTAGGCTGGAAGTTAGTTCACTTTCAATGTTTAATACAGCCAAAGCATTTAGACGATCATTATTCCTTACCGATCTGGAATATGTTTTTATTCTTATTAGGGTTGAAAATGATCTTTCCAAAGAACAATTTGTTGCTAGAACATTATTATTATTATTTTCCAAACAAACCGGATTTTTTAAAATACCTTTTACTTATCATTACTTTTGATTTCTGTAATTGCATTGATCACTCTATCCCAGTCATTATTTAAACTTCTGTAGCTTGATGCAAGATCATAAAGAATAGTGATACCTACTCTTATGTGCAATATGAACCCGTAAAGCCTGTATCAATAGATTATGACGTAATAATGTGAGGAATAGAAGTCACGGTAAAGTACAAATAATATAATGCGTAAAAATTAACCGAATGTGGTTTTGAGATGATCAAAGTAATGCAATTATTTAAAGAATTAAATGATTTATTACCCTTGTGTATATAAAATATTTAGCCGCTCAGGGCAACAGCCCCCTGTTGCCCCCCTAAATTCAGTCCTGTTGAAAATTATATAATATATTTGATATATTTACATAAGTATTTACATTTTTTGTTAGTTCAAAAATATTATAAAGAATCAATACATTATATATCAAAAAAGTGATTTTGAGTTTGTGTGTGTACATACTAATATATTATATATCTTTATTTTCACAAAAAATTGGAATATATCAATAATAATATTACAAATAATTTATTATTTTTAAGAAAATATAAAGTTAAAAGTAATTACATTTAAATCGGTTGTATATATTTTTGGTATTTATCATTTATCACCTTAATATCAAATACTTTAATATTGTACTAATAATTTTGACATGTGTTATTACAATAATATTTTACCTATTTTTACTCTATTTCTATTTATTATGATTTGGCTTTTTCGACATATGAGATATTACTTTTTCAACGACAAAAATTATACGAATGCATTAAGTAAAACTACAAGTCCCAATGTGTGAAAGATTGATTAAAGATGTTATTTTTAAGTAGCACTCAGAATTTAATCAATTTTTAAAATATTTTTCAGGAATGGCAGGAAGAGGTTTTTTAAAGAGCCGTTTGGCTCAGGTCACCACTCCTAAAGAACAGGAACCACCTAAACCCGTGGAACCCCCTAAACCTGTGGAACCTCCTAAACCCATGGAACCATCTAAAATTGATGAACCTCTACAATTACCGGCTCAATCAATACCATATACTGAAGTGCCAAAAATTCCGATTCCTGCTATAAGTACTCAAACTCTAGTTGCTGGTAATCAACAAGTTGTTCGTGGAAGAAGGGTAATTTTTTAAATTGTTTTACTTGTAGAAATAAATAACTTACAATAGAAGTAAAATTATTGCATTAATATTTAAAAATAAATAATATTTTACAAAATTAAAGAATACTTAATACCTATATAATAATATTTGAAACTATATTCATAATAAAATAATCTGAAATTTGTCATATTAAATTATTGTATGCTCTCAGGAGGGTTGATATAAATTAATGATAATACACATTGGTAGTTGGTTTCTAATTTCATGTGTTAGTATTGTTTTTTTAAATTATTATGAATATAATAATGCAGTCATGTTTTTAAATAACTTAAAATAATTTTCTGTGATTAGTTTTGGGAATAAATTTACTTAAGTCAATATATTTTTTGTAAATATTATTGTTAAAAAAGTATATTTTATAGAATTAGATTATTACAACATGTGAAAGATAGTTTCTCAATTGTTATTTAGTATATTATTTATTAAAAATACTTAAATATACGAGTATATAAAACAAATAAGTAATAATATATTTTGTTAAAAAGTTAAGATTAATTTTTCTTGTTTTATCGAGCTATTGAATTGAAGTTGAAGTTTGATAACAATTTAGGTACCTAATATATAAAACTTTTTTTTCATACTCAGCAGATAGTTTTTTGTTAATATAGTATTACTTATTAATATTATAATATATGTATTATGTAATTCTTCATTTATAATAGGAGACAAAAAACAAAAACAAAATATTTAATTTCTAATATTGATTTTTATTTTATAATTTATTAATTGTATATTTATTACTTATTAGTATTGTCAATTATAGATTTTGTTTGAATATGTTTTTAAAAAAAAATATACTTATTTTCAGGCCATGTTAGCTAATATTGCACAAGGGACTGGTTCTCAAAAAATGTGTGAAAACATAACATCAACATTCTCAAAGATCGATCTTGTGTTAGTATTCAAATGTTTATGTATATAAATTTGTTTATTTATGATATTTAATACTCTTAAAACTAAATTGCTGTATGTATTTAAGTATCTAAATTATATATTATTTTCTTTAACATTTTACCTATTACTAATAAAGGTTATGTGATTATATTTGCTTGTATTTAGAATTTATGATATACTGTGTGATACTTTTATTGAATGTCATTCAATATTCAAAATTATTAACAGTACAAATAAAGCAGCATTAAAAAAAAAGAATACATATTTTCATCATAATAATTTTTTAATTTTTTTAAGTTTTTTACTTATTGAATGACAGCATTTCATATTCTAAAGCAGAATATTTTTTGGAGTATTTTTGATCTATACATTTTGGATGAGTATTTCATGATTTTACAAGTTTTTAAAGTTTAGGTGAGTGAAGTTAGTGACCTGAGGATATCCTGCAAAATGTAAGTCTAATACTACGCTAATTTATAACTCATAAATTACTAGTCTAAATTTTGATTTGTATGTATCAAAATACTCCAAAAAATATTCTTTTACAAAATATGAATTTAAAAATGTATATTATCATTCAAAAATTAAAAAACTTGGATTATAATAATGATTTAAAATATTTTTAAGAATGTTAATACATATTACAATAATGAGTGTTGTTCATTTAAATAACCACCCACTATATCATAATTTATGGAAAATAACTTAGTATTGTCTCATTATTTTTGAGTTTAATTGATTAATTACTTTATTTATTATTATTGAAATTACTAAGAATTTATTATTAATATATTTTATTTTTATAAAACATTTCTAGATTTATATTTATTTAAATTAAACTGATCAAAATATTTTAATTGTTTATTTTCTATTTTCTCAGGTGTCCAACTATTAATCCAGTGTATACAAATACAGAGGTACCTAAATTACTTTCACCTCCAAAACAGCCAGAACCACAAATCATAGATATTCCAACAGAAAAAGAAGAAAAGTCTCCAGTAATATGTAGAGTCTTAAAAAAATCCGATAAAGATTCTTTCCACGTGTATGATATATATGATGTTTTGCTTATTGATAATTATTTTTAAAGTTATACGTGTTGAATAATGTATTATGATGAATTGGGTGAATATAGTTAGATAAATAATTACATATTTGAATTTATTACTTCAAGATTTAGTAATTATTTCTTATTTAGTATTATTTTTTTAGTTTTGTAAAATCATTAACCAGTACTATATATGTTTAATTGATTTTAAGTATTTGCATTTATAAAATGTTAATATATACTATATTTCTCATTATTATGAAATACGTTTATGTAATCTTCTATTAATGTTTTTTTTTAATTAATTTAAATTTGTTTTTCTTTAGGACCCAATTATCTTCAAATTACATAAAAATTAAGTTGCAAGAAGACAAAGGAATATACGAATATAGAGTTGATTTCCATCCTCCAGTTGATGCAAAATCTGCTAGGTTTTTCTTAGTTAATGAACATAGAGATAAATTCCCTGTTAAAACATTTGATGGGACATTACTTTATTTACCAAAAATGCTACCAGATAAAGTAATTATTATAAAAATCTGTAATTTAAAGCGTATAAATAAAAATAATAAATTTCTTTTACTAGGTAACAACATTAACGGGAAAATTAAGAGATGAATCTGAAGTGACATTAACTATATCATTTAAGCGTAAAAATTCTTTGCGTGAATGTATACATTTTTATAATGTTTTTTTACGTACAATAATGAAGATTCTAGGCCTAGTAGAATTTGGTAGAAGTTGTTATGATCAAAATAAAAGGATACTCATACCTGAGTTTAAGTAATCAATGCTTTTTGAAATACTTGCTGTGTTTGAGATTAATTGAATACTTTTTATAGACTTGAAGTTTGGCCAGGCTACATAACTACTATTGATGAGTTTGAAAGTGGTCTTTATATGTGTTGTGAAGTTTCGCACAGGATTTTACGCGTACAAACAGTTCTTCAAATAATGTAAGCATATGTTTTTAATCATGTGTATTACATTTTTTTAAATTAATTATTATCTTGTATAATTAATAATGGGATTTCTTTATGATAACTTATTTTAAAATTCTAGACAAAGTCTTGGCAGGTATTTTAGAAATTGATTGTAAGCTTAAAAAATATAAATATATGTTAAGAATTCCATTTTTAATTTTATAGACCTTCAAATGTGAAAAATTATGTTTTGTTTAAAATATTGTATATGGTCTTTCCCAAATCAAATTCATATGAATTCAAACTAATTAGATTTTAATTCACTCATTCTCAAATAGTAGGAAAAATATTATTTTGGTTTACGACATCAGTATTTTAATTATTTCTTTTCTATTTTCAAATAGGAAATTTAAAATTTTTGAATAGATATATTATATATAATTTTATTTTTTTAAATATTTTTTACTTTTTTTTTGAAACGGCTTATTTTATATATCATGTATTTATTTATTATAAATCATCTTTTAATCAATAATACTATTAAACCAATAAAATGTATAACTCAAATAATGGTATATATTGTGGCATATTATACTCATGTAATATGTATATAATATAATATAATTCTGCTGTTTTCTTTGCTTGTATTTGAAATTCATAATTATCTATATACCTATATAGTAAAATTTAATTAAAATTAATTTTTTAATATATTTTTTATATATTAGGACAGACATCATGATGAATTCAAAAAAAAACAACTCGGATAGTAAGCAAGAAATAATGGCTGCATTGTGTGGTTCTACAGTAATTACACATTACAATCGTAAGACGTACAGAGTTGATGATGTAGACTTTTCAATGAATCCTTTAACAACTTTTGATCAAAATGGTGTTCAAGTAAATTATATTCATTTTAACTAGTTACTTGTAAAACTTAAAATATTACTAAATATTTTAACCTTTTGAGTATCTTTATAGTTACTGTTATTTGTATAAACAATTTAGTTTTGTATGTTTAGGTATCATATAAAGATTATTATAAAAAGATGTATGACATTGAAATTAAAAATCTTAATCAGCCTATGATCGTAACAAAAGCGAAAAAAAAAGACATGAATAAAAAAAATGCAACAGAGGTTGGTAATTAAATGGATAAATTAAAATCATTTTATTATCAATATTATTTTAAATTAACAGGATTCAGATATTTGTTGTTTAGTTCCTGAACTTTGTAATTTAACTGGTCTTACTGAAGCAATGAAATCCGATTTCAAATTAATGAAGGCTCTTCAAAACCATACTTTGGTTACACCAGAAGTGCGACAAAATGCTATAATTGATTTTGTTAACCGTATAAATGGTATAAGAATTATATTATGCATGCTTAAATTTAATGTAATATTATGCTTAAAAATCATTATTGTTAAAATTTCTAAATTTCATATTTGATTGTTTTATATTATAATATTTAAGTATCTTCACATTTTGCCATAAAATAATGTTAAATTTACTAAAGTATCATTTTTATTAAATTATTTAGCTCATGAAGTTGCTAGCAAGAAATTTAATGATTGGGGTCTTATGATGCGTCCGATACCAGTGAGAATGGAAGGACCTGTTTATAAAAAAGAAACTATATTACTGGGGAATAATATCAGAAAACCGGTTGGAATGAATATGGACTGGGGAATGGATGTAGCAAAAAATGCAATGTTTGTTGCTGTAAGTATATAAATATCTATTAATGCTTTGTTAGTAATTAATTCATAGTTTTATTTAACTTTTAAAAAGTTATCTGTTATTCTTTTCTAAATAATAACAATAATAGTGATTTAGCTCTTTAATATTTTTATTTTATAAATGGTTATTATGTTGTAGGTTAATATGTTAAATTGGGCTATTATGTATAATCCAAGAGATGAACCAACAGCTAAAGCATTTTGCAAACAATTGTCTTTATGCAGCCGTGCTCTTGGTATGGAAATTAATTCACCAAAGCCTATTAAAGTTCCAGGCCCAAATCCAGAGGTTTACGTTAGTACAATAAACAACACAATAAAAAATAACCCAGATATACAATTAGTTGTTATTATATTCCCTAACCAAAGAGAAGACCGTTATAATGCTGTTAAACGAATTTGTTGTTCAGAAATTGGTATTCCATCTCAAGTAATAAGAAACAATTAATTTATTATTATTATTATTATATTTTACTGTTATATATATTGCATGCATATAAATTATATTATATTTATATATTTTAGGTGATAATCTCAAGAACATTATCCAAGCCAGATAAATTACAATCTATTACTCAAAAAATTGCTTTACAAATTAATTGTAAATTAGGAGGGGCTTGTTGGGCTATTGATATTCCATTGGTATGATTTTCTTATATTTATTTTATTTTATAGAGAAATGTATTGATGTTATTTTTATGTTATTGATGATCATTATTATGGTTAAAATATTGTAGTATTTAAAGGTGATGTTATTACTTTGTCTTACATGTATAGTTTAAGAAAACTGCTCATCATAATTCTGTCTAATATTTAATATTTTTAGTTTTTATGAAATTTTAAATATCAGTTAGTTAGTCATCTCTTTCTGGTCCACTTACAATATAATCAAAACCGATTTAAGCACAATTTTTATTTCATATTTTCGCGTGGTTTTACTCTAAAATTAAATTCAAATTAAAAATAAAAATAACTAATATTTTTGTTGGTTAAATATAAATTAGTTTAAATATTATCTTAAAACAATTTAATATCCATTTAAATTTAATGATTTTGTTTATAAAGTTTAATATAAAGACAAATAATAGTAGAATAAAAAACCAATGTCAAAAATATTATTCTCTATAATTTTTGTAATAAATAATTTTACTCTACAATTACTCAAAAATTGTAAAAAAAAAATTATTTTTTATGAATGCATTTTATTTATACACCATATTGCTTCGAGAAATAAAATTTATTGCTAATAAAATTTATTTATTATATTGCGCTGATATTTTAAATAATTTTAAAATGTCTTGGTAATACGCTAGTATAGAATTTTATAATAGTTACATCATAATATTTTTTTTTTAGTTATAATGATTCACATCATAATCAAATTTAACTGCAGTTTATTACATAATAAAGACAGATGAAACAATATTACAATTGTTTAATATTTACATTTGAAAAAAAATAATTTTGATTGACAACAAATAAAAGTGGTGTATCTCAAAACAAAGATAATAGTAAAAACATTAAAATAAACTTCTAATGCTGTTAATACTATACATTTATTGAAAAACTTTCATTATTTAAAAATCTGTTAATATTTTTGAAAATGTTCTATCTATTTTGCTGCTAATCTTCAGTTTAATATCCTTTTTTTATTTCAGAAAAATACTATGATTGTAGGAATCGATGTATACCATGAAAAGGGTAAACAAATGAGTAGTGTGGTTGGTTTTGTAGCTTCGATGGATAAGACATTTACTGAATGGTATTCAGTTGCTGCAATGCAAAGAAGTACTCATCAAGAGCTCATGAAATCTATGCAAGATGCTTTCCATAAAGTTGTTAGCCAGTTTAAAATAGTTGGTGTTAATTGAGTTATAATAATCTTGTTTTAAATTTAATTACATAATTTTTTCATTATTCTAGAAAAATGGGTTGTTACCTGAAAAAATAATTATATATAGAGATGGTGTATCTGATGGTGATTTAAAACAAGTAGAAGAGATTGAACTATCAGATTTGATTGAATCTTTCAGAAGCTATCCGGGAGGTTATAATCCTATGGTTTCTTTAATAATTGTACAGAAACGTATTAACACTAGAGTGTTCCAGGTAATATATGACAAATTAAATTGGTACATTAAATTGACATACTTATAGTAAGTTGCTGTTATGTTTATCTGAATTAGGTAAAATTAATCATCTTAATTTGTTTTTATATATAATCAACATTAAAAAAAAAAAAATGTCATATATTATATTATTATTGATTTTATTATTATATATATTGGTGTAATTCTATTAATTCTAATAATACAATTATTAAATTATTTTACGAAATATTTCTTTATTTACATAATATCATTATTAACAAAAATTATTAACATAAATTATTAGAAAAATTTATCAGCAATAGTCGTACATTTTCACTTACAGGTAGTCGATTCCTAGTATCATAATATGTATTGCTCTAATGTACAACCACATTTTAAACATATTTAAAACATTTTTTTTTCTTTTGAAAATAAATGATGTTTGATATTTGATATACATATTTTGAATTGTGGAAAAAATAAATCTAATATGTAATATATTATAGTTATGTAGTGTCCAATATTTTTTACATAGCGCTATTACTATAAAACAACTTATGTTCTTCATAGGACTAAGTCATTCTTACCTTTTTATCATCCATGTTAATGAAATGGATATAAATATAATTATAATGTTAATGAAATACTTAATTTTTGACAATTTTAATATTTTTGTGTTGGATTTAGTATGTAAATGAAAAGTATTCAAATCCAAGTTCTGGAACTGTTATTGACAATACTGTAACCAGAAGAAATTATTTTGATTTTTTTTTGGTTTCTCAACATGTGCGTCAGGTAAAGTATATTCCTTATAAAAAATCTTGTGTTTAATTAATTGCTTTTTTTTATAAACAATTAAAATGTTTTTGTTTTCTTATATACAGGGTACTGTCAACCCTACTCATTACATCGTTTTAAAAAATGGATGTAATTTGAGCGTTGAAAATGTTCAAAGATTATCTTACAAGTTGTGTCATTTGTACTACAATTGGTGTGGCACAGTAAAAGTTCCTGCTCCTGTTCAAGTAAATATGATTATTAAATTATTTACATTTAAATTATATAACATATTTTGTTGAAATATTAATCATATATTTTAAAATGGATTTAGTTAATTATTAAAAGATTTAAAAAGAATATAAATATAAAATACTGAGAAGCTTGATTAAGGTATACAGAGGTCATAATTTACTATATAATTTAATTACTATAAGATTACGAGAGAGATATTTCAATTGTTCAAATAACAAAATTGTCCACGTTGAAAACAATATAAAAAAAGCTATTAATTTTTTAATTTTTTATTACATGCTACGTTATTTTATGGCTTAGAATATTTTCTTAAATACATTAGTATCATAAGGTTTTCATCTATATTTGGTTGATATTTATCGGTTGTTTTTAAAAATATTAAAGGTTTTAATTTTTTTTTTTTGTTATTCATCTTCATTTTACAGAAATTTCAATTTATTTCTTTAAGTGTGAATTGTGAATTATTGAGGTTTTAATTGTAATGCAACATTGATTTTGCCTAAATAAAGTAAATTAATATGCTTATATTCTTTTAATGTTACTAAAATAGGTATTTAAGTATTTAAAAATAACTAAATAAAAACAAATTATAATTTAAAACATAAACAATATAATTTAGTCATAAAATAAATGTGGTATAATAATTTCATAAATTTTATTGTATATTTAAACATGTAGTATTTTCTGTATACATATTTAACTATTATTTTTACCTTAATAATTATGTTTTTTTCTTTCTAGTATGCACATAAATTGGCTTATCTTATTGGACAAAATGTTAGACAAATGCCAAGTGATAGTTTATGTAACACTCTGTTTTTCCTTTAAGAGACATATATATAATTTTGTACGACCAGGGAGGTCTTTTCAATTTATTTTTATATGTACACAAATATTAAGTTTTTTTGATTTACAAGACTATTACTGAAATGCGACTACAATTATTATTATTATTATTTTTTTTATTCTCAACATTTTCTAGGGTATAATTTTTACCCTTTTTTGTGATTGTAATAAATATTCATACGTTTAATAACAGTTTAAATAAAATACTTTTGTTCCAAATCTTATGTACTTAAGAAGTAAATTGCCTTTTTTTATTGAGACAAAAAATGCTTGTATTATTTTTTCTTTATATTTTACTAAATATTATTTTATTATGAGTTATGGTTCATCTACAACTTTAAGAATAAATCACACAGTAAATAGGCATGATGAATGAGCAATGTCTAATAATATTGTTATGCACAAACAGAAACTAAAATATTTAATAATAAAAAAAAATTTATAAATAAGTGAATGATATTAGTACTTACAAAAATATTTTTGCTGAACCTTATTGTTATATACATGCAAAATAATAACATTTAAATTATGTATAAACAAATAACAAGGTATCCTGGCTTATTAAAGAGTTTTTCATTGTAAGATTTAGCAATGATATGTAATGTATGTGTATGTATTCTAATGTAAAGAAGTGGCATGAGGTATGTGCCACCTATAATACCTAATAGTCAACGAATTACATATTATGTAGATCCTTATGAGTCAATTAGTTCCTTCGTGAACTAAATTCGGAGGTCTTTAAGATTGCCAAATTTATATTTTTCCTCAAAGATCGAATTGATCTGAAATCAGTGAAGTATACTAATATAAATAGTTCATTTGAATATTAATAATATATATTATAATTTATTAATTTACATATAGTTAAAAAAAAGTATATTATTTGGATTAATTTAAGTTATTATTTTTTATTATGTAATGATTATTGTTATTATATTATTTTATTTTGGGTTCGTATTAATGTCAAGAAAAACTAAAATAGCTTACACAGCGTCAGCAGTTTCAGAGGCAGAACTAAAATTTTTTATGCCCGGGGAAAATATTAAACATTTTTTTATTGGAATTTTAAGAAAAAAAACTTAGAAAAGTCGAAAATTTAATCGTAAATAGATAACCATAACATAAACATTTGGTGAAAATTTCAAGTATTTACAATGATTCGTTTTTGAGTTACAGCAAAATCAAAAAATCGATTTTGTCGAAAAGTGGTTATGCGTAAAAATTCCCGTTTTTTCGTTATTTTTTTAGGGTTTTTCCCGATGCTTTTGAAAACTACACATTAAAACACACATCATTGTAAAATCAATACATCACTCCGTTCAGAATCTAAAATATCAAGCTAGTTCTTACTCATAGAATTGTATTACCTACTTATGTTAAAATAATTAAATTAAATTAAATTTATTCTGATTTTTACATAACTATTTGCTAACTATTAAAATTAGTAATCACAAACTTATTTAATAAAGAACCTTTTTATTGAAAAAAAATGTTCATACAAAAATTTAATATTTTTAAATGCACGATAGTTGTACAGTTTATACACTTATAAAAATATATATCAAAATAATATTATTTTATCTTTTTTATTCTATTGTGAAATTTGGAATTTATTATAAAATATTGAGTATTATTGTTTATAGACTAGGGCTCGTGGCGGATGCCCATCTTGCCTATCCGGTATTTACGGCACTGCAGAGCATAATACATGCCCAGTTTCACTCACAATCTTAATTATTATAGTATATACTAGTATACGTACACTCAAACGAATCTAATCATAATCTTACCGTTAATTAGAATGATGTCAAGATCGATGACCAAAATAGCGAATCTCAAATTTTATTACAAAAAAACAATAACGTAATTCAACGACCATGACAAAATAAAATAATTATTTATTTTGTCATGACAACAACATAGTATTAAATAATATAAATTACATTAATTTTGTACTATCATCGATTACAAAATACAGTTTTTATTATATTTATATTTATTATTCATAATATACGTTATTTTTAATTTTTATTATTAGTCTGTCTCTATCTAATATGCATTGCGTCTGTCGATCGTCGACGTACGCCGATCGCGCAGCCACTTGCTCTAATAATAATTAATAATATAATAACCATTAAATTATTTTACGCTGTGTATGGTTTTATTTTTTGTTTTTCATTCCTTTAAACGTGGTCATTACCAAATCTTAAACAAATTACGTGAAATAAAAATAGTTTTTTAACTTTTAAACGTTGCGGTTTCGGGTTATACTATATCAAATCGTAAAAGCTTAACGATTATTTTAACTTAGTTACTCGTGGTTTTGCAGGTTTTACAGGTTTTACATCTATCTATTGTGGAAATTTAGTACGCAATCTGTATTTTTACATACGTCCACGATCCACATCTTCACATCGAATCCGGGACATGAAACATAACGCAGTGTCTCAAGTTTCAACTATTAATTATTAGTGTGTGCCGAAAATTTGCAGTACTTATACTTATCTGTAAGTAGGTATTTATATAGTTATTTAGTTATATAACAATCATTATTAAATTGTAAACTTATGTTCGTTAAAATAATTAAATGCTATATTGATTTGTAGGTTTCAATGTTTGGCTATTTACTTAAAAACACATTTTGTTATTAATACTTCAATACTTGTTATGTAATAATAATAATCCTAAAAAAACAAAATAATAAAATGTATAATAGTTATAGCGATGATATAGGTTCATATTATAAATACATATAAGTAGGTATTTATTGAGTATAAACCACGGTTTTATGTGGTGTAGACGTATATTATTATACCTACCTATAGGTATACCTAGTTATATTAGTTGTATATTATTTTATCGACTATCGAGTGATGAATAAGTATCAAGTTGGTATCTAGTATCAGAATACCCCATAGATGAATATCTAGTATAAGTTTGAAGTAAATGTACAATGATGAATGAATAGCGTTCGTAGAGGATTTCTGAAGATTCTAAAATCACAATATATTGTAATTATTTGTTGATAATGTATAATACCGAGAATATTAACTAATTAATTTAACTGGGTTAAATGTAGAGAAATTATTATAAAATCACAATTAATAGTAATTGAAATTTTCTATGATACTAACGAATAGAATTACCCGAATGAATGAAGGACCCAATTGACATTAAATTGATGCAATTAAAACAAATCAGGTCCTTGAAACGGTTCAATAGGCAACTCAACGTGGCGTGTTGCAGTTGGCGCGCAAAATAGCGAATGTAAAAATAGGTATCGAAAACGGTGAAAACTAAACACTAAATAAATAATAATCTAAAGCCAGGACCGTATTGAGGTTTGGTGGCGTCCCTGGTGAACCACTACATTTGCTCCCCCCCACAAATGGGAAATTTGCATTTGACAAGCCACGTACATTTCGTATAGGTACAGTTATGCTAAAATACCTACCTACCTATTTTATGAGTATATTACCACACATATTAATATACGTATATAATATACAGATATCAAGATATTCTATGCATAATAAATTGACAATATTTTAAATTTTGTGCTCCAACAGCCTTCATAAAAATAATTTTTATACAATAAAAATGGAATCACACTCTAGTGTTGTAGTAAGTTGTTAAATTAAATATACATTTTTCAAATATTACGTGAAAAAATTATTACAAAACTTGTATTGTAATTTGCGCCCCTGGCCCATGCCCTCTTGCATTGCTTCAAACACGGTCCCGTCTAAAGCTATTAATAACAAAAATGATATGTGTAATACTAAATACAGTATACGCATTACATGACAGTGGCATATTTGAGGGGGGCAATAGAGGCATTCCCCCTCCTTTGAGGACCTAGAATTGTTTTTTTTTTACTGTTTTGCGGAATATGTTTGCTGCCATGAAAAAAAGAAATATAGACCTTATAATATAATTATTTTATGACTGCTTATGACTATAGAGTATAGACTATATTATATTAAAATTTAAACTTTTGAACAATAAATAAGGTGCTTTTTATTGTGTTGAATTGATTTTGGATTATAACTGAACAAGTTTGAACCGGTGTCTAAAACCCTAACGGCCTAACCAAATAAAAAAAAAAAAACTATTGAATTCAAATTTCCTTATATTTTAACAGCTGAGAGATTTTCGTATTTTGCCCCTCCGAAAAATTATTTTAAATACGCCACTATTACATGACCCATGACTGTGATTTTAAAAGTCGTATAAAATTCGTCGCCCAATAACAGACTTTATCACTGATTATCTCGTATATCTCGTAATAAATTACAATATATAGGTACAATAATGCGCAATGCGAAAGTGTAAAAATTAACTTCTAATTAGTCAGAGACGGATAATGTTTTTGTTCCCGAATTTATTGTTTAGTGTTTGTTATAGGTATACCTATGTGATATTATGTTAAATCATGGTCGTATTATATTATTTTAGGAGCATCGTACAAAGACGATTATTGATGTGACGGCACAGCAGTTTAGTCGCTCTCTATAATATTATATTATACGACTATTATTATATAGAGGCTCTCGATAAAGTATTGCATCGCCTCGAGTTTTTAACAGTAAACGGTATCCGTAGGACCATATAAAATACAATAAATTGCATACTTTACTATATTAATTCTCAAGATTATGATTTATGATGTGATTTAATCATATACTGTTGTATTGTCAATAAAGATATAGTTACTACCTAATTATATTGCAATATTTATTATGATGTAGGTATATGTAAATAACCGAAAACGGGTACACCTAAGTATAGTGACATAGTGTGTAAACACAGATAGATCGACAAAATAATATTATCAAATTGATAGGTACATTACTTATAAGCATGGACCGTATGATAAACGTGCCATGCGGTATAAACACTATAAACATAAATCTAAGACAACTATTATATCTTTTTCTGCAGGACCTGAATGCGCGACGAGTAAACGAAATTGAGAAGAAGGCCATGTTGTGCGGAGTGGAGTTCTGCTCGTCGTTTGTGGCAGCATTATAATACGTAAGCATAATTTCTTTCCGTCTTTATTATTATTAATTGTTAATTTATTATAATATATCCTACTACCCTAGAATTACCTGGTTATTGTCATTATAAATTATAGCATTCAATGGTGCAATACCAACGTTACTTTGATTATTATTGTCTTACGAGTATATTGATCTGTATAATACTTCAATAATATTCCTAATGAACCATAATTGCAGCCTAATAAAATATTTATTTATACAGTCCACTTTTTC
Source organism: Rhopalosiphum padi (assembly GCF_020882245.1). Classification (NCBI taxonomy): domain Eukaryota; kingdom Metazoa; phylum Arthropoda; class Insecta; order Hemiptera; family Aphididae; genus Rhopalosiphum; species Rhopalosiphum padi. The sequence continues at coordinate 32,952,713 of NC_083599.1, forward strand.
TTTTTATATACATCGTTGCTAAGAGGTAGACTGGCAAAGCCTCTCTAGTGGATATATTATATATATAGTATATACTTACTTAATATTATTCGGATGTTATATTTATATAAGTTTTTTCATATGGTGAAAAAGAAAATCTTTAATTTTGATGGAACCCAGCTATGCCCGTAAAAATTATAGTGTGCCACACCCTAAAATCTACTACGTAGATGAGTACATTTGCCTTTTTATTTTAAATTGCGTGTTTTTGAGATTTTTAGTTTTTATTCAGAAGATTTTATAAATGATTAGGGCATTAAAAATATTTACAAGTACAGCAATAATAAGATATTAGTAGTACAATTTTATAATCGTAATTAATTTTTGAATACAATTACAGTCATCGAGTTGCGATAACTCGATTTTTTTTTATTCGCGACTCGAGTACTCGACTGTATTACTTTTACTAAATGGGGTTACAATCTTTTCTGATACACAAAATAATATTAAAATAATACACATCATTCACATTTCACAATGAAAAGACTTATAGCTGAGTTTTATTTTTAAATATTTATACTAATTTCTAAAATAAATAAATAATATAATACAAGAAAAAAATTATAAACTTAATGTAACATTCACATAATAATATAAATTCGAAAGTTGGTTTATGGTACTTGAATTTTGTGATTTTACAAAAACTACACTTTCGACAATATAACATGGTCAGTCGTAAAAGGTAACCTGCATGTTATAGAAATATTAACATGTTATAGCAATATTAACTATATAGATAGCTAGTTTATAAGCATAATATTGAACTACGTTCAAGAACTCGTTCATTTTCTTTAAATTAGTTCACTTGTTGGTTGTTTTTACTTTCAAGTTAATTAGTAAATTAACTTAAAAAGTAAATTATTATTATATATATATATATAATTAATTAGCTATCCTTCGTATTATTGCAGACTCTATTAAATGTCGTATTAGGTATGTTTTAGTATGATGTAACTTATAGGTACTATAATTTTTAATTTTAATTGTAAAAGATAGATTATGATAGTATATAACGGAGCTGATGGAAATGCTTATAATGTATTCATAATATTATGAATAAAATAAAATATATTAATTTCAATAATTGAAAATAATATATATATTTAATATTCATTAAATTAAACAAACATATTATAAGAAATTTGATCACGTCGAAAAATTTTACCGTTGTCCAACATAGCTAGGCAACATAAACATACAATTAATTGGTAACAAACATATTATATGCTATTTCTTATAACCTAATAAAAAATAATTACATAAATTATAAAAGATTAAAAACACAATTAAAATAATATAGAGGTGGCTAGTGTTTGTTAAATTTGGAAAAATCTTTAATTTTTCTTCAATTATACAATAAAAACAAAAACATTTTATAATAATATTTATAAATAATATTCTATTATTCTAAATAAAAATTTTTTTATAATAAAAAAAGAAGTAAGTGACTAGAATTTAATTTTAATTTCACTTATTTTGAATTTAAAAAGAAATTCATCGGCAAGCTAAGTACTATCATTAAATTTACAGCTCTGTTAATATTACTATTATGTCAAAGTAATTCGATGCAAGAACTTCTCAGTTGATTTTTCCAAGACATTAAATAAGAGTACGTTTTCTGATATCATAGATCATCGCTCATTTGAGAATGTATCTTAATTGTTTAATATTTTGCGTTTGGCCATTAAGTATTAAGTTAACAATAAAAATTTTTTATGAAACTTTGAAATTTTTAATGATGTAAACTTTATACTATATACGTCTTTGAAACTATAATACCTATATATTTTTAATTTTAAAGTTATATTTTAAAAAATATTAGAAAATATTTATTTATAATCTAATCAGTTACTTTTTGTGTGATAAACTCTATATATATTATATACTCTATGCTTAACTCTATCCGTGACTGATGTTGTAAAAAAAAAAAGCTTGTTTAATACGAAGCATATGAAATTTGTTAAACTAATGCAACTTGAAATAACTTAGTATATACATTTGGATAAGCAATTATTATGATGAATGATTTTTGTTTAAATTTAACCTAAATTTGAATCAAGTTAATTGACAAGTTTATAACAACTGTTATTATTTGAGAATTCATAGACTCCTTTTTAATTAATTAAAAAATATCCTATAATATTATAAAATATTTAGTCAATTCCCGATGTCAACCAAAAATTATATAAACTTGGATAATATTTAAGGAAATATTCAATCACTAGTACCGGTTTCGAAGTGCTAAAACTTGGGGTGTTAAGCACATTTAGCATTTCTGCAATTTGAACATTTGTTAATTAAACTAACTCATATTTTAGAAAAACGACTTCTGTAATTTTTATCAGAACTCAGCTCTTATGTGACTAAACTTAAAAAATAATTTTTACTTGGTTTATATATTTTTTCAATATAATTCTAATATAAGTCATAAAATAACAACAATAATTTTTTGATCAGTTTTCATTTAATATTATAGTTAAGGAAATTGTTAATTTTTAAAAGAGCGTATTTTAAAGAATTAAATAGGTACTATATGATTCAATAAATAAAACATAAAACCATGAAATTTGCCCTTATTATAGATAAATTCATTTAAATATTTTTTAAATTTGATTATGTATAAAAAAAATGATAATTTAAGTAATAGTGGAATGTTTCAAAATATTAATTTTTTTTTTTTAAATTTAAAATTAAACATTCTTTGAATTGGGAAGGGGTTCCTTGTAAAATTTGTGGATTTGTCTTTTTACTTTTTGTCACGACTTTGCTAAACATTAAATTTACTATCTTACATAAAAGTGTAAATCTTTATCGTTGGGTTATACATATGGTTATACGTAGTATGAATAGTTCATTCGAAATATCAATTTATCGGCAGTAAAATTTATTTGAAAGAGTTTTAAAAAATAGATAATTATGTATCGTTTGTACTACGAAATCATTTAAACCTTTTAAAATTTTTTTTATAGTTTGATTATATTATATTATTAATCAGGCCAATCAGGGCAATTAAGTTATTGTATTTAAATATTTTTCCTAGATATTTATAATTTAAAATATATTTCATTAAACTGTAAAAAAATAATTTTTTTTATTACATTAAAATTTATTTTGGTTTTTTTTTTAAGTGCAATTTAAATTTTTTTTTTCTATATAATTTTTCTAAAACTTAGTGTTTATTCCTTTCAATTATTGTTTTATTTCAGTTGGAACTATCAACTACAAATCTCAAAACCCAACACGATGTTCCATTAATTTATGCATTGTCTTTAATTAAAAAGTTCGAAACTAAAATAGAGGAATTAGAGTTTCAGTATATCATAAATTCAAGAGTGTTATAAAAAATTAACGGTTTGAAACGATTTATTTGTATTTCCAAAACTTTGAACGCAGAAATGAAATAAGTGGGGAATAAAACGCGATTGAGCAATACACCTCTTGAGTAATACGGTTGATGAAACTTAGAGAAAAAAAATTACATTAAATGGAAAATGTAGACTTCGCGCCTAAATTATGCGAGCAGTGAGCATCTATATGTATATAGAAGATCTCGAAATGCCGCATTGTTAATTAGTGGTAAAACAATTATCCGCAACGATAACCCTGTTATTTAACGACACAGCCCCGAACATAAGACACGCAGAATGCGTCTCGTTTGTCCAATTGTTATTCGTAAACCATTTGCGTACAAAGTTTTCGAGACGAAATTATTATATTTTATACATATGCACACGGTTCGCATGTAATAATAATATCGTTAAATACAAATATTTTTAACTTTAGCATGGGCTATATCGACGTAACAGACCAGACGTTAAAGAGCCGCGAACAATTATACTTCTGGTTGAAAATTGTACCTATTATCATACGATCATGTTGTATTTTATTTCGACAGTAACTAAAACATACGTTTTAGTATAAACGTGTAACATAATATGATTATAAAAAATTGGTTACAGACGAATACGACAAAAAACGAATGTCATTCATGATGTGATAAAAAAATATATTTCTTATACGGATATTCTCGAACAAATGAAAGAATTACCAACGGATTAAATATTAACACTATAATAGCTGAATAAAGCGTCGAAAAAATCACTCACGCCCCCACGAGTCAATCGAGGGGATACTATGGTCGAACAGGCGTTAAAAAAACACGTTATTCGTAATTATATCGGAAAGAATAATAATCACGTTACTTCTTCACAGGCGACCTGTTATTCTAATATCAATAATATAATATTCTAATATAATAATACGGAAACTGCAGTATGCTCTGACCGGTTTGTTTTATGCGTCGAATTTCACCGACTATAATATTATGAGCCATATTATAATATATTATCGGTATTTGGTACTATAGGTTATATAATGGTATAGTGACCTGTGCTGAGCCGCGGTGATTTTGTCGTATAATATTTTACGATGTGTTTACGTTGTTTTCGATTAAATACATAATTTATTCCTTCGCCAAAACTCGAAGTAAACAAAATAAAGTATATTCATATTGTGGTTTTTGTGTTTCCTGAAAATTGTGATCGGTAACCGCAATTTATACTAGATTGTTTGTACTTTATAAATTTATTTAGATATTTTAAAAGTAGAATTTTGAATTTTGAGTTTTTTATTTAGTTTTTAAACTTACTATAAATTCAGATCGATTTTCAAGCTCGAGTGGAGCACAACACTACGGTAATATGGCGGAACTATGGACTGCGAGAGCCATTCCTGTGAATGTGCTTTTGATAATCATACTCGTGGGTATACATGTAGGTTGGGCCATCGTGGTGTCCCATAAGGTTTGTACAGGAAAACTAAAAATCAAGGCAGCACGCCCTTAGAGATAAAGTGACATAAAGTGAATATTAATCACACGATTTAGATTGTGAGCGATGAAAGCATTGCAGTGTTACATTGACGTGTGTTAATATTTTTTTTTGTGCCATAGCCTTTCGGAACAGTATAGATACTTCAAACTTCGACTTTGAGGGTGGTTTCTGGTAGAAAATTGGACCATGTTGATATTTTGAAGGGATTAACAGAAAAAATGTACAGTCTTTTTTTAAATAATTAGGCAAATAGAAAAATTGGAGCAAAACATATCTTTTACGCTAAACCAATTATTAACAAACTGATTTTATTTTTTTGTTTCATTGAATTAATTCTAGAAATATTTATAAAAGTAATTTCTAGATAAACAATTATAATTTTTTTTAAATATTTTGGCACACGTTTTGCTGTTTTTAGATATTTTACATTTTAAGTATGATAAGATTTTTGTTTGTAAAAGCTTGAAAGTTCTCGACAAAGTTTTACATACCTTTTTCTTACCATATTAAAAATAAAATTTATAATACATATTTATACTGTTTAATGTTCATACGTGTTTAACGTTCTAATATTGATAAGATTCGTTAAAATCATGAAAATGTACAAATTATTTTAGAGTTAAAACTTTTTGAATTGTTTTATTTTAACATCTAAAGTTTCAAAATCCCCTTACTTATTTTGGTTTAACTAAATCGAATTATTTCGATATTATTGTAATATAAAATAATATAGTTTAGTTGCAATACGATGGTATGTATTTCCCTACTAAACATATACTTAATGACGAGAAAAAGAAGTAAATTATTCTTGCCCTCTCCTTTACTTAACTATGCGTACGTGCTTGTCATGCGTCAAATTATACACGTCATAATCGTAAAGGCCACAAAATAAACCAAGTACACGGAATTAGAAGTATCGTTGCTATATTTTTAATAGCCAAACTATAAATATTAAATACACAGCTATAACAAAGATAGTAACATAAACAATTTTGTGAGGAAAAATTATCTAATATATTATTATGTAGTTAGTTACTATTAAAAATGCACTTTTTTTCAACATAAAATTAGTTTTGACAAAGCAAAAATAATCGAAACACATTTCCATTACTCGCAGTTAGGTATACCATAGATGAATAAAAACTAGTATTATTAATCTATGGTTATACTGGTAGCAGTACCAACAACCTACCTAGGTACTACCTACACAATTTACTGGAGATTCCACGTTTCTAGTAGAGAATACTCGTATTTTAAACACAATAAAATTATATAAGAACAACTTTCACAAATTTCAAAAACGAAATATTAGATTAAGTTATAACACGCGCAGAGAAATAAAATATATAATGCATAATATAAAACAAACCATTATCCGCTAATTCCACTACAATTTTCTCGTCTAAAACAAATCGTTTAAATCACGTTATGCGAATAAACAGTATAGCAGATGTTGATTATTTAAGGTACGGTAACCTTTGTAAAAAATACTTTTAAGAAAAAGTATTTATAAACGTAAAACAAATACTTGTCTTGTATTTAAATACTTTTCAAATACTTAATTACATATTTTTTTAATTGTACCTATTTAATCACACAAGTAGGTAAGATAATTAATTTTGTAATACGTGATTACCAATTTTAAATTGTAAATTCCCATTTCAGTATCATTAGAACTTTGTTCTACCTACTTAACTTTATACTGATAAATAAAAATAGACAGAAAAATTATTAAAATTTAATTTTAAAGTACTTTAATATAAATTAAGCAATTAACAGTTGTTAATAAGATACAAAATAAATAAATGTTCAATAATTTGTTTTTAATTATAAATAAAATAATAATAATTATAATGAATTTAAAAGAATAATCTTAAATGTGATGTGAATAATTTAATTGCAATTTTAAAATTTATTTACATACAAGTATTTGATTTACACCCAAGACAATATTTAAATATATTTATTCAAATATTTTACAACACTGGGTAGTGGGTACGATGAAATTATTTTATATAAGTGAAATTGAAATAATAACAGAAATTTTCATTTTTGAACTAGATAATACCTTATATTGAATTATTATTATTATTTATTTTATTAATCATTATAGCTTTGACAGCAGGGAGTATAACGTATAAGTAATAAATATATAATCTATTATACAAGAGAGATTAAATAATATAGATGTTAGAATATTATTATTATTATTCGTATTAATAATGAATTGCTATAATTAACTATCCCTTATGATTTAATTATGTCAGCATTTTTTTTTTGAATTTAAATTAGGATATATTTGTTTAAAAACACCCAGAACTACTGCTAAAAATAGTTTATAATATTAGTTAAAATATTTTGAAAATTCTATTGTAAATTGAAAAAAATAATATACGTTAACTTTCAAGTTTCTACGGTTAATACTTTTTAAATTATAATAAAATAATTAAAATTGTTTTGATATTCCAATTTTGTTAAAATTCAAAATTTATTTTCAATATTTTTAAATATTGTTGCAAGAAAAATATACAAATAACTTATTGTTAATTATTAAAATTATATACCTATACGTTTGTTGTATCAATAAAATCCTACTAAAAACAATTATAAGATTTTTTCATGGATCTTGTTTCATTCTTTTTTAATATAAATTTTTAATATTTTATATAAATTATTAGTTATTAGGTACCTTTGAATCCATTGTAACTGATTCAGTATTTTACTGTCTTTTAAAGAATATTTTCATTTTGTATTCGGAATGAGTTTTCGAATAAATTGGTGAAATGGTATTCGAATACTTTTAGAATATATATTTTTTTTCCAATAATTGACGTTAGGTTTGGGATGGTTGAGAATCAATACATCAATATTAAACACATAAATAAGCTAAATAAGTATTTTATTTACAGTAAGTACCTATAATAAATTATAATAATAAAAAAAGGTATAGTTACAATTAAATAATAAATTGACTAAAAAAAATATGTGTTGTATCTCACATTTAATCATTTAAAGATATTTTTCGGGTTAAGAAAAAGAAAATTTTATTGAAAAAAGTTATTTAGAATAGGTTAAACATCTAATATTTCATATAATATAGATAAAAATGATCACCATTATAGTATAATAAATATATATATATATATATATATATATAAAACAATCATTAACACAAAAAGAAGTTATACTATTTTTATATTTTTAAAATTAATTTGTCGTTTAAAAGTATTAAAAATAAAAATAAAAAAACTACCTAGCAAACATTGTATATCTGTATATCGTGTTAGGTATTCATTTGGTTATTCAACTACAACTATAAGTATAAGACTCTAGTCCGAGTGGTTTTTTTTTCGCGCGAAACAGTTTTCACAAACAATTTATGGGCGTATAGCGTCCAATTAACGCATATTATTATAGTTTTCGACGTTGCGAGTATAATGATATGATAATAATTATATCGACAACGACGATGATAATATACATCAACGTAAGGAAACGAGAAGACGAGCACGCAAATCTATAGCACGCTACCGCAGTCGACCATAATAGTTATTTTTTTTTAAATTTTTTATACTTAAATTATAGACTATAGTGAGATAATATTTATAAGTAAATACATGTGCATAGGTTGTAGGTACACACGTTTGTGCCAAGTACATCTAATGTTAGTTGTTATGTATTATACTATAAGTATACTATAGGTAAATGATAAATAAAAATAAATTATTATATATATTTTATACCTAAACGTATAGTATATGTAATTCACCAGTCGTAATTCCCTGATTGTATTTTTCGAACAGAAAGCAATGAATTTTTCATTCGTTAAATGTATACGAAATATTCAATTATAATTTACTCTAAGACTATGTGTATTGAAAATATTGTATTCAAATATAAATTAAAAAGATAGTCGTACATACGAATACTCTATTCTATTGCATTTAAATTTATGCCATTAAATTTATCATTAATTTATACATAATAATATATTATCTAGAATAATTATTGTTTATTCTAATATTACAGCCTTTTTTATATAATTGTAAAAATGATGGATATGCCAAGTTTAAATCATGTTTATACAAATCTGTGGCAGCGATTAGAAGTTAAAATTTAAAAATTAATTACATTTTTTTTTTGATGAATCACGTCATAAGCAATGGTTTTAAAATATAAAATTACCAAATAAATAATTCTAAATGTAATAATTTTGAAGATATAAAGATACAAAGTTAAAGTGTCTTAAGCTTTATAGCGTGCAATAAGAAAAAATTGTATTAAGATGCGTTTTTAATAAAATGGGTATAGCTACGTTTTGCAAACATAAAAATGTACAATCATCTAATGCGTAAACCAAGTTAACATTTTTCACCGAATCAACATTTAAATTTTAGAGTGAATATACGAGTATTATGTGGTAACTGTTTTTACTATTAAAATATAACAATTAACGTTCTCAGTACTAGTTTAATTTACTTCATTAACTATCAAGTTAGAATTTTCATGAACTTGCGTCCACCTTTGCCTAAATGGTTCCCAATTTGGGTCATTTTTATATCATTGGGATGAAGGATAATGACGCCAGATGCATGGATAATCTAATTAATTTTTTATAACACTAATGTCTTATGATATTGCAAAAATTCCAAGTATTTTTATACTAAACATTTTTATTGACACGTGCCAGATGTTTCTGGATTTTAATCTTGTGATATTTATTTTTAAAATTATTTTCTTAGAATCATAGCCATGCATTGCTGGGTAATATTATTACTGTCCATAAAATTAAATTATAAACAAGCCAGGTATGTGATTATGCTGTACATTAAATGTTGAGTGGATTACTATTATGGTTAAATTTGAATTAAATGATATATTATTGTATAAGAAAAACGATTTTGTGAATTTGAGCGTAGACGGTCTGTTATAGCATATATATAAGTACTTTTCAAGATTTATATTTTTGATACCTTTTTAAGTATATTCAGTTTTCAGTATAAACTACTTATGATGAAACTTGAGTTTAATTTTTAAAACTCGGTTATAAAAAGAAAAGTTTTATAAATTTCTATCTACAAAAAAGTTTGCAATTTTTTACGATTTTTACGATTCTAACTTCAAACGCATAAAAAAAGAAAAAATGTTGTCTGTGTCTTTTTAATATTTTTATGCAGGTATAAGAAAGAACAACATCTGGGATCTTGTATTCAATTTTCAAGAATTTCTACCCAGCAAATAATTTTTTATTAACATTCGCAGAAAAAAAAATATAAAATATAAATAGTCCATACATAGCTCAACAAATCAAAACATTTTTAAAATTATATCATGTATAGAAAATCATTATGCAAACACTTAGTAAAAATTTCAAGTTTCTGTAATTATATTATTTTTGAATTATAGCAAAATAAAGAAATCAATTTATTCAAAAACTGGTTTAGCGTAAAAATTTCAATTTTTCCTTAATTTTAAGTTTGTTTTTCTCGATTATAAAAAAAGTACTAGACATTTTTAATTTTGATCTTTTTAAAATAAAAACCAGATCCAATTTTCTGTTCAAAACCTCCCCTTTAAAGTAGAAAAATCGAAGGTTATTTTATCGATTATTTATCGTGTGTACACATCTCAAAAAAATTGAAAAACGTACATATCATTGTAAAATCAATACCCTAGGTGAATTCATCGTTCCGCTCAGAATCTAAAATAATTAGACACTAGACGTTTAGTATAAATATGATTTTTATTTAATGGTACCTATAGTTTTTAGTTTTTCCACAAAAAGTTATGTTCTTTCAAATTATAAAAAAGTATTATTAAAAACTTATACCTTATACGTACCTACCTACCTATACAAAAATAATAAGAACTTATATATATGTTACGCAACTGCACTGTAGACATATCGTATCTGCTTCAGTGTATTAATTCACACGGAAAAAAAACAACACATCCACTGCAATAAAAAAAGAATGATTTTATGGTTGAAACATCATATATAATATACATATATTATACATAATCACGTCATGAACTCACGTCGTATTGTACTCGGAAATGTTTATCAAAAAAAAAAAAAAGAATAGAAAAAAATTAACACCGTTGTGTAACTCACATTCGCATATTATACCTGCCTATACGTAGAGTATAATAATATAGCGTTATTATGTGCGCAATTGTATTTATTATTTTATTACAAAGGAAATACCGATCTACTATACTTATACTCACGAGGCTTCGAGTCACCCGGGCGGCCATTAGAGTTCAACAACAACAGCGGAAGTCTAACGTACTGCACCGACAAGCGCGCCAGTAGGTATGTTATTGTTATTGGATGTAAATTCAATGTCACTTTGTCGAATTTCTGACTGAGATGTTAAGTCGCCACCACCTTAGTTGTAATACTATTTACTATCTGTTATATATACATAACATATAATATATATAATTGTCGAAAGAAAAGAAATGGATAAATAATGATCACTGTGTCGCAGTCAAATTTTACGCTCGGATAATTTTACCGGGAGGAGGTAAGATTTTCCTAAGATAATTTTACCCCCCGGTAAGAATATCCTAGGGCATTTATACCTCATCCCTAGGAGGTAAGAATTTCCTAGGATAATTTGACCCCCGGTAGGAACAACCGGGGATAATCTTACCTTCTGGTAAGAATTTCCCAGGAATATTTTACCACGATGGGGATATGATTCGGCTAGGATATTTTTAACTCCCCGGTACAATATTCCTATGACTGTATAAAAGTTTAAAAATACTGCAAAAAAATATTTTTTTTTTAACATTTAAGACAATGATGAAATTATTACTTTTATAAATCATTACTTTTTGAGTTACATGCCAACAATTTTGAATATCCCCAAAAAAATTAATTAATGAATCTCAAACACTCGAATTGTATCTAACTATCGAACTAGCGAACTACTCTATACTTTGGTTACCTATACCACTAAGGCTTTTGCCATCCCTCGACTTTCACTTAGCACTGGATCTAATGATTATATATGATGTGGGAGATATGGTATTTTTTGCCAATTTTTTAACTAGTAATTTTCGTCATCAATAGGTAGTACTTATTTAAGTGATTATGTAATTTGTGCCACGTTTTTAATTTAAATTGTTGACATTTACCTGGTAATTTGTTCGAGTTTATATCAGTGAGTTGAGTTGGCATAAAAACGTAAATAAAAAACATGAAAAATCAGACGATGTAGCGGATTTCCCGACTGATTATTATTGTTATTATTATTATTTTTATATGTATAGCTATGTTATCGCGATTAGATGTCACCTATAGTTAGTTACCTTTAGCCAGGCGATGTGTGTAGACCCTCGGTCGCTCTGCGGTGTTTTAATAATTTTTTTTATTTGTAACAATTGTTTTTATATTGATTAGAGTACCAGGTGGTCCTAAAAGTGTCTGCTACTGGTACTAATAGAATTTATTGTATTTGCGTATATTGTGCGTTAAACTCTAATAATTACGAATTATAACTTACTATCGCGGTTCTTATTTAATAGTACCTAATAGTATATATATTTTTATTTTATTATTTTTTTCACGTGCCTTCTATCTTACAACGATAAACTATAATATTCCTGATTTTTCTGGTTTTTACATATTTTGTTTTTAATTTAAATATTACTCGTTTATACCCTTACACAAAGCATGCAAAATACGTATATAGTTATAATTAGCTTAAATTTTTAAATTTTTAATAATTTTCTTAAAATCTATTGATTTATATTAACTTGGATGATTTAAAATACATATTAATAATTTTAAAATAAAATTATTATTAATTATTTTGAAGTGGTGCAAATTAAAATTGGTGGAGGTACAATATTGCGCAGATTATAATATAATCCCATTTTATCTTGTTTTATCTGGTTCAATAATTACATTTTTTTCCGTTACGTTTGGTGTAAAATTACATATGATCTATTATAGTTTACAGTGAAACCTCTAAATACAACTTACCGAGATTGTATTAATTGCTGAAATGTTGTTCGCTATTCAGAGGGTTCAGTTTGTGAAAATTTTGTAGTTTGTTCGAGAAAAAAAACCGTTTGCTATTTATAGATGTCCGTTAGGGTAGGTGGTTACTCTGTACCTTGTGTACCTACTCGTATTATTATATATTATAATAATTAGGAAAAAAATACACAATTTACTCGTTTTCTGTTTTGTCTGTCGACTTTAGACGTCTTGTTTCGATTGTCCGTCGAAATAGTCGGTTTTGCGCCGGAATAAACCTAATATTATATCCTTTATAATAATTGTATAATTGTATTATGCTCTTGCGGAACAATGAAGACATATTTAATTAGTATTATTCACAGCACAACGACATAATTGTAATGTTTACGAGAGTTAACTATAATAATATATTAATCGCGAACGAGTGTGTCTATATATTATACTATTATGTACATATAATTATATCACGTAACGTGTATATATTTTTTTAATGCAACATTTATCGCCTAGGTAATTTCACTTGGATCGAGTAAAACAAGTACTCCGGGTTATTTGCTTGTCGCGTTTACTTTCAATTCGTCGATCTACACCACCGAACCAACCGGGATCGATAGTCGTGCGTGTATATCGTATATATCGTCAGCGGCCAGCAGCTATATTATAGTTAACGACTGTTTTATACTATTATACATAGTTAGTACAGTTACCTATTAGGTACGATGTAACTAACGGATAACAGGACGCAAAGACAGCGTTTTCGTTAAAACGTGTTTTCCGGCGAAATCTGCATTAACTAGACTATAAACAGTAGCGGTGTATGCTTTTAATTTATTTCACTGCAGCCGAGAAGTGGGAGGGAGGGCATCAGGGCACACTCGTCTAAACGTCAGCCTTGAAATCTCGAGTCGAACAAACGGCGGTACCACGACGGTCTTATAAAAAATCTTTTAAAAAAGGCTTAGGGTTAGACACGGAATATCCGAATATGTCATTCAAACCTAATCTAATGTGTGTAGAGTTTGAAGACATTTGTTTCTTTAAAATGTTCGTTTATACTAATGTGAGTAGTTATAAAATATTAATTTTATCCATATTCCGTAGGATATTTATAACTATTAATTCTTAATTACTTTAATATTAAATATAACAATCGGGTACAAAATCATCAAAAATTCCAATACTGAAAATCTTTTTTTTTTTTAAATTTTTACATCAACAATATGATCACTGATCACACTTGTATTCATGACAGACGATCCATTACTTAATTTTTGTCTGTTTATTTAAAAACGATCCATGTTTAACAATTCTTTCGAATTTGCGTTTAGAAAACATGTTAGTGTAATCATATAATATAATAATAAATTGACTTTACAACGGATGGTTAAAAAATAACAACCACCAAGTAAATAATACAATTTAATATTATAAAAATAGTGAACGAAAATAATCATTTTTATTACACTACTGAACAAGAATTCAAAATAATTCGAGCCGGGTAATCAACGATAAGAGAATCATTCGAAATATTTTTATAACCGAAATTTTACGTAGAATTTTTATTATAATATATTAAAAATCACGACATTTCAGGGCACACAAATGTTCCGCCCCCTCCTGTTGAAAATCGCTGGTGTGTATGATTGCCCCGTTTTCACACACAGTCGTGTGTGTACCTATACTCGTATGTATTGTTATAACTGACTCAACGTGTGAATGTGATGATTTTATAATGATTATTATACTCTGTTATTGTAATCGATATTATACAGTTTCCAGGCGATATAACAAGTCGTCAAAGAGAACAAGATATAAATTATTGTAATATATCAAATGATAGACGAGGCGTCGAGGCACATGAACCGGTTATCAAAATTGTACGTGCCAGTTCTAGTATGCGCTGAATTATGGATTTTGACTTTTACTTAAGTACAATCGTCAATAATGATAAACTGCCATTAAACATGTATATATAGTGATTACAGTTACCTAGTTATTATTATTATTTACCGATTCCTTAATCGATTGCCATTAATTTGAACGGTAATACGTACAATTAACATTATTAACACTGGCTTAAAACCCTGCAGTCGCGCTACCTATTTATCAGGATGACCACTGCAGAACCTGAGAAATATGTGTGTGGCGTGACGACGGTAACGTCTGTGGTGTGACCATTAAAATTAATAATACGGACGATCCTATTAGCAGTTGAGATGCGGAAGACAATACTTTTAAATCGTTTTCCAAGAGTAGCGGTTTGATGGCACGCCATTGGACGTACAAGAATGAGCAATCGTACATTATTCGTAACTTTGCTATGGATGCAACCAGCAGTTCACTAATAACAGCCGTCTAACAGCACGCCGAAGGACGAGCGACCGTATATCTGTGTGCGATAAGTGTTTGATAATTCCTGTGTTTATTATAAGAGCGATTTATTAAGGACAACTCGCACTGGCAAGAAACCATACCCGTTCAAATTGCAGCGAGGTAAGTCCGCCGTCGTTCATTCAAAGTGGTAATACTACAACACGAAACACCGTCAGACGCATAAGGGGCTAGACGTAGGGTCATAGAATTATGAGTTAAACTAGTTAAGGGCTCGATTAGTAGAGATAAAGTTGTTGTTAAGTTATCATCACAGTGTAACGTCCCCACTTCACCGGGCCTACGTCTTCCGACCTTACAGGTTTAAGTTGTGTTTATATTAACGAAGTCTCGGGGACTCGACCTCGGTGTGTAATATTAATACTAAGATCAGGGTTACCTTATTGAAGTAAAGCACATAAGTATAATGTATAAATTACGTATATTATTATTATGTTAGATTATGTAAAAGTATAATAGGTATAACTGCATATATATATATATATATATGTTAATTGGTTTACCGATCCGGGTAGATGTTGACGTGCCGTGAGTGTGGATAGTTGATGGTGGCCGTATACGGATCGTCGCGGAGTTGTCTTTACTGTTTTTACTGTCTTCTTCTCCGTGTCGCACACTCCCGTCAAAAACGCATCGGTCCTAAATCTTAGTTATATATGCCGCCGTGTGCCTCAAAACCCTTGGTCAGCAGTCAGCTCCGCTCGTCATTTCTCTCACTCAGCATATTAGGCAGCGTGTCCTACTTAAGGAATAATGTACGTTGCCGATAGACGGCAATCGTTACAATAGTATTCGTGTGTTCATATTTCGGTGTACTGGCTAGTTTATCATTATAATACTGAATTATAATTTTTTTTTATTCATATAAAACGTGAACAACTTGATGTTAGTTTTTATTTTCCAATTATGCTATTCCAATGATATAAATGTCATGTTACAGTAATATTGTCTAATTATAAACATTCAAACATTAGTATAAAGACAAATTTATGGAATATTATAACGTTAAAAAAATTAATAATTTCAAAACAGGTCAAGTTTTTTTTAAAACTTATTTTTAATAGTGGTTTGAAGGATAAACTTTTAAAAATCAAATAAGAATAGCTAAGTTTTATGCAATAATCGCATATAGGTATTTTTTATGCTCCAAATACATAACTTAACACAACAACTTTTTCCTCAAAACAATTTTAAGTTCTAAATGTAAAAAAAATTTTGCCTTGCACTTGCCGTGAAATCTGAACGTCGAAGTGTTTTTGTTTTATTGTGCTTCTATATTTAGTTTTGATGAGACTTAATCGTTTAGTAAATAAATATAACATAGTTATATTAAGGTTATCATTTCATAGTATATACTAAAATACTATACATATTATTATAGGTAATATTATTTATTATTTAATATATGATACATTTTATTGTTATTTTAACACCGAAATATTTTGGATAATTTCGTATTTTTATATTATTTAATATCGTAAATCCATAAAATTAATTTTATAATAAAATTATCTATATTGATTATGATAATGATTAGGGCTAAAGAAAGAATTTCTAGGGGTTTGTATATCTTTAAATAATTATCTTGAATATAGCTTACTAATATACAAAATATACTGTATGTTTATATATTTAAAATCTATTGTTGCATATTTTGCATATTTGAACTTTTCATATTTTACTAGAAAATAGTGAACGAGTTCAACACGATATATATTCGTCATTCGCCGCTATCGGCAATATATTAGTGACGGACAACGTGTAAACATTTGAATAAGGTACATATTATTATTATTATTACTACTATGAACTTTGATACATTTCGCTATAGTATTGATGAACGGGTCAATAGATACTTGTAAAAATGAAAATGGTACGTTTTCGACCACCTATAATATTAATTATACAATTACATTTAAGCAGTGCTCGACTTGGCAAAATTAAAGTAGGGTGACTCTGTTAACTTTTAAAAAAAGAGCGTCCCCATCACTTGTTAAACGTTACTAAGCCGTGGGGGTTACGCCCCCACACCCCCTTTACCCCTCTTTAAATCATATGAAAAATATTTATAAATAATCAAACTAAAAAAAATTACTATAAATATTATATTTTATATTTTAATAACTATTATTTGTTTATAACAAACTCAAAAAAGTAACTAAATAAAAACCAATTGATGATAACTATTTATTTAAATAATTCCATAAATTATCATAAGACGTATCTTTCTTATCTTCCAATTTTAATATTTTTGGACAACAGTTTTCTGCTGCATCTCTTTTACCTTTTAGTATGGGTGGACCTACAAATTGTATTAATAACAATGATGATAATGACAATAATGAAAAATATTCATACAACAAATATACAACAATATAACAAATATCCATCGGAACAAATAGTAAAATTAGGATGCAATAGTAGTTAGAACAAATTTTTTGTGGCACAATTTGTAATGATGATTTAAGATAATTAGTTAAATAATAATAATAAATATCTTAATAATTATTAAATCTAAGGTAAGAAAAATTATTATAATGTTATCACGTGCATTTTGATAAAAAATCAGAATGATGCAGCGTCCCCTGCGTTCCCCTTAAAAATAAAAGTAGGGGTACGCTAAAATTTCTGAAAAATTAGTTGGGGTACTCCGTCCCCCTGCGTCCCCCCCCCGCAAGTCGAGCACTGCATTTAAGTTTAAATATATAATATCTCTATACATAAAGGAAAGTGCACTTTATAATAATCAACGCAGAACCGAACCTATTTAAGTTATCGAATTGAAATTTTGAGGATAGATTAATATTATAATTTTAGCGTGCACCAAAAAGAATATTTTCAAAATTTGGAGCAACCGGATATGGCGGCAGTCGATAACGTATTGAAAGAGCAACCAAATACGGCGGCAGTCGATGACATGTTGAAAGAAAATTCACATTAATTTAATCTAAGCAATTCATAATCAGGACCGGATTTATTTGAGTAATTTAAAATAATGAAATATATTATTTTGTGCTTATGTAGCTGCATTGCTGATATATATATATATATATATTTAATAATTAAAACATTAATTATTAATAATCTATACTCTATATATACTATTTTATAGGTAAAGAGAAGTCGTTTTTTGACGTTGTTAGGGGTAATCTCTGGATCTACTTAACCGATTTTGAAAATTATTTTACCAATAGAAAGCCACATTCTTTGTGAGTGTCATAGGCATAAATATAGTCCGATAAAGTTAATTAATAATTAAAATAAACGTGTAAATTGTATTACATGTTCGGCTCGGCGAGTTTCCGTGGCAACCTGATTGTTATGAATAAATAAATAACGTCATTATGCCTAAAAGAAAAACACAACTATCTAGACGTACATCCCACACAAGATCGGTTAAAATATGCCGATTAGGAGAGATTTCCTCTGAGCATACATAGTGTTGAACATATATATTACATTACTGTTACTTAATAACCATTTTAACTAAATATTTACCTACTACGCCGGGCGAAACAGTTATGTAAAGTTGATATGTCAGAGATATCATTTATAAACCAATTCAGAAAAAAAAATAGCTTTTATCCTCGCGCATAATGTTAGCATAATAATGCAATACCCTCTGAAAAAAAGGGTAATTATTCGTATAATATTAATTCATGATATTCGGCAAATTTATTAATTATTATTGCTAAAAATTTCAGTTTCTATGAATGGTACTCGTTGAAATATGGTACAGCGGAAAAAATAGAAGAACCAAAACCATCTACTTCTAAAAATATAAATTAAAGATTTGTAGATTGTATTTATAATACTAAGGTTTATTATATTAATTAAAGACTACGTAATTTACAACTTCTTTTACTATCTACTTTAATTTTTGTTACGAGTATTTAGAATGGAAAATCATTATATTTAAAAAAAAATTCTTCTACTTTAAATGATTGTAGTCACGACCCGGGCTAACATAATAATATATTATTATAATTAACAACTGACGGTCAATAAATATTACTATAAAATATCTGACTCGGGCGAAGACCCGGTAACCCCTGCTAGTATAATAATATAAACCAGGAGTTTAACTTATTCAAGCCAAGATTGAAGAATAAGTTATTCCGCTTGTCAGTTATGTTCCTTTATTAGCATATTCGCTAAAACGTTTGGGAATATTTGTAACAGATTGGTGTGAAAATGATATTAAAAGTATATATTATGCCACCTTCCTGTTATATTAACTTAAATTAATAGATACTTTAGTATATTCTACTATAAATTTGGGTACTAAAATATTTAAAATTTGAAGACGTATCAGGATCCTAATGAAGACAGTTGAGAATATTCCTCGATTAGAGATTTTTAGTCTTTGGTAAGGTCAGACAGCCTGGCTTGGACACTTGATATCGCAAGTACACTCAGAAATTTCAAAGCTCAAGGAAATAAGAAACTTACAGATGATGCTTAAAAAAAGTTGTAAATATGGTGTTTGCGCCGCAAGTGATCGGGGGAAATGTGCGCAGGTGACTTACCGCCCAACACCTCCGTGCGCTTTCTTGTCCTTCGTCTTGTCAGATGTAGTACCGGCATAGGGGGCCGAGCTCTTCCGCCGACACTACACCGGACGGACACAACAAGCGCGCAATGCGGCGCACTTGACGCGCTTCCGCACCGCGGCCAAACGCCGCTGGCAGCGGGAAACGCGTCTTTTCTGTTTTATTGATCCGTCCGGTTTATCTTGGCATTTGTTACAGTCTTCACCCTCGATGGTGTTGCTCGAAGTGCATACGGCCTCTAAAAGATCTTCCAATTTATCGGCTACCGCCGTATCTGGTTGCTCTTTCAATACATTATCGACTGCCGCCATATCCGGTTGCTCTTCCAATGCGTTATTGACTGCCGCCATATCTGTTTGCTCTTTCAATGCATCGATTAGAATTTATAGCCTATTATGATATCTTCAACCAATTCTCCCAAAAACGATGGAAGTAGCGAGGGGCGTTATCGTTTGCCGAATCGAATGTCATGTTGCTATTCGTTGAGGCCATATTTTTTTTCAATTGTGAATGTGTAGTCTGGTACGTTTGGTGTCTGATAAAGAAATAAGCTTGATTTTATTTTTGTCGTACATCGTGACAGATCACCCGGACGACGAATATGCATCGTTTATTACGAGCCAGCGAGTACCCCCGCGTTCGTCAATTCTAATCGGCCGACATTTACGTTTATTTTTCCAAACACTATTATTATTAAATAATAAATACATTTTATTTATTTATATAAACTACCTCTAGCTGTCCCCGCGCACTTCGTTGCTCGTACAAAAGGGCGGTGGTCGTTTGGCCAAAGGTAATAATTTTGACTAAAAAAATAATAGTCTGTTTGGGCGAGTGAAATTATTTTTACCTATAATTGAGGTAAAAACCTGGTGACAGATACGGATGATATTATTGTTAACATTATTAATCACTACTATCGAAAATTTAAATAGTTATGTAATTGTTGAAAGTATATTATGAGCATTTTCATACAAAGCCAATAGATTACTTTAAAATGTACTAATTATATTACAATATGTAACTCTATAACTTTTTGACTGTCGATAATTATCTAACTATTTTTTTTTTTTTTTTTTTTTTTTTTTTTTTTATTATAATAAATTATACATAGCTCAAAAGAGCAAATTTACAATAATATAATAATAAAATGAATCTATCTACCACCTGTAAGCAAGCTTGTGATGATGGTAGAGAGTTACAAAATCTAGTGATTAATACAAAAATTAATAAAAATATAAATAAATAAACAAATACATGAATTATAATATACATAAACGATAAACACTAGTCTAAATGAGTTTCTAACCAGTTGAAAATTAATTTTTTGAGATTCGACTTTTTAAGATTCCTGGAGTTATCGTATATATTTATTTTAATATTAATTGGCAGTGAGTTGAAATATGTGGGACTAAGATAATTAATAAATTTTTTCCCAAAAGATTTTTTAGTATAAGGTATCTTAGCATTGTATGCTCTATTTTCTCTTTTTTCATTAATGTTAACGACGTCCACCCATTGATAATAATTTTTAATTATGAAAAATATAGCTATTTTTTTGTAAAGTTTTTCTAGTGATAGAACATTGAATAGTTTACTACTATAATATTATTAATATCTATACCAATATTATTTTTTTTAATATGACTTATTAATTATTATTAATTACCTATTTATATTTTATGTGATTTCGTTTAATTAATTGTTGTTTATATATCATTATAATTTATAAACATTTTCATACCACCCAAACGGTATTTTTAGTTGAATAAATTTTTGCCCAAACAGACCATATTTTGAGTCGATTTGCCCAAACGGGTCTACGCCCGTACAAAATGCATTCGTGTTAAGTTTGATTGAACGCTAACAATACTTATACATTTAGCGTAAGAACTAATTTTAGTTTTCCGATTTTGGTGTATAAATGATATCTATGACAAATCAATTTTACATAACTGTCCCGCCTAGAGTTGCATTTTTTCAATCGTTTAACCGACTATGTATCATTCGTTAAAAATAATCTATTATTCGAATAATCGATTTGTAACTATTTCTTTTTCTTATTGTATTTCAGATCTTCTGGCATCTTTCTTGTGTGCTACACAAATGAACTGAAACTGAACGGAAAAGGCAGGCACCATCACCGATAATTGGTACAACTATTTGAGGTGTCAATATTCCATTGACAAAAATGTCTTCAATCGATGACATTAAAAAAAAAAAAATATTCTAGTAGCCATGGCGTGATTATTATTATTTTTACTGATTTCAACCCTTTAAAATCAAAATTTTGAAAAATCTTTACATAGTGAACGGTGAAATTATAATATTAATCTATCCTCAAAATTTCAATTCGATAACTTAAATAGGGTCGGTTCTGCGTTGATTATTATAAAGTACACTTTCCTCTTTATACCTAGAGATAAGTGCATATTTGACTAGTTTTGATATAAAAGCGTAAGTTCTAAAAATATTTTAATTTTAAATAGATTCCATGGACTTTAGATATTAGTTTTATGGTTTTATTTTGTTTATATATCACAGAGTGTATTAAAAGTATAAATAATTAATGTTCCTTGCTGGTCAACTGCATTATTGTTACTTCAAGTTTTTTTTTAATTTAATTTTTTACTTTTTATTAGCCATGTCCTACATAATATAAAGCATTTACATTTTTTTTGTAAATAAATATTTGAATAAAATATTTTCCATATTTTTTGCTGCCATTTTTAGCGTATATATTATATTGCAATCATTTTAAGGTCGTGTAGTCCCCCGAGCCCTAAACATTTTTACATTCGATGGATATTTTTCGACTAAATTACATTTTGAGCTAACGGTGTTTCGGTCAATGGGAATTCGATGACAGCATTAAGATTGAAAAGAATCTGTCGGTAACGATGACTAATTTTTTATGTAATGCACACAAGTTTTAATTGAAAGAGTCGTGTGAGCGTAATTCTAGTGTAAAAACTCATTATGTGCGATAACCTGTAACGCCACCCGACGAGCGTGCAGTCATTCACACGCTATATTATATATATTATATACTATATACATACTACATATTACATTGAACTTTTCGACGGTACGAACAGATTTAATAAAACGGTAAATTAAAATGATTTGTATATTACCTAAGTGTAGTTTAATTCTAAAAAAAAAAAACATGTGAATATTAAAATGTTATTAATGTTATAAGTAAAGTTATACATGGTGATTCTTTTATCATTATACACTCACTATTTCGTCAAGTAACTTTTTTCAAAATATTTTGTATCATGCTTTTCTCAAACTGTATGAAATTTTTATTTTTTTCACTTTTATTTAATAGTCATACCACTATCGACTTTTGATTTTCGAATGGTAACCAATACTTAATATGTCTTACAATTTTTTTTATGAATTTCAACGTTAAAATCATTAATTTTCATTTAACCGTTAGTGAGTTATAGCTGCTTAAAGTCGGGATAGTTTGAGGTTTTTAGGTGTTCATTCTACAGGTTATTACGGCTGTGAGGCGTTTGGTATAACTATACAGGTACAAACTACAAAGTTAATCACTGCGTCGATAACGAGATTATTACACATGAAAATATTATTGATATATTTATTATCTATTAACTATGTGACTACTGGTCTTCAGAAACAAGAAGAATTATAAAAACCGAAAACCGCCCAACTTTGAAAAGCTTTATTTCGCTAAAAAATTAACGAAAACTAATAATTTGAATTTTAATATTCATAAAAAAACAGCCTTATTAATTTAGTACATTTTAAATGTAGGTTACCATTTAAAAATCAAATGTTGATAATGGTTCCACAGTTTCACTACTAAATAAAAAAATGAAAAAAATTCAGTAATCGACGAAATAATGAGTGTATAATGATGAAAGAATCAGCCTGTATAGTCAACGGATAAAATAAGGCTTTTTCTACATATTTGAAATATAAATAAAAATTATGGTCGTGGGTTTACGGGTTTGTTTTAATCATAATTGTCATTGATATTGTTAATCAGTGATTATAATAATCACGCGTATATAGCGCCACACACAAACAGAATCGTACCGTAGATATAGTAACACTATTTAATTCGTATTATGGTGGTGTGGTACTAAAACGCAAGACCATATTATGGGACCATTTGTAATTAATTTAATATTATATTAATGTTAAACTTTTGTCATACCTACATAAAAATTCAGAACAGTTGACGATTTAAAACGCCATATACTTCAAATCGGATTCGTATGGCGAATTCATCGAACACCGTAATAATATTATATATTCGTAGTGTTTTTTAAACATACAAGTTTGTCCGTGTAGGTGTATAGGAAGTATAATGTTTCGATTAATAATGACAATAATAAACAATTACAACATGTTGGACAGGTCATAATTTAAACGCATACCAATACACAAAACTGTTCTCACACTAAAAATAAAATCCACTCGCTGAAATTAAGTGTCCTTTCACCGAAATGCCTTTCGCCAAAAAGACCGGTTGCATCTTGTACGGAATTATATTTGCGATCAAAAGTAATTGCTAAAAAATAGCATACAATCAGTGTTGTTTCCGGTAGAGAATAAATATATAGTATTTATTGTTGACCGACGAGTAGTAATATACACAGTACCTACAAGCAATATACCGCAGGTAGGTTACATATATCAGAATAATGTATTACATAACATTAATATAGTATTGTGGTCATTAATCATTTAGTACAAAAATAAATGTCATCGAAGTGAATATGTAACGTATCATTAAATTATTTTTAGATATTGAACCTACTCGTATAACGATTGGTGCATTGGCAACGAAATGATGTGCATAATTTTTTTGTGTCTGAAGACACGTCTTTTTATGGCATAGAAAAAATGTATAGGTCTTCGACTTCGAACTTTTTGGCTGCAAATTGGATATATTCGGGACTTTAGCCCAATAGATTAGTTATTTCTGATATCTACTTATCAAAAAAAAAAAAAAAAATCATTCGGACAAAACTAAAAAAACAAAAATACGAATAAACAGTAATGTTTATGCAACGCCGATTTGTCATTTTGTTGTAATTCAAAACCAAATAACGTAGATATTCATGAAATGATAAGTATTTGTTTTTATATTAGCATTTCCAGGTACTCTATAATTTTTAAAATATTTTGACTCCTTTTCAGCTATTTATTGATATTTTATTACATACAAATTGTGTTTTCATAAATATTGATAACATTGTTTATGCTCGATAAAAAAGCTTGTAAATTTAATACAAGGTTCCTCAGAAGTTGTTCTTACTAGGATAAAAAAATAAGTTAATCGTATAGCAATATTAATATCTATTATGAGCGTTTATAATGTTCAAAATATGAAAAATTGGATGTTCACATGGTAATGATGTTCTTCTCAAATCAGTTATTGTTATTTTGCTATAAGTAGAAACTTAAAAAATTCCACGTTTATAAAAATCATCATTTGTTATATATTATATATTATATAAAATGAAATTTTAGAATACCAAAACTAAATTTAAACTATATTTTATAAACATTTAAAATTTTCGAAGTTTTTAAATATATTATTATAAATTGTTTATAACATTGACGCACGGGTCAAAAGGTTTGAAATTGTGTGCAAGTCGTCCTAAGTTATGATAATTAATATCCATCATCATTAAAAAACATATCGAAAATACACAACGAATTTAAAAAAAAATATTTAGATTGATTTTAATCTATTATTCATCGGAACACCCGCGAAACCATTCACACCGTCTGTTGTACGTATTGCAGGCTATACAGCAGAGCGATTCTCACTATTATTTTTTCTTTTAAATTGTTATGAAAAATCACCATTTCTATATTAAAACTTTTATAACCGATCCATATAATTTTTTTTTCAATTGCGCTCGTGGCATATTGTACCTAATCGTTTTGAATTCGATTTACGCATAGCGTATATTTATTCAATTTGATGGATCAAAAAGTTCACACTGCCATACCCGGTAATCGGCCCGGGACGCACGTGCATCACGCCCACATCATTGCCGGTCACAGTCATATTATACAGAATAATATAATGATATTATTATCCTGTACGCATATTATATGCTATCACAAAGTTAGCATTATGTAAAAGCGGAGTACAATAATTAGACGATTCAGCCGTGTTCACTCGCCAAGCCGATCGTTTGTATTATTAGTTTATTACTAATATTATACACTGCGCGCGTGCTGTATCTACAGGTATAATATGTAACACTAATTAAACATAATAAAGTTTATTAAATAAACACTGGTATGAACACGGCGCTTATTAGATCTTGAAGTATTTTATACACACACGTATATATATATGTATGTATGACGTACGTATATTACAATAAGTTTACCTACGACAATACAAAGCGATTCGCCGTGTAAATTAATGTTAATTTTATTATTTTTTTCGACCTGAATATGATTTTATTATAGTGATTGTTTTAGATTTAAGGTCTTGAAATGTCTACAACCTTTGTTGGCTACAGAAGCAGAAACACAATTTTGTTATATAAAAAATATCGACTATTTAATGAATGGTTATTTTATTAATGGCATTTAAAGTTTAGACGAACGGTACATCTCTCATCATTACTCTGTTCGTCTGAACAATAAAAAAAGAGCCGGGAATGTATATCTCGTCATATTTTAGTGGCCTATTGTAATACATTATTTAGCACACCCATTACGGATGTGTTGAGTTTGATCTCAATAATAAATATTATATATACGAAAAAAAGGATTCCTATTTCCTAGTATAGACCGTATATTATATCAGCCTCTACGTTTAAGAATATTCAATATTTTATAAATTGTTTAAAATGTTATTAGTAATTCATGATGGGTCGATGTTATCGATTTTTTAGCGCGTAAACAAACTATATTATCATTGTGTAATATTTTATAGATATTGTTATTAATATTTTATTCAATATACCAATGATATCGTAATAGGTAGAGTATCGTGAATTTTCATGGTACCTATAAATAACATAACATTATTTAAATATGTTTTTAATTAAAATTTAATAACTAAAATCGTTATTATTCGTTGAATATCCAATGTAAAAATTTAAACTTGTCCATAAAAATAACGTGCCCATTTATTTTTTATATTTGTAAAATATACTGTATAATATCAATGAGGAACTTCGTATTTACATTTTCAATCTTATGCCATTAACATTGAAAATTACATGCATTTTTAATTACGCAGTTTTGATGAACTTCGTATAAACTTTAAACTTCAAACTTTATAAACAAAATTGTGACTATGTATTATTAATATTTTTGGTTCCTGTAAGCTCCTTTTGGAGACAATTTCACTTAATTATTAAAATTATTGAATAAGAATAAAAATATTAGATTCAGTATAAATCAAAAAATTAATGAATTCAAACATTTCAAATGTCCATGAATGGCTAAAAAACACCAAAACATTTTTAAAATTATACATGTCACAAACATTTGGTAAAAAATAAACAAATATAAATAATAGGGTTTATTTATTTTTTAAGTTAAAAGAAAGTAAACAAAAAAAAAAAAAAAAACTAAACAAAAATATAAACAAAATAGATTTTGTTTAAAACTGGTATCGCGTTTATATTCCAGTTTTTCGTATTTTTTTTCCTCACTCTATTTCTCGCATCTCCAATTCAGATTGCAGGTATTACACAACTGGGACTTTTTATATCATCAGGGAAACAAAACCTTAACAAAACCGATGTGTTGATGTAAAAGTTTTTTTCGATTCATATAAGTTATTTTTAGTTTCAATGCATTACATTTTCTCTTTCTCCGGTTACATTTTACAAAAATGTTATAAAAATTATACTGATAATATAATATTACCTATATCATGATATTAAATACTAAATAAATACGTTACTTCTAACGTTCTATGATAAAATCAAATACATTTTTTTATTATATAAATCCCTACAATCTACTTCTTCAGAAATTAATAGATATACATGAAAAAATAAATAAATATTTAAGTTTAAGTTCAATAATATTTATATTTTCTAGAAAGTTTGTGATGGGTTACGTTACAAATATACGCCATGCAGTTTTTTCCAAAGTATACGTTTAGAAGTAAAAAAGTAATTAACTAAACAATCATAACCATTTTTTTGTAATATTAGTTAAATATTTTTAATTCTAACAATTTATAATAGGCACACTTGTACGTTTTGGTACATATTTCACACTCAAATGATTAAGTTTAATTTATGCTAGACCATCAACTATTAATTATTTAAATAATAACTATAGTAATATTTTTCATTTTATAAATCATAGCACAATTTATAATTTTTTAAACATAAGTCTGCGTACAAACACTAAATCTTTTTTAGAGAACGAATAGATTTTTTATTTTCAAGCAATATATTAAATAATCATTGTATAGAACATGACCGTTTATAATAATACGTTATGAACACATAAATAAATATATCTTATGAAACGTCACATCTTGACGTTTGATTAGATACATTCAAAAATAGGATGGCTTTCTAAACGGCATCAATTAATGTATATACCTATTATAAGTATTTGATGTCGGACGTGACATCACTATTAGTAGTTGTGTTATTCGTTTTATAAGAAAGTAGTGGCGCCTTTAATGCGTATAAATTATATTATAATATGTCATAAGTTATAATTTACTCATTTATTATATTAGTCAACGATCATTGGGATAGTATTACATTGAATACAAAATATGCATTAACAACAGTAACGTATAACTAACATGCGATGCCTGTGATTTTATTTCGAATAGGTCTTAACATTTTTTTTATCATATATTGATGAGTTGGTTAATGATTCGATAAATTCATTCACGTGGCATAAAATAACACTAAATTAATTCTTTTTTTCAAAACTCAAGAAATGATGTTTTTTAATTTTAAGTTTAAAATAAAAATACAAAACAAATAATATTATGTACTTATATATATTTCGTAGATATAAAATCGACCATTTATCTAAGCTTTGTTTTAATAAAAATAAAATCTATTATAAGTTGTCAGTATTTAAAAATTTGAATGAAAAAATATCTCCTGACGGGGGTCATAAAACGGACCTTCCACACACTGTTATTTGATATATTTTAAATACGTATTTTTGAATTATTTGTTTAAATGATCCAATCGTGTATGAAAGCTACCCGCGTGGCCGTGTAATCAGGTGCAGTTGATAAACAAGAAATATGATGAATATAATTTTTTTTTTTTTGAATAACGTTAGCACTAAATAGTAACGGACGAAGCTATAATAACTATTATTATGGAATTCAAAATAAATATATGTACTTAGAGTAATAATATATATTTTTGAAGCCAACCACAATAATATTATTAGTAATTGAATTCGTTATTTTTTTTTTCTTTTTATTGTAATTCGCGAAGAAAATTAGAGAACCGACCTCGGGGCTAAGTCGTGTTTAAAAAGTAGTTTGATACACGCGTATTATAGGCACCTATTAATAAACATTTTTTAATAACATAACATCGTTATTTTTACTCGATATACTATATTATACACGTTGATTGTTATGCATATAATATGATATCGCAATTCTGTTACATAATAAGTTTTATATTTTAATAATCTGATTAATTATATTCAACTAATAATAATTACCAGACGATGATGTATTGAATTAATAATAATAATAATAATAACAATTTCGTATGAAAATAAAATATCTAAATGTTTTTTCTATGAACAGGAAATAAATGAAAATATTAAAAACGTGGCTTGATTTTAAATATTATTTTTAGGTTCTTACTCATCACATTAAATGTCTGACATCATGACTTACTAAAATATAATATCACATTTAGATACATTGTTTATTTTATCAGGAGCATTAACAGTTTTTACTCATAATAACGATCAGGCGGACATTCATAGGCGACATTTGAGGATTAAGTCGTATATATATATACGAACTGGACTTTAAACACGACCATTGTACAAATCTGACTCCGATTTACCTCGTATGTTTTGGACACCATCAACGTTTGACACAGATGACCAATTATTATAGTAATATTAGGGATGGCTGTACAGATATAATCCATTAAAATAATGAACCATTATTATTGAAGATTATTTAGAACACTTATGACATTATTGTATTAAATCAAATCGCACTTAGTAATGATAACGATTTTAATAGACAATACGAATAATGATTATCAATATATGTTAATACATTAGGTATTTAGGCGTATTATTATGAAATTATGTGAACATTTTATAAATCGCCTTGTCCGCATTCTCCGAGATGTTTTTGCATTCTGTTCGATCGGATTAATATTGCAATTTAATTAAAAAATAAAATAAATGATCAATAATTATATAATATCGATAATTTTTTTAAATAAAGGATTTTTAATTGAAAACTGCCACAAAACACAGAAATAATTATTACTTCATTAATTAATAATATCTCGTAATGATAAATATAATAAAATGTGTAACAATATTATGTTTTTTCAGATTGTTGCGTGGTTGCGTCAACCGAAATTAGTGATTATAGAAATTTAGATGTTTGGATATTTAAATATTAAATAATAATAATAAAATCAAAAAAAAAAATCAATTAATATGTTTAACTCAGAAAATGTCATGGTTTTCTTAACAACGAACTACATGCATTTTGCTAATATATCGTGCTCGGATTATGAGCATACGATTTCCACGATAAATAGTATGTAAATATTGAATTGCGCAATAAATCGTAAAATATTAACATTCTCGTAATGAGCATATTATTGCTAAGTACGCGACGATCAAAGATTTTTATATGTTTGAAGATTATAATAAATAATATTATACATTATACATATCTTACTCGAGTACAAAGATAAATGTGCTCTCACTCACTTTCACAGTAGGCAATTGCAGTACTTGTATGTATAACCCGAGACCGAAGGTAGTAAGTATTCATAAAAACAAATAAATAAAAAAAATATATAAAACGAGTTGGTTTTCGAATTATATTTTATTGGCCGCGGTGTAAGTACACGCGCGCGCATATAAAGACCGTGCAGTGATAATAATAATAATAATAATAATAATTCTGATTTATATTATACGGAAATATTGTAACGACTGTTTGCCGTTTGGTGCACGTTTGGGGGTTTCATACGTAAACGGTATAATATATTGTGTTATTATGTATTATTTTTATAGGTGTCTATATAATATTATTATTATCTGCATAATATAGAGTTCGCTGTTATTATGTCGAACTTTCGAAAACGACGATTGCACCCGTCGAATCAGCGGATGGAATAAAATCGAACAATGTAGGTGCCTATATAATATAAATATTATTATGTAGTATACCTAATACAGAACGACGCGCACGCATATGATATTATATATTATGTTCATATGTATATTTGTACTATAAAAGCGAATTGTAATAATGATAAAAAAAAAAAAATGAACTACTATACATCCTTTTAGTTTGATCACACACACTCGAAAATAAAAAAATAAAAATAATAATAATGGTGTGCTCAATGGTATTTTTCTATTATATGTGAATGTGTGTACACCAGTATAAGCTCTTTGACGATGAACGGCTTTTCCGTTTTACAGTAAAACGTAACTTTATTTAATGTATAAAGGATTATTTTTTTTTATCTCTAAAACTGTAGTCATTTCTCGTTAAGTTTATATGGTTTTGAAAATATATTTTTTACATCATTTTAATTTATTACAAAATAATATTTTTTCCATTACCTATATTATTGTTAAAGTTTCTTTAACTTTTTTCAAACGACATTCAGTGGTAATTTTTATTCCAAAGCATAAACATCAAATCATTTGCCAGTAGTTATCTATAATTATAAGCATTTACATTTCAGACGAACAGACGTTTAAAAAATACAAATACGTTTGCAGTGAAAAGACTGTATATCGTTTAATAAAAAAAAAAGGTCAAAATATACACAGCGTCCACCATCACATGTTTCATTGTTGTCTGCGCGTGCCGGATGAGCAAGTTATATCGACCTGCCGAGTTTTAGGATTTCTAACGTTTGATTACGATAGCTACAGCTATTGTACGGCATAATAATTCGATTCAATCATATTCTCTGCTCATGTTTATATTTTTAATAATTTATCATTAAAATAAAAAAATAAAATTCCGATCAAACACTCACAACCGGTCCATATATTTTGAGCGACCCACATAGATTTTCTCTGCAGTAGCTATCCGGCTCAATCTGGGCTTGCTTTGTCTGCAATAAACAATGTTTCTGTAAAGTTAATCACAGACGTGATTTTGGAAAATAAGTGTTGAAAAGAAAGTCAAAATTATTATAGTTAAAAGTGTTTTTAATATAGATACTCGGTACCTACAAGGCTGTAAACATTAAATAATAAAACCATTAAGATTGTCATTTTTTATTTTTAGAAAATCTGAGATACTTCGCTAATTTATTAATTAGTTGATTTTAGAGTCTATATTAACTGTGCAAATATTTAAAGAATTTAATTGTTGGTTTCCATCATTTGGGGTTCAAACAATTATGTAAGTTTTAAAGTTTTAAACAGGATATACGTGTACATCGTATAAAGATTTTATTGATGATTAGTCTGTTCGGCACGTACTTCTTAAAGTTATTTGTAGTGAAGTTTATAAACCCAGAAGAGGTTTTTAGGTATCTTTGGTTTCCGGACACCAATCAAAATGTTGTTCTCCCTGTATACACGAGTTGGTATTTTGAGTGCCACAGCAGGTGTTAGCACGACGTTCTAGAATCTAGATGAAGTATTTGTGACTTTGAAGTATTTTGTTTCCTCTATTTTAATACACTATAGGAAGTTATCCACAGTTATGTGCCTATTTTTTGATAATCATCTGATTATTTAATGTGCAATATCTACTTTGGTAACAGCGGATACCACTCGAGTTTCCGGTTGCGTATATAAGCTTTCAGGTTATCCGCCCACTCTTTACAGGACTACAGCAAGTCTATAGATTCAATCTCTATGGAATTTGCGGCAACGAGTTTACGATATTATAGGCGTTAAAATATCACAATACTTGGATACTTAGTAAATTTAAAAAAAAAAAATTTTTAATCTCTATTATCTAAAAACACGATTTTTTGGAGCTGCGCAATAATATTTTCTGACGATATATCAGTGTGATCGAAGCTAAAAGGTCGAGTTAAAACAATATAAATATGTTATAAATCGGAAGCCTTACACAACGCATATATAACAACGGTTCGTTTGCGTTTAAATTTTCATAAAACACACAATAGCGTACAATAGGTCGTCTGCTCTGTGTTCGCGTATATGGATGACCTGTATGAAAAGGAAAAGTATGTGATTTTATGCGCCAATATCTTGTCGGCATAAAAATGATTTTTCTAATTTTAATTTTTCAAAACGTTGCTGTAGTCTATAATACTCTATACGAATAAGTGACGAATAACGATATTTGCGCTAAAAATATTACACAGGAAAGTGTCGGGGGCATTCTATATTATAATCCCACGTGAGGTGAATATTTAAATCGTATTGCCCGCGATCAAGTCATGCATGCTGTTTGCCGCTGCAAAATCGGATAATAAACGACGGAGAAGTAATCTATTTTATCACCTGAGGTTCTGTAAAACAATGTATAGGTGTTCATAACTTAAATCATAACGTGGCGTTTTCTAAAAACGATTATCATTTATCAACGAGTGTTTTTTTTTTTTTACGATACCCATTCGGCGGTATAATAATATTATGATGTAACGCGCGCGCTTGTGAGCAGTGTAATTGTGTACAATACCGGCGGGCCCGCACACGTTTCTTCCGAGATTTTAGGTACTTCCTCCTACGGCACTATTGTGTCTGAAGTTCTCGCGTTTTCGTTCGTGTATTTTCGGTATATGGGTAGATACCAGAGAATAATGTACGCGAGATGAATCCGGAATTAATGCGGCGGAACGAAAGCGCCGTCTATCGTCTGATGGCCACGCGAGTGAGCGAAATCACGGGCACATATTATATTATGTATTAAATAATAAGAATACGCGGAACGGTCACTTAAAAAAAAAAAAAAAAAACCCAAACGCAACGTGTAAGTTAATAATATTATGTTTTGTGAGAAGACGACGATCGCGGAATGACTGTTTACAACAGAAAGAATAAAAAAATAAAAAAAAATACGATGACGACGCGGTGTTTACGGCTGCATAACAAGACAAAAAACTTTCTAAAATCGTCGAGATCATGTGAAAAAATATACGTTCGTGTAAGTTTCAAACCGAAAACTTAATTAAATGTAAATTGCGTTGTGCGTAAAATTAAATTATGTTTGTATATCATAATAGAATTAATGTAATATAATATTATTACTACCATTACATAGTCGTCGGTTTGTACCGCTCATAAGTACTATATATATATAATAATACTTGTGGGCATGTATAAGGTAGTAATCTTTTATAGTTTTGAATAGTCAATACATGCGTAATATCATAATAATAATACTATGTACTTGCCGGACGGCGGTATTATAATAACAATAATTATTACGGTGCAGTGGGGGCACTGCAGCAGGTAATAAAAAACAATGATTTGATTATCCACAATGTCTAATATGCATTGTATCTGTATACATCGAACCGATCGCATAATTTAGTCCCTATGCGTACGATGTACTTATCGCTGCAGTAACATTAGTAAACAAAACCTATTTATTCCGAAATTATAATAATAAAGAACAATCAACAATGATTATATTTAGAACGATGATACGTGACCTGCATATAATCAAACACTGACCGAAATCCAATTTATCTCATCAATATAATATTACGGGAGCGGATAAACAACAAAGGGCACGCGAGTAATGAATAGAATACATATAATAACAATAAACATTTGCGTAAAGAGCAAAACACGATTTTTGAAAAATAAAGCTACTGCGTACCTATACATAAATGTGGTTCCCAATAATTAGCATTGAGTCACGGACCCCTAGCTAAAATTTAAATTTGGACGGGGGGGACCCCTTATTTGTGAATATGTACATATACATGTAGTTAAAATGGCCAAAATATGTAGTATAAAATAGAAAATCATGTTAACCTGTAAAATTAAAATAAAATTCTAAATAATTTTTGAATAATAACCAATTAATTGTTTTTAGTTTAAAAAATTTTAGGTATTAAGATATTTTCACAACCATGCGGACTTAAGTACTGACACTGTTGAAAATTCGTAAATATATTTTGTCTAATAATTAATATATAAAGTATAATCTAAGATCATTAATGTATATGGTTATCGAACAGAAACAAATAAGATAAACTATAATCAAGTTATTAATATTTAATTAATACTTATTTCCCATGTACTATTATCAAAGTACAAATGTATAATACTAAATACTACTAAACCACCAAAATTGTCAAAATTTACGAAATATGTAAAAAAAATCAGACATTTTACAAATAATGTTAAAATATGTATTTATAACGAAATATGTAAAAACATGTAAAATAAAATATGCTTTATCTTATTGTAAATCACGTGAAATGAATTTATCATTTGCAATACTTAATTTATCATGTTTTAGTAAAAATATGTATTTACATACAAATCCCAGCCCTACTGCAGATAACTTACTTTTCAAATTTATTTAATTATATCATTAATTGTCGACCTTTTTCGCGACAATCGAGTTTATCCATCTATTTATTTATTTAAAATACCGGGAATTTCAAACCACTACGTGTTTAATAATTCCACTAAAATAAAAAATAAAAATATCACTTCAATACTGCATAACCACGGACTCCCTAATATCAACACGCGGACCACTAATTGGGAACCACTGCTATTTAACACAATAAATATTTGGGTATTTTAATTTAGTTCTATAATCAACGACAGACGACTAGAGTTCAAGACCACGAAGTTTTGGTTATTTGCAGGTGTAGACGACTGAACAGCCACGACATTTGGGTAATCGACACTTTTGAAAATTAAAAATACACGGTCGCCTTTGTTGTTATATTTTAGGTCCGCCCTATAATAGCCGATATCGATTCCCCTCCAACCGCCCGATTGTGGATCATATCGCACCAGATATAATAAATCGTAATATACTTTAACTTTGGCAATTATTATATACTCCACGATGAATTAATGATTTTTTCGAGAACGTTCTACAGCGGAGAAACGCGAAAAATACGAAAATTTCGCTGATAAATCGCACATCGTTGTCGGCAAGAAACGAATACTGCAAAACGATAAAAAGATTGGCAATTGAATCTGTATCCATATTTTTGCTCTTCCGGGACCGAGTGTATAATTTAAGCTAAAAATGGTATAATATAATACTATATAGACTGTACCAACAGGGAATCGAACATTACATGAATAATAAATTTAAAGTTAATTCCTGTTTCATCCGTAAATGAGGAACGCAGTTTTACTAGATTTAAAACTTTATTAGCCAATAACAAACGAGAATGTAGGTACTTTAAGACATTTAAAATAAGGAACATAAATAATTTTAACAATTTAACGCATTCAAAGATCGTTATTATATTTGGCAATAATTTCACTGTTTTTAAGACATCTGTCGTACATTCATTTCTAAATGTTAAATTTACTTTCTTGTTTTCTCGGATTGAGAATAAATCAATTTGAATCTACTAAGTTTAAAACAAAATGTTCAACGCATAAACTAAACAAATATATATATTTTTTTAACATCAATAGGAGGGTTTACGTTTTATATATCGGTTTTGTATACTTATAAAAGTTATAACATATTTTGACAGCCACTCCCTAGTCCTTAATGATAACACACACGTGCTATTGGCCTTGAGAAAAAAGCCATAATTCACACGTTTCGTGCATTAACGGGAAAAATATAGAAATACAGAATTTTTTTTCTAGCTTTCGGCTAATTTTTCTTAATATCGTGGTTTTGTTTTTGTTTTTGTTGGTTAATGTTAGTGTGCGCTCTGTATAGAATGTATAAAATACCCTAATGGACTAAGCAATAATAATACGCCAACCAAACTTACATATAACCGTCGTAATTTTAAACACATATACGCAAAATAAAAACTGAAAATATCGTATGATGCTAACCGTAGATAATATTTTCATTTTATTTTGCGACTTGGCCAGTCGAAATTATAACACTTTAATTCTGCTGTTAAAATCTAGGAATGATAATAAAATACGCCTATTTTAAACTAAAATGTCACATAAATATAGAATTATAATGTTTGATACCCTTAATAAGGAGATTAATTCATCCGCGGTTACATAATAACATTTATAACAAATTTTCACACCTACCTATCTATTTAGTAATTACTTATTACCTATTGACATGTTCTTAAATATGATAATGAAATATTATATTATAATATATTTGTATTAACGTTTTTGTAATATTCGTCGATCAGTAAGTATCTATAAATATTTAATTTATTCGCATTTATAATATATTTTAGAGATATTTACCAATAACCGTGATTTTTGGTAGGTATTAAATAATATTAAAATACATAATTTGAAGTGTAAAAAAAATATTTTACATAAGTACTAAATACTTACATTCAAATATTATAAGACAGAGCACTTGATTTACTATTTAGTATAAAATATTACTGAAATAATATTTAAAAATTATTTTACTTTTATTCAAATAATATACTAATGTATTATCACAAACACAGTTCTAACAATTTATGAAAATTTTGTTTTTATCGAGTGTTTTAAGTTGAAATCTATATACAACTCATCATTTTTTTTAATTCACTCATTTTGTTTTCAATTGTGAAAATGCATAATTTATCTAAAATCAACATTTTATGATTTTGTTTGGTACTTAGCTGATCTGTTACTAAATACTATAATGTATGAATTGTTATAAAGCAATACGTAGATTTGATCAATTTGCGTCTGAAAAAAATAAGAAAATATGACGCCTTGGCATGAATCCCACCTCAGTTCCTATTTTGACCGTAGTTTATTATTTTTGTGTGTTATTGTTATAACTCATAACTATTATTACAGTTTAACTTTTAAAGTAAAACATTTGAAAATTCACAAAAAAAAATATATTGATTTGCAAATTTTAAAAATAAATTAATTAATTTGAAAAATGTTGGCATATTTAAAATTTGTCGCTCTGAAATGGTTTTTAGCTTATAATATTTAAAAGATTTATTTGCAAATCATAAAAATTAATTTGTAAATATTTGCAATGAATTTTAGTACACTTTTAGAATGATTGGATAAAGTCGAGAGACCAACTTCACGGACATTTAACTTATACTGTTAAAAAATACATAAGGATTGTGATTTGATACAGTTAAAATAGCAAATTTTCAAGTCGATTTGAAATAATATTTTTACATAAATATTATAAACAATAGCGGGCGATTTTTTTTTTATCAAATCAATTATATAATATTATATGTTTGTGTAAATAATTATGATTTTTCAGTTATGCTATTTTGTGTCCGCAGAAACACGTGCCATCCTACTTTTTAATTTGATTAAAAAAAAGAATAGACCTAAATAGCTATATGTATATGACGTATAGCCTGATAATAAATAAGAGTTACATAAAAAAAAAAAAAACGTGACGATCAAATCGAAATATAAAATCGCTATTTTTTGTTTTTGTCATAAGAGACTAAAAAACACGATATCTCAACTATTATACACACGGGCCTTACAGCGTGTAACGGTTATAATATTATTATAAAATATATCGTTATTATATTGTGCCGTCGTCCCACGATATTGCAGTATGGTAATATACGCACATATTGTTGCAGTATTATATCACAATATTATCATTGTGACGCGTATACCTATATAAACGAATAACGCGCGTTTCCGGGATAATAATTATTTTACTATGATACGACGTCGCGTCAGTAGTCGCCGCCGCCGCCGCTCCGGACACGCGCAGACCGACAGCGAAGACGGTGAAATCGCGTAACCGCAATATAATAACATAATATATTATTATTATTATACCAGATGCCTATGACGATGATGTTGTACAGCGAGTTGGCGGTTAAAACGCGTCACGAGTGCGTGTGTCGTCAGTAAACACTCGGTTATACAGGGCGATGTATTTATTGAATACAACTCGGGGCGATATATTAGCGTTTCGATTTTGGCGGGACTTGTGTGTAGTTCGATATAATATCGTATATAGAATTAACGTTAAGAAGTTTTAAAAAACTGTTTATTCGCTCCGCTTGGTTTAGCATCACTATGTTATATAAGCGTATTTTAAAAATACATTATTTTTGCTAAATAAATCAAACGATACATATAAATATTATAGGTATAATGTCTGTCACATAAATTTCATTATTATACAATTGAATTGTATAGAACGTTCGTTTAACAAGTAGTCTTATAGTATCTGAAAATATTTTGAATATTGTTTCATTGCAAATCTATTATTGATATATCATTATTCTGTGTTTAGAACACATGGTGTCTCTTGGTAATCACAATATTCATATTAAACACAATATTACATAAATAATACGTATTATAATATACTAAATTATTTTCACAATAAACTATACTGCTAAAAAATTTTTTTTAACAATTTTAAGTTCACCTCTGGAGCATAAAAATGTTTCAATTTACAACTTGGAGATGGTTTCTGTTAACAAATTTGACACTTTTGCTACATTTTTAAGGGGAAGAGGTCAAGAGTAAAAAGGTTTAAGTACTTTACTTGATAATCGCTATCAAAAAAAAAAAAAATATTAAAAAGAAAAACGAGAATTTTTACGCTAAACCAGTTATTTAGTTATAATAATTCGAAAAAGAAATAACCGTACAGAACTTGAGATTTTCATCATTATATCATTATTTTTTTATAGGAAACATGGTTTGGTTTTAAAATATTTTGAATCTTTTTGATTTATTTATAGGCAGTTGAAAGTTTTCAATTATTTTAGTTTTTTTTTTTATAAATGCCAAGAAAATGTATGGATAAAAATGCTTGGACATTTTTGTATGAGGATTCCGGATTTCTAAAATTGTTTATATTATATCGAAAATTTATAGTCACAGTATTTTTTATGAGCATTTAAAGTTAACATTTTGAATAATTTGTCAAATTTTGAAAATTTAAAAATTATTTTGTTGTTAGTTAAAAATTTAACTCAAAATTCTTCATTAGTTTTTGTATGTACATTTAACAAAAAATAAAAAGTTTTCTGGAAAGTTATATTAAAAACTCGTATAATGACTGTTTTTCCTCAAACTACTCGTATTTTTGTTTTTTGTTACATTATTTTAAATACTAATATTAGTAATAACCGCGGATATTTAGAATTGTCATCAATTGTTTATGTTAACATTTCCCACACATAATATAATTTTCTAAATATTTTGACTTTATTGAGCTATATATATAGATATATGAAATTTAAATTTAAAATGTTTTTTTTTTCTATAATAAAAATATTAACGCACAGTCAAAATTCTTGAAAATTTAATATCAACATTAGTTCTTCTTATATTTTTTTGTATATTAAAACATTAAGAATACATAGGCGCAATTATTTTTATATCCCTTTAAAGTTTTTACAAATTTGTCAATATCACGAAAATTTAAAATGTTGCATAAAATCTTAATTTTTTATAGGTAAGATTTGAGAATGTATGAGTTACGATGTTCTTTTTAAGTAACTTATCCTGAAACGAAAATAGTTAAAACATTTACAAATGCAATTTTATTATTGTTGAAGATTTCTGAAATTCGTACTTTAATGATGTTAATTATTTTTTATTGTTTAAAAACATTATTCTTGGAGACTTTTAAACTTTTACGCAATATTATGAAATTTATTTTATGCAATAACTTTTTCAAAATATGTTTATTTTAAGATATTATCTATTTATATTATTAACTTAAATACATTAGTTTACGGTATTTACAGTAAGACGTTACTTCATATTTTATGGTATAAATAAGTGTTCACATTATTATAATAATTAAATACTAATAATATATTAAATACAATGTTTTCGGAAAAAATTTAATCAACTTGCCTTAATACTAAAAGGAAAATAAGTTATTGATATAGACTGACGACCTTCTTCGCTCAGCATCGTTTTTCGTGTACAATGATAATATCAATATATCATTGAATTCAAATTTACACACCCATTGTAATGACCCACTTGACAAAAGCGATTTCCATTTGCCTATCTTCATAGTACTAAGTCCCGTGGTCAATCAATAATTATATATAATATATAATATATAATATATTATAATATATTTACTTTATCAACAATATTTTAAATAAACATATTATATATATTATCTTACATTTTATTTTATATTTGTCTTGGTTGGCCATCAGACAAGGGAAATGACCAAAAAGGATACAATTTAAAATTACGCTACATGTATATTTATTTCCGCATATAATTTAACATTAGTTTTTTTTGCGTTAACATAATTATTTTATTTTCCTTTAATTATGACAAATCAAAACAGAATAATGGGTTTAATTTCAAAATGAAGATAACATTTCCGAACTATTCAAATGTACATAGTCCTTAGAAATGTCAAATGACTGTAGATGAACAATGAACGCTGACGGTTTAGTGTTAACTCAAAGAATATTCAGTGTTCTACGATTAAAAAAATGCTCTTGTATAAATTATGTATATTTTAACGACAATAAATAATAAAAAACTGATTATTAATATTTTTAATATAGTGCGCATAGAATAAAATATACAAAACCTGTTTCCGCCGATGGAGACGCACGACTAATATTACGACAATATAATATACAAATAGTTTAGATAAATGGAGAATACGAATTAACGTGTTAGGTGTATACATTACATGTATAGGTGCATATCGTATTATAGGTATGCCCGGTAACAGATTGTTGTCCGGAAAGTCCGGGCGAAATGAAAGTCATTTCGTAACGCGTCTTGGTGAACCGGAAGTTTTTACCACTGCCGCCACCAACTCCTACCCTGGAGGCGGCGGCTAAACCCGACCGGCGCGGTCGTCGTTAGGAAGTCCCGACTGTCTCGTACCGTCAATCCGTTCTCGACCGTCGCAGAATTCAACAACTGTTCTCGTGACAAATCCAGCCAAAAAATTGTACTCCGAATTTTTTTCGCCGAAACACGTTAGTTTTCAAATTTTTTATCGACATTTTTTCACCTCTGTGGTTCAGATCCGGTCTCCCGCAATCAACGCGTGAAATTGTCGCCAGTGCTCGTAGTTTTGAGCAGTGTAAATTGTACATACCGTGAGTTTCTCATATTATATAGTCTGATTGTCGTTAAATATACATAGCATTATATACTAATGCTATAAGCATTTATACTTCAAAATAGATCAATATCGATCTGATAATTTAAACTTTAAATATCTAAACAACTTTAAAACCGGTTTGAAATTTGATATTTTATACTATTATCATTTTTATATTCTCGGACACTTGTCATGAAATTAAATTAAATTTTACTACAGATCAATAAACTTAAATAATTTAAAAATATTTGTCATGATTTAAAATTATATGTAAAAAAATATTTTTGAATAGGTACACAAACCTATTTAATACAGATGAAATTATTGTTTAGTGACAATAATGCCTAATCATTTGATATACACATAACAAACACGGTGGAAATCGTCTGTTTCAGTAAGTACCTCCTGCGCAGCGATAGCCAACATGAGATTCGCGATAATCGGATTCTTAGTGCTGGTGATGGGCGCCGCCGTCAAGGCGCACATACACTTCATCAGACTGGCTCTGCTGGCGGCCATGGGATTGGCCGGCATGTGGATGATGCACAAACTCGCGCAAGATTGGCACAAGATTTCGTCTAGCAGACCCGCCAAGCCAGCCGCCATGGCCGGAAGGCTTTTGGGACTCTGGAAGAGATCCATACCAGACGAGGTGAGTGCGAATAATGATATTTGATTCGTTAGTCTGTTAGGGATAAAGAGGACTTCAACAACGGAATCGTTAGCTTAACTGTGTACTTACCCCGAAAATGATTATATGCTTATAAATTAAATTATGTATAGACAAAGTAACGTTACGACGGATGTATATTTTTTTATTTTCAAGAATGTATATTATATTGGCGGCAGTGTTGCCACTGTTAAAGGCTCGTTGCCTTTTAGAGATTCGCGCGTAGCAAAATTTTTTTCCAATTTCTAAAAGATATTAATTTATATTCAATTAGTCGTTATCGAGCAAAATATTGTTCACCTCACTCACCGCCGAAGTAAATGTAATTTAATTTTTCGATTAATCGAAATTGAAAATAAACACAATTTATGCAAGTGCGATAAAATATCCTTGGAGTTAATCGTGCGAACATCGCATACGGGAGGCCTCGTTTCTGTTAATGCCAACAGTGGTAAAATTTACAACATCAGATTTTAGCAATTCAAACTTTTTATCTTTCCGGTTTTGAGTACGTAATAATAAATTTCGAGTTGATCTTCTGAACTCGACCATAGCGTTAGTGATAGTTATCGATAACGTTTGTCGATCGGATATGTAACTAACTAATTTCTTATGGTTATTTGTGTTCATAAAACGATTTCGTATAGGTTTTACACTGCATGTAGTCTACTAAATTGTATTTATTTCAATTTATAAAATTTTAAGTTTATTCGTGCATAGTCGTATATTTTTACAATCATCATATTATATTTTTGACACGGTCAATAAGGTTTTTTTTTTTATTTATATTTAGAAAAAAATACGTCCCTGGTTTTTTGATGGGACATTAAAAAACACGTTTCACTGTATTTTTACGAATATCTGTAGATCATTATTCGGTATGGGCCCAGATTTGAGTGACACTGTGACTCGCGTATTACTCACATAATACTCGTTATTTATAATGTTAAAACAAAATTTTAAATATTAAATTTCCAAGTAGAAAATGCACAACAGAACTTCTGTAATAAAAACATATTTTTTGCATTTAATTGATGTCAAAAAAAGTCAGAGTGCTATTATTAAAATGCAATCGTATATTTTGTCCAGAGAACCAGTTATTATTCAATTGTTGTCAAACATATTGGACCCCCGTGGACTGTTAAAAAATAAAAAAAATCGTAAACAACAACCCACTCGTTTTGCTTCCGAGCTAAACGGTTGTGTCACCGTGTAATGATAATATATATAGTCGGTGTATTGTTCGTCAACTTTGCCAGAAACAAAATCTGTCGGTTTTTCAAACTCGGTATATGTATATATTAATA
Source organism: Rhopalosiphum padi (assembly GCF_020882245.1). NCBI lineage: Eukaryota > Metazoa > Arthropoda > Insecta > Hemiptera > Aphididae > Rhopalosiphum > Rhopalosiphum padi. Next base: position 32,996,873 of record NC_083599.1, read on the forward strand.
AAACGTTATACTATTTGAATCCATTTATACCTACACTTTTTGTAACACTGTTGGTCTCATCGGATGACGTGCGGCAACCTGTACCCGGCAGTATTTTTTGTTTTACCTTTTTACCATTTGAGCAATAATTATAAAATAAATAATTGAAAAACTCATGACGGCGATACGATTAATAACGTTTAGAATAATAGTATAACGATATGAAAGGAATGACCCACGAAGACGCGAATATATTGAAAAATTACATGAAACAATTGCAGTCAAAGTCAAACACATACCACACACACACACACACACACAATGTTTAGAGTGTAAAACGTATGCGAACAGAGGAGGGCTTTTTTAATGAGACCCTTATGATCTCGTGCGTCACTTGTACATGATAAGTATAAAATATTTAACCTACCACCGACGGTGTGCTGTACAAGAAACCACAAAGTATAAACGCGTGAAAATAATTTTAGTTTTACGCGTGTGATATATACATTGAGAGCCAAAAATTAATTTTCTCCAAGAAAATTAACGGTTGACCTGGATCGTAAAACCTCAAGACCGTTTTTATTGGTGAGATATATTTGTTCGTGGCGCACATACTATTGTAGCAGAGACCGGTCTGACAGTTTAAATCGAAAGCATTCGTTTTGAAAAAGCGTTTTAAGGCCCACCCACGAGTGTGAGCGGTATTTCAGCCGCGGCAAGCAAAGTTTTTTCTCATGTAATAACTAATCAGTAAACACCCAACAATTTATCATTTTTATTCTTTTGATTGCAGAAATCTATGAACAATTTTTCTGTATTATGTTCTTTTGTTGACTAGTTAAAATAATATAAAATATATCGCTTATACAGTTATACGTGTATACACATTATGTATTTATTTAATTTCAATAATTTGGTTTTTGGGACGACAATGGTCGGTCTAGTAAAAGGTAATAATAATTTGCGAAGCATATCAAATAACGTATAGTTAAAATATTACACGATGAACACAATGTATTATTAGATTTTTAAACGTTGATTGAAAAACAATTTTTTACCAATAACTTAACGGGTTGGTTAAATGGCCATTACCTAAATCGAATAACTACTCCAAATAGGTAAAAATATGTTTAGCCCGTCTATTTTGGATCGATATTTGATAATCAGCTTCATCTTGTAAATAATTAGTATTATAATTATATTATACTTATATTGTTATGTACAATATAGCTGAAGTTTGCTAAATTTCGATCACAGTTCGTTTCAGTCGTTGACATACAAATCGATGGCCAGAAATGGTCCATATAGGTAATATATAATAATAATATTGTGCATTCACCAAATCTCTCACAGACAAAAACAAAACAAACTATTAAAATCCTTTTGTTGTTCTTCTTATTTAGTTTTTTTTTTTTTTTTTTTAAAGTAACTCCGTGTTTGTGCGATGTGTGTATGTGCATTTCGCCTGTATATCTAAATTTTTTTTAAATGATTATTCGATTTAAAAATTTAAAAAAATTACAATAAATACCATAATCACTGTATTCAGAATAGTCTAAAATATTTAAAACCTGTTCATCATATTATTTTGATTACTTATTTCTGATATGTACAAGAAACAAATAATATTAACGTTATTATTTTTCTTAAACGGGACCTACCATATCCTCCGATGTATTCTTGGAACATGATTATTAGCACATGTGGAGGTAGGTATTTTTAAATAATATAATATAATATAGATACCTCATAAGTATGTGCAGTGAATTATCGAGTTGTATTTAAATAATTTAAATTATATTTTCATCAATATATTTAAATAAAATAGTTATCCGAGATAAATGATTAAGTATATTGTACAATAGTTATTTTACAGTTTATAACGTTCATTCTCACCGGTGGTTAGTCGTGTTTAAGACATAAGTATTTATTTTTTGAGGGTAAAAATTTAAAATGATATGTATTAAAAATGATATGTATTTATTGTATTAAAATTCAAGTTGTACTTCATCTGTTTTCAACGGTAAACTTATATCTATTATCTAGTTAAATATTTTTGATGTTAAATGTATCGCAGTATGAATAATAGTTATTATAGTGTTTATAATAATAATTTTAATCTATTTAGTATTATATGAATATTCTCCTAATAGGCATTAAAATTATTAATTTATACTAGACTATATTATTAATAATTAGGCATGACTTAATCTTTAATTTTTAATTTGTATTTCTATATTATACACCATTTACGATAGATTAATCTATTATGATTTAATTTATTTTTATGAAATGTAACATTATTTTCACAATATTTAGGTAATTTAAATTTGAATCGTGCTAAACGGATAACGGTTTACCATAATTATAATAACTACAAAAGATAAGGATTTTTAATTAATTAAATCCTTAAAATATACCTTCTAATAAAACTATTAGAATATGGTTAATATGCAAATAAATATTTTGTTTTTTAAAAAAAGGATACGATTTTGGATTTTTAAATATTATAGGTATAGGAACCAAGTATTGGTTAAAATTATATAAAAAAGGAATAGGTCTTAATAAATAATTACTCAAATATATGACTGGGTTGATTAAAAGCAGTATTACAATTTTAATGAGTTTTATAATATGTGTTCGTCTGTAACAAAAAACAAAATTAATTAAAATCTTATAACTTTTAATTATGTTTACATAATACATGGTTGAAACTATCGCGCTGTACCTTAAGATATTTTCTAATGTCAATAAATTTAAATACGCAGTCATTAAACTAGTCAATATATTTTTGTGTATCGAGAAAGAACGAACAACGTCTGAAGTGTGTACTTAATAAAATATAATAAGTCGCCATTTGATGCATCTTTAGGTAATCCGTATAAAGTTAATTTGTCTACCGATACAATTTTAGAAACCACAGTATTGACCGACAATATAAAGTTTAAAAATAGTAAAATGCAAAACATACACATTAAATATAGGGTAATCATTTTTCAAATTTTCTTTTTCTTTAAAGTATTACGAAAAATTCAAAAATATATACAAAATAAAATGTTGTACCTTTACTCTTTTTTTTTATTTAAATAAATTTAGTTGCATCTTACCATAAATATTCTATAGGTATTACAAAAGAAACATGCAAATGCAAGTTCTAAACCTTTAACATACTTACTGACCACCATAATTTTTCTTTACATAAGCGGTGGTAAAAGTAGTGATTTGCATTATTTTAGTATTTAGTGGTAATTAATTCTCTCACTAGTCATTTAATAAAAAACGCTGCTAGAATGGGAGTTTTCAAAAAATGATATTTTAATTATTATTTGTATAGTTTAAGATAAATATCTTCCATTAATGTTAAAGGTAAATTTCTAATATGATATCCTACAAAGCGTTAAATATTCAATCCATGTTTACAAACTGAAGAGTGATGTATTCAATTGTAGGTTATCAACTACGAGGAATATATTATTTGTATTGCTTTTTGTTTGTTTATAACCTATTGAAGTATTTATTTTATTAGAAAATGTAATATTACATATCGATAAGGAATTTTCAATAACATTTTTCAAGTTTCTATACTTATTTTCTTTGCGTATATGTTAAGTGTACATTGTACACTCTTCAGACATATTGTGTCATGCGTTTAAAATTCAAAAAAATTCAATTATATATTCGGTGATCAAATAACGTTTCAAACTGCAATAGAACAGGCAGTTTTAAATATTTTAAAAGTTATTATATGAAATTAAGAACTCTCAGTCTATTACGAACATTTATATTTTAATTAAAAAACAAATTAATTAATGAATTGCGTGTATTATAAACTATTCGGTGTTTTTGAAACGTTGAAATAGACGAATTCAAAATATATTTGTTTTATTTTTATGTTTTATGAATAATTATAATTCTTCGAACTGCATTTCGGAATGATAGGTAAACAAATCAAATGAGCAATATGAATAACATCGAACATTAATGAAATCTATTACTATAGATATGAGCGAAAAAAAAGTGTATAAAAGTAAAGTATAAAATGTAGGCGTAGAAAAACGTGAAACTAATTTTTTGACTGATTTGATTATAATATTAGGCATTTTATAAAATAGTTTTTAATTATATTTTATAATAGAAGAACACACCGAGCGACATAATCATTAATTGATATTATATATTCATAGGTTATTCGAGAATCTAAATTATGCGTTTGTAGTTGTTTTAGATTCTAATAATGAAATAAAATATGTTTAGATAATAAAATTATTGCTGTTCGAGAGAAGCGCAATATTTGATTTCCGATTATCTCTCGCTGTTATTTAAATACTCGTATCAACTCTATAATAAATTAGGTATATACGATAATAAATTCACGACGTATACACTGAATACATCATACGATTTCATCATTATTCATGTTCAAATTCACTTTCTTTCACCTCAATGCTCAATGGTCGTAGAAGTATTATTTAAGGGTGTCAAACCTAATATTAATCATACAGTTTTTTTAGTGTCGCGTACTCGTGTCACGCTATAGTACATTTCAATATGACGTATACTTATACACTATAATATTACTATATAGGCTACGGGAAATGTATACAGGGTGATTCATTTACAATTCATCTGAATAATGACGTATTTTTTTTTTCGATATTTAGAAGCAGAATAATTTTATAACTGTTTCGATATGAATACATACGAAATTAAAAATAAATAAGTTTTCCGCAGTAAAAAAAAAACCGGATAAACAGATGAAAGATTACACGTTTTCGAAAAAAATATAGTATTCCTTAAAACCACAAGCCTAAAATAGTTTTTCTTTTTCAAAAGCATAAAAATCGATTTGTAATATTATAATGTAGTCGTGCAAATGAATTCTCCTGTACATTAATTAGATATAGATGGCCAGGTACATAAAAGGTGCAGGAAAATCTCAAGGGCACTAAGGACTGTGTCGTTGGAGTCCTGCTATATATACAAGAAAAAACAACTTAAGCACATCCTCATTATATTATGAATCGATCGGCGTTGATTGTAGGTTGAGCACACACACACCTTGCCAAATATAGTTAGGTGCGTCAAATAATGTTGTCGCGTTATTAATGCCCGTTACGTTATTTTGTGCGCTTATCGATGCATAAAACATTATACGGACAAAGTTTTATTTCCAATTGAACGCGCAGATTCGTATTATGGTAGGAGACAGAGGAATAAATTTTGACACAACAAAGAGTGGTGGTTGTACCTGTTGTAAATCATACTGACAAAATTGGTACAATAATATTTACATTTTTTAGAATACTTTGTGGGTTAAACGCATCAGGCATGTGCATATATTATAATAATAATTAATTAATTAAAATTAATCTACTACGAAAAATATCGATCGTCGGTAAATTTATCGCGAGAAAAATTGATAATTCAGAAAAAATATCATCAGTATAATATACTTAATCAATTTTTAAAGTTTAATAGTAATGATTATTAAATATTTATATCAAAAAAAAATCGTTTAAAACATAAAAATATGCAAGTCGTAAGTACGTATTGATATTTTAATGTTTAAATTAAAAATAGTTTAAATACCTTTTAAAAGTTCAATAATTTTAAGACACTTTTTCATAGTCTTGAAATATTTTTGTAAATCTTTTTGAATAGAATTTGTATTTACGTTTAACATCCAACCGAATTTCAGCGATTAATTGATTGTCTGTAATATTGTATATACAATGACATGTTTTACTTTCAAAATTAAGCTATAAAGTATATACTAACAATTTGATCGAATATGACCACTCACCCTCGGTTATGATATTTATTGCACATATTATATGCTTATTTTTATAAAATGTTGATGATTCAATTGTAGGGAAGAAGCAAAAAACCAACAATAATAATTATAATATATGCGGTGTTATCTGCAATTGTGCAAAATACATATCGATATTTTTTCGCAGTGATTATTTACAATATTTTTCAAGTAATCAAAAAGTTCAATCTACCACCCTTAGTTATCTTCACAAGAGGTTATTTTGTGAAATATACGGACATGATATATATATTATGTACAATAAATATCGACCGTGGACCGGTGTCGGGTGTTGTAACTTGTCTTGGTTCATTCGCTTCGGTGCAATCCTGCACGCGTTCGTTGAATTATTTATTTAGTCGACGAAACGTTAAATCTATTTGGTTTATCGTCGTAGCGGTCAGCGTCTGTTCGGTCCACTATTTTTCGAATACGTTTTATTTCTTTTTTTTAAGTCCATTTCAATTTCTGTATAATATATTAATATGTAGGTACTATAGGTGTAGACTGTATGGGTATACTACTACCTTATTCAGTTTTCCACCGGAGCACTAGAATTTATGACTTTTGTCCGAAAATACTCTTAATATATATAGATCCTTCGCGATTACGTTTACAATCTAAAACAATAACTATTATTACGAAATTACGACCATAATTTAGTTTAGTGGCGATGTGTTGGGCCGACACGGCGGAACATAAAAGTTGGGGGGTAGTGTACGAGTAAAAGTCCTGTTTCTAATTTTTTAATAATAATTATATGGTCGCCTTATTTTTAGCCAATTACATGTAGCGATATACCCACTCAATACCCATTACGATAAGTTAAACATAATATGATAGGTAGGACCTAACAGTCTTTTGAAATATACTTTTTAACTTTTAAATGCATTCAAATTCAGGTACAGATACTTGTTTTGAAAAGTATTTACTTCAAAAGTTCAAAATAGAATTTTTAACATTATAATACGTTTTTTTGTATGAATAATAGGTATAGGTATAGACTATAGATTGTATTTTTGACTCCTCAAATCACATTTATTTCTCGATTATTATGATTATTTAAACGTGATTGAATTGGAAATACCAATTACACGAACTAAAAAGAAAAGTTATTTAAAAATAAGTATTTGATTTTAAATACAGACTCTTTGAAAAAGTATATTTAAAATGTTTTATCCTATTACAAGTACTTTTTAAAATACGTATTACTCAAAAGATATTTGGATATTTTTGCTCGAGTACTTTACAAGACTAGTACAACAGTAGTACCTATATATATTTAACTATATAATAATATATATATATAGTGTGATGTACCGTAGGAAGCGCGATTGATGACCGTGAATGACGTGCGGGGAACGGCAGTGGTTACGTGTTGTTACACACTACGATAACGTGAATTCGATGATTTGCGGCATATTGGTTATGTGTATATAAATATATATATAGAGAATATGACCCATGGGCTTGGAGAAACTTTTGCGAGCCATACACATGGATAGGTACGCATATTGTGTAACGTAGTAATTATAATAATTAAAACAAGACCAAAGTCGTTATACCGCGGTCGTAGTTATCATGATTTTATATACAAAATGGTTGCGGTTAATTCAACGATGATCATTAAAAAAAAAGCCCAAATCATTTTTCGTCTCATTATGATTTTACGTTTATCTCGTTTGTTATGTAAGACACACGCGTTCGCGTAACAATATCTATCTTGTTCACTATAAACTATTAATAATTATCGTGCGATAAATATATCTGAACCCGGTGAAAAGTACACGAGTATAAGTAACGGTATTTAAATATCTAGTCGTATACCTAGTATTTAAAATGCTATTTTATTGGTTTTTTTTTTATTTAAATATTTGTATTTTAATTTTTAAGTTTCTAAAAATTTATTCGATAGTGAAATATAAATACTCTGAACTGCTATGTTGTTAATTTGTCTAATGTTCTAATAATAATATGCGCATACTCTAATGCAGTGCTTCTCGTAGGCCATAAAATAATTAATGGTTTTGATTAAGAGGGCTTTGACGGTTTTACATGGAATTTAGGGGGGAGGGGCTCATGACAAAAAAGTTTGAGAAGCACTGCCTTAATGTATGCTGCATTATAAATTATGATTTATGATAGTTTTATTAAGTTAATAAGAACTACCGATACATTACGTCATATAAATGGTATATTTTCAGTTGATTATTACCTACCTATTTATTACATTAAGCAACTAATTTTATAGCAAATTTTATTCAAATGGATTAATAATGACATTCTTTTCTAAGTATTTGTTTTTATATAAACATTCGAAATATTCTTGAATTACATTTTAAGTATAATTTTTAAATAAGCTTATCTGTATATATTATCAGTTCAAATACAAATAAAAGTATTATTTTTTTTATCGGGATTTTAAACGTCTTTAAATATCTTTAATATATATAATATATTAATATACGAGCTTTATTCTTATGTATTAGGTAGTCTTTAGGTATACATTATAATATATAAATCAACGTTTAGAATCTTAATTTAATAGTTACAAACAATATATTATTTAACTCTAAATAAGACTAAAATAGGAAGAAAAACATTAACTTAACTCAGTAAATAAGTCAATTATTTTTATTATTATTACTTTTTTAAATACCTAACTTATAAATTTATTCTAAATAATAACAAAACATATAATTAAAAATGCATTACTATTCATTTTTATTATACTGTGTATAAACATGATTTTAACTTAATATATATCAATTTATCCTACTTAAAATTAATTTAAAAAAGTTAGGAAATTAACTAACTAGTGAAATTAAAATTTTTGAAAAAAAAATATATAATTTTTAACTTATTAATGTCTACCTTTTCTAAAGTGAATATAATATACATAATTATTATATTGTTGTTATTATACCTAAGAATGTCGATAGACTTCACTATTGCAGATAATAATAATTATTATGCATTAAATTATCATTTTTTTTTTATAATTTCGACCTTTTTCGTTTTGTAGCACGTCAACGCGTACGTCGAAGAATCCCTGTCCGATTTCTACAAATTCGACGAAATCCTTAGGCAAGACAGGTCGACGTGTGCGAGGAAAATGATATGTCAAATCGCGGCCACGCCTGAAAAGCAGCTCAATCAAGTGGAGATCAATCTACTCAAATTGTTGAGGTGAGTTTTTGGTAGTGTTTACACGATTATATTTTTAAGCCGAACCGCAAATGATATAAACCGTAACACATTAAACGATAATCATATTAATAATAAATAAATTGCATGCTCTACGACAAATAAGAAAAACAGATATTAGATGTGTCACGATTATCTCGATTTTATTTGAAACATTTGCTGATGATAGTTTTTAAAAAATGTCTATAAATGTTTTCAATTGGGTTATTAATATTATAATAGTAATGAAGAATAAATATTTAAAAAATTAATGAAAAACACAAATAATTTTTAAAACTTAACAGATAGGTAATATAATTGTTAAAAAAATAACTAGAATATAAATGGGAGCTTAACTTAACATGCACATAACATGTAAATATTTGTTTTTTAAACCATCATTTAATAATTTAATATACACCAGATCTTTATCGGACATCGGTTTTTATAATATTGCGATTTAATTAAAAGTTTTAAAAAGTGATTACAAAATGTTGTCTTTGGTTTTGAGTGATAACGTATAGGTAATCGGTTATTTTAGTATTATACTTAAAAACTTCTCGTAAGAACAGAGAGATCGATTTTGGATGAAACGGGTCGAGTCCGTAGTTATATAATATTGCAATCGTGTATGAGCAAAAAAATCCGAATAAAACTTAGTAAACGACGCGCGGCGGTGGCAACGAAACGCCATTCGGCCATTCGGGTATTTGCGTGAGTAAGAACAATTTGCAATTGGAAATTAATAGAAATTATAATTTTATATTTATATATAATGACTTCCCTAAGTTCTTCGATATATGTATACAATATATTTGTATACACCTTTATAAAATATGAATATAATATGTATTATGAAATGATAAATTAAGTCAAAAACAAATTGTGTATCATCAATAATACAAATTATGTGAATAACGATATCGTAAAATATAAATTACCATTGTTATATGTTCGTATTATATTAGGTACCTACTTACATACGAAATTAAACGATAATTCCATAGCAAGTGAATAGAAAGTGTTTTACACATTTATACTGTGAAAAAAAATCTTCGCACAAAGTCGAATATTTATTCGAAGAGGCTTAGCTCTGCATTTGGGCAACGGCGGATGAATAAATGCCATATTACAGTCATGACTTATTTTTTTATAAATTGTGTACCAATGTGTAGTACACAAAAACGATCGAATGTAGTTCGTATTATACCTGTTTTGAAAATTCATTACACTACTGAAATTCGACCGATAAATTTAATGCAAAAGGGGCTGCCTAGCGAACGTTTTTTACCTCCCCACTCCAGTTATCCAGACGAGATTAATGATAATTTATTGACTTATTGTACTCGCGTGGGTTAGGTTAGGTCGTCGCGGTGTATCGACTTCATAACATTATACCTTTCGGAAAACAGCATCTAAAGATATATCATTTCGGTATATATATATATATTATAGGCATTGAGAGTTTTGGGATTTCCGGTAATTGATTTATCGAATGTGTATTATTATATATTGTGTAGGCGTGTATAATATATTTCATAATCCATCAAATTATACAAAATAATATGCAGAATTATTGTAATTACTCGTACCTATTCTATTAAACTGTTTGCGTTCGGTGCGTTTTATCCTATAAACCATCTGGATCGAGGTATAAATGAGTTCGTACGGTTAATAATAATTCATCGAGGTAGTATATTTAATACAATATCCAATTATTTATTTTCTGATGTTCAAACCGTGATTTCTACAAACACAATAATTTACCAAATCGAATTTTATTATTATAATTATTATTATTATTAAACACTACCGTGTAATCGGAATACGCTATATGGATTCCCAGGTATCCAACGATGTGAATGATGTGTAGTAGCTCCGTAGCATTGTTCTAGGCGTATTTAGTTCGTAATGAGCTGTGCGCGTTGTGCCTATTACCACAGAGTGCATAAATATAGATGGCTGAACACGTCATAATAATATATTTATGCGTAGAAACAAAGAATGAGAGGCAAAAAACCGTAAAATAAAAAGGGGAAAAAATCGAGTATAAACACTAAACAAGTCTGTGTTAATTTATTACGAGAAAAAGAAAAGTCCCGAGTCTGAATTGCAAATATAAAAACGTCTAATTTATAAAGGTAATTAGACGACTATATTTTATATTTTTATTACCGTTACATAAAGTAACTACTATAATATTATAGAGTAGGTAGGTACCTGTGTTTTTATCAGTACGAACTAATTTTGTTTTCGTTTGTCGTGTACAAAGCTCGCCTCCGATAAGAACTGTAATTATTTATAAATCAAAGTTGTGTCAAACACTGAAATGCCTTTAATGTGATCGATATTTATCACAAAATATATTTTATACACCCGTTATGTAATATTAATAAAAAACACTGTCACCGATTTTAACACTTCGATTTATATTGATTGTGATTTTAAATAATATATTCATATCATTATATTTTTTCCATTATTTAAAAGTGTTGATATCTTAATAGATTATAACGATTATCCGATCATCGTATAAGTATAAAATATGGCAAAAATGGTATTTGATCACCGTAGAGGTTAAAATAAATGCAATAATTCGTTTGTCCTATTTTTGTTTATATATTAAAGCCATTTTCGTGGTCTATACCAGTGGTCGGCAACCTTTTTGGACTCTCGGGCCACATTCATAAATTAATAAGAGTTTGCGGGCCAGACAAAAATAAAATTTTTTTATATTCAATTAAACTTCGTTGTCGTAGAATTTAAAGCGGGCCGGATGCCGACCACTGGTCTGTACTATTATTTTAATATTATTGGGTGTTATTGATCTTTTTTCCTTATAATCAGCTTTGGATCACACATTTTTTTTGTACTATCAATAATTGTGTGTGTACCGTGTACGTAGTAATTTTCGTGTCATATGATATGGTCAGTGAATCGATCGGTTGCAGTAATTGTAGGTTATACTACAAGAAACGTGTGATTAAATTATTAAACACTGACGATTTTGAGGATTAAAACTGAAAAACTCCAATTTAAAATTAGGTTATACTGATGGCTATATGAAATCGCAACGACGTACGCTATTTACCGGGCTTATAGATAATAGTAACAACGATATAAAATTATAAATCGTCGCGACACCAAAAGTGTCTACTCGGTTCGCTTGTGGTATGAGATGGACGTGGATCGCCAAAAAAAAATCGAACGAAATGGAAGTGAATTGAGTTCGGTTTCGAGGTGTGTACATTTTTTAATACTATACGAACAAGTATATTATATTTCCGTGTATGACTTTAAACGAAAACTACTCGAGTGAGACGGTCGAGAATGGTCCGAAGAAGTTACAGAGACGTAATAATCCTAATACGACACACATCCTGTCGGTCGATAGCAATCAGGATTATATACCTTTTTTGAGAGACGCACACCTTTGACCATTCGCGGTCGTATACGCGTCGGTTTGAAGTGTGCACATTTTTGTCATCCGTTTCCCCGTCTTAAGTGTCGGTCGCCTTATTCGGTAACATATTTTTGCAATAACGATATTGATAATAATACATATATTATGTGAGCGTGTTATTGTTACGTCATTATTGATGTGTTTGTTGTATAGTATTTTATTGTTATTGTATATACGTTTTCGCTTTCGGCAAGACCTCCTTAACAGACACGAATTTAAATTATGTATTGGAATGAAAACCAGTATACACCAGTATAATATGACCTGCAGCACGAAAACGACCGAAGTCGACGTTCGACAATAATAGTATATAAAGTAATAGGCACACGAAATAGTATATATTATTGTAACGTCTCCAGCGGGACGTTGTATGTGTCGCACAATGTGCACGATGACAACTGATTTCGTGTCGTTATTATTGAATACACGAGTTATTGTCAATTTTACAACGAACCGAACGTGCACCTGACCTAAGCCGTGACGGACTCTTGTATTCGCATAATCGCATACCAAAATAATATTCACGATGACTATAACGGACACGACGAGTTCACGTATTTTCGTATAACGTGACGGTTTTGACAATAGGAATCGAAGACCGCGGATACGAATGTAGTAACACGTCTGAAAAACAAAACATGACATTTTTCCAAAAACTCTTATGGTACAAACCACAGTAATGTTATAATTATTATTTTATAAGGTATATATAATATTATCATATCGCATTAAACGCGAAATCTAATAAATTAACGATACAAAACTTTATGGCATTTTATTTTTTTAATTCCCAGCACTGCCGCCCACACCCCGCGCGCCTCACGCCAACAATACGACACACCGTTTATGGCGTATTTATCAACTAAAAAAAAAATAAAATCGTTAGTAAATCAAATGTACACGTCGAAATAGTGTCATACGTGGCCGGAGGTATTATCGCGGATAAATCGCAAAATACAAAATAGTCGTCTAGGGGTTTTCGCGGCATCAATTCCGCAGTACGCGGTTTATCGTGTGCAACCGTCCGTGTTATAATAATGATGATTTATCGAATGTGCTGCAGTGTCCAGACATACGTCGGGGGTGCAATAGGGATTAAAGTCGGGCGGTGGCGTTTCGACCCGACTCGCGCGCAAGAGGGTCGCTTTTCGGGGGTTTGAAATTTTAAACGATGTGAGCGAGAGGGAGACTGCTCTGTTATACTTAACGCACATGATATAGGTACCTATATGTTTTCTGGTTTTCGGTAAGCCATTTAACATTTCACAAATACAAAAACGAGCGAACTTATTAGTTCGAACCAAAGAGTGCTAATAAATTATAATTATTCCGCAAAAAATAACAACCTTTTCGTTTCGGTCAAAAATAATATTTTACCCGAACTTGTAACGCATCTATATCGGACTTAACACGTAGGTTGCATATATGCGACACTATAATTTTATATCATGATAGAAGTAGAGCTCGGGGCTTGGTGCATTTAAATATTTGTTTGAAAACTAAATAGCTTTGGTTCGATACAAATTAGATTCGTAATGTCATTCACTCTTTTTTTCCTTTGCCATTCGCACTCGACTATATTGGGCCGGCCAATTTGTCCTACATACGTCCTACTAATCTTATGCAGACCTACCCTTAAAAAAAATTCTTATTTTCACTTATACTTTTGCCGTTGCCGCAATCCTTTACTACTGTCTACTTGTACTACTACTATTAACCTAACACCTAAACGGGTATCTCTTTGTACTCTTTTCAGCCTTTTTAATGTCCACCGTAATATTTCCTTTTCCTATTATACGTTTACCCCCAAATCTATTAACATCATATACAAATGCTTATTATTCTCCCTATGATGCGTCTCCGTAAACTACTTTATACAAAATATCAGTTCTATCTTTGATTTTTCTGGCACAAATTTAAACTGAAATTTTTGAAATCGTAGTCTCACTACTCCTTATTTTCTTTTTTTCAAATCTTCAAACAATGACTTTATTAAATGTATAAAATATGTTTTTATCGCGTTTACCAGTCATAATATTTTTTTTTAAGTAAGAAACAAATACAAAAATTATTTCGGTTATCGATAATATCCGTATGTAACATATATTATACAAAATGTAATTTATTGTTATTTGAATAATTTTAAATCGATCGATAAGACTAATGGTATGGAATTAATTTGAAACACTAGTTTTAGTGGGAACGATAGGAAAATGATAATATTTTTATTTTATTTTTTTTTGCAGAAATTATGCATGGGCACTTAGCTAGTTTGACGATTTGTTTTATGATACAGTCTATAACGTCTATACATCTAATAATATATAATACATTGTATGTAACAGCTTCAACTCTCACTAAAAGAGCGTTCGATTTTATTTCCGATACTTGTTATTTATTTTTATAATTCTTATTTTTATTAAAACTTATTTAATCGTGGCTTACACAATATGGCACAAATGCACGACTATATACGTTAGAGAGCTGCATCATATGGCGTGTCGTTACTTACATAATTTCCATAATGCCATATGGTCTTATCTAGGAACACGTTACCTCGGAGTTCAGCACCTATAAGATGACACATACAAACACGTATTCTTTGACTATAGTTTATACAATCGTCATAACATAAGCCAAATTTACATTTCAAATATATTTCCATTACGGCATTATTGATTTTGCTGCGATTTCACCTATTATAAAACTTGCAATATATATACGACAACAATATATTAATACACTCGCATCAGTTATTTTTCTATAATTTAATTTAAAATCGAGTTATAAGTGTATTTACGTATAAATTATAAATAAATTTCAAATTACTTTGAAATGGGGTAAATTCACTCTGGTATTGAAAGAAATAAAACTTTACTTGAAATGCATTATACATTTATGATTTATTTACCTTATTTACGTAATTATTTGTTTTTATGTTTGTTTAAAATAGCGATGACGACTAAATGAGTATCATCCTTTTATCACCACAGTAAATAATATAGTAATACGCAGTTAGATTTCTTCAATATTAGCGTCGGAACTAGTGGTCTGTGTGTTTGTGTATGGGGGGGGGGGTGTTGTAACCATCCGAAATGTGAGTTTTATTTTTACGAATTCTACTTAGTACGTATAGTTGCATAATAATTTGTATACCTACTGAAATTTTAGAAATTATATTTTATAACGCCGTGTAAGTGTATAAGTGTACCGTATACGCTATTCTTCAGCTGAATGTCACATTGTCCGTGATAAAAATGATTAAACATTTTTTCACGTCCTGAGATCAGACTTCGACAGGTGTACACTTATTGACAACGCGACCGTGTTGGCCAGTAACAACAATAATTATTATCTACTGGCTACTCGAATTATCACCTTAATTAATTACGTACTACTACAAAGAGGTGTTATAACATCGACCACATTATCTAATTATAACAGTAATTTCATCGTATTATTACTAATATATGATCTTGTTTTTTTTCCCGCGGCGAACCTGTCCAATTGTTATTGTGTACGAGTTGTTTATATAATAATATACATTAGTTGATGCGTATCAGTCGCACGTGTAAATCGAAACGGAAAGCGAAAATAATTCCGACCGAATGAATGCGTCGTGGAAGTCCGACCGGACGCAAATCTCCGGAAGTCATTACATTATTATTAGGTATATTATTATAACTATTATATTATTACATTGGACATTTATACCTTATATACAATGTTACGCGTTCCCCGCGGTCGGTGCTGCAGCAGTATGTCGAGAGATTATTTGCACGTACGTCTGCCCTGCGCGTGTACGCGAATATTAGGAGGTACCTACCTAAATAGCTCGTGACATCGTTCTCACAACGAACGCGATTGGAAAGTCTATAGGCGCCGCCGATCAAATGATAAAGCTTTTTCTATAAATTCTACAGAGGTACCCCTAACCGATGGAGAGCGGCAGCGGGTGTCTTTGCTTCACCGAGGTTCGTGCAGACTGTAGAGGTCCAAATGTTGGTATTATAACAAATATAGTTCATAATATGATATTACTATAACGTTAACGTACAGTCTTACTTTAAACTTATTATAAAAGTATTCAAAAATATACATCAGAACCGTTGTTGATGAATATCTGTTCGTTATTGTAGGAAAATATTATTTTGAAAATTATCGTGTTCAAGAATCTAGAAATCAATAGAAATAGAATAATACGGTTTATTATAAAATATAAAAATTAATTATTTTAAGTTGATAAGATTAAAAGTGTAGATAGAACGGTAATCTATAAACACGCCTGCGAGCTAAATCTGTAGTTTTAAATAACTATAATACGATTTATGTCCCTCAATGTGTATAAAAATGCAATTACTTTGAGAACAATTTCAAAATAAAATAAATTATAGGTTGTTGTTGTTTTTAAATTTTTAAGTCGTTAACGTTTCAACAAAACAGGAAGTAAAATATATTATTATAATACAATTATGAAAATATGTCGGATTATATTGTGTGCTCCTGAGAGTTTACAAAGAAAAAAATTCGAATATTTATCGAATAAACGTTATATACTATATTATGTAGTCGAATTGGGTTTGGCAAAAATAGTAAAACGTTTAGTATATAATATTATAACGAGATGTATTAACATAAATTCTTTTAACATTTTTTTCCGACAGGTAAATAATGTGTTAGAAAATACTTTTACATAATTCTATGATTGAACACGACAAACTGGAAATGACACACGTCATCCTTTAATGGATAACATTAGAAAGCCGTTTTTCCGTGATCACGTATAAATGTATTTTTGGTCAATGTAATTTATTTTTTCGTTATAGGTCCTTATTTTATACATTTTGACGTATTAATATACAAATACATATTGTACCTACGTACATTTTCATGTCTCCGAACACGAACGTAGACTGTTTGAAAATAATAAGCTCTTTGAAGTATAATATATTATGCTATATTAATGCTCTACGATGTTGTCGAGTCTGATTTATGCTCGTATCAATATAATTATTAAATTATTATACATCAAATATCGATTATTAATTCAATTATCGAAAATAGGTTAAGTACAAAAACGAATTAAATTGTTACGTTTTTACTATTTACTATTTTGATAAGAAATAGTTGTCGATTTTAAATACATATTGGATATTGGATATTATTTGATAATATTTGCATCCAACAGCTTTTGAAATGTATAGTCATTGCGCATATCTATAACGATATATTATCTTCGAATAGAATTTATCAACCATTTTATGGTAGCAATTTAATATTGCTATCAAAAATTGTAATACGATACCGATAACTATACCGGTCGTGAAAGTATTTTATATAATTACTTTCTATGTAAGTAGTTAGTTTTTTCTTCAACTATTATTATTATCAATAATTTTAAAGTTGTCTTAATCAGCAATGGCGAACTTAGTGCAATTTTTATTTAAAAATTATAAATGTTAGTTTTAGTTTTGTTTTTAATACAACATAGTCATAAGAGTCATCATAACTGATATTTGATAAAATATACTTTTGAAATAGATATTTAAATAGGTACTCGAATAAAAAAAAAAATGGAAAATGTAAATAGTGAAAAGTAATAGCTTTTAATTACGTTTAATCGTATTCGTGTATAATAGACATAGTCTTTTAAAAAGATAAGAATTTATTTTTGTTAAATGCAGCAAGAAATTATTAAAATATTATTCACCCCGAACATTTGCAAGCACATCCTAAATTCGAGCACTGGCAATACTGTCCACATTTGTTGTACGTAAGTATATTATACGTGAATTTGATTACTCGTTTTTAGGTCTGTGGTTTTAGTTTGCTCGATATTGCTATTTGGGGTAGTGTTCATCGAGATTATGAAAAAATAAAAATACCCCGAGGGGGGGGGGGTTGGCGTTACGTATATGATAGGGTGGCAAAATTGACATTCGACAGATCTCCTCCAACGACGTGTGAACACATCCGAGCCGGGTCCGCGTGTTATATTATATGTTATATACGAACGGAGGTTAACTTATTGCAGTGGAGTTGTTTATTTTAAACGATAAATTTCGGATCATGAAGCAGTGAACTCTTGGAAATGTGTACAAACGGTAACTGCGAATAGTCTATAAACAATACGAATGCGCAGACTAAACTAGTAATATCATGGTGTACCTACTTATATTTCATTACTAAATAGTTATTTTTCGATAAGTTTATGGATTTTAGAAAAAAAAACACGATTTTAAGTCGTAAAAATATAATAATTTCGAAATAAAATTGCATTATTTTAAATTTTCACTGTTATCATTAATAGTTATTTTTAAAAAAATTCAACATAATATCGTGTTGTTATTATTTTAAATAACGTAAAAAAAGAATCTAAAACAGTTTCATTGTTCGGAAAAATGACTGATAAGTGATAAAAGAATAAATTACCCTGTATACACGGTTCGTATAGTGTCTATATTGTGATCAGCCAAACAATGCGTACACGAAGACCATTGTTTTTTCTCTTAAGCAGACGATGTGTATACAAAATATATCCTGCAATAAATTATTCATATCAAATGAGACTTGAATAAATATAAAATAACGAATGATTTAATAATTAAAAAAAAGTATATTACTTATGTAGTATATACTAGCATATTATTATTATTATTCACCCTCACATTAAATTTCCGTCAAAGAAATAAATTGCTTAATAATATATAATATAATTTATATAATTTTGAATAGTTTTTATAAAAAAAAATATTTTAAATAAACCTTAATTTAAAAAAAAACATAAATTATAGATATATACTGTAGTATTCAACTTTTAAAAGCGATTAGCATAATAATTGTTTTCAATTGTTTTGATACATTAACTATTAAAATACACACAAAGAATAATATGCTTAAATCAGAATATCTGAAGAAAACGTGCAATTATAATAATATATAATATACGCGATACGCGAATAATAATTACACAAAAATATGCAAAACATAGTATAACACTAGTGTATTTCATTTTATGTAAAACGAATTTTGATCGAATTCAATAAATGGTTATCAAAATAAAATATAATATACATAGAAATATACATCATATTATACACTCGGTTACAGGGGTGGACCCAGACCAAGATAACGAGGGGGGAGAGGGAGGGTGATTTTTAAAGGGCACGCATTAATTTTGATAAAGTATTTATTTAGGTACATATACATATGTTACTTTCCACAGTCTCGAACAAAAAAAAAATAATATATTTTATAGTAATAGTAATAAAAAAATATATCACTATAATTTTGTTACCCATGAAGTATAATTACGTCAAAAACTAAAATCAGGGACTTCAAATTATTTTTGTTTTAAGAGATCGGGGCGATCACCCCCCCCCCCTGGATCCGCCACTGCTCGGTTTTTATTCCTATATATACTCGCTGTGAGACGTCGCGGACCAAAAAACCTTTAGCGATATATTGTTCAAGAAACGCCGGCAGATGGCGTTGTTCGGCGAGAACTCGGCCGAAACGGAACAACGATAATAGCTTATAGCGATTTTATCACAACAATATATTTTTCAGTAACAATAATAACCACTTGCGATTTTATGCACAAACTAGGCGCGTAAGCGTTTCCGTCGCACGAGTGCAACACGAGTGGACCACAACCGACACGCCGCGGCGCCGTTAATTTATCGCGCGCCTACAACTTTACTACTACTACTACAACAGTCTACCACAACTCGTGGTATCGATTAGTTCTGAGATATTACGACTACAACTACTGTGGACAAAACGATACATTCGGACGGTTTAAAATTAACTCTACAGAATACGACGAGAACGGTATATAATGTTAAAATATGCGATTATTTGTTTGGCGACCAAAATACAGCATACGTGACAGTATATTATTATTATATAATTAATTCGTCAATTTTTAGTCAATTACTGTCAATACAAAAGAGCCCCCACATTTACCCGCCAAAGCACGAGACTGCCTCATTTCGGGTTGTGGTATTTTTACGTCGAATATCAACTAATTTTCGTGCAACATGCAATACGGTATTAATTTATTATACTTTAGGGTTGTACAGCGGTTTCGCAACCATAATATTTGTAAATATTGTAACTAAACTATAATATATTATAATATAAAAACATGTATTATAATACAGTCGGAAAATCTTAAAACAAGACAGTCCAACGTTTACTTGAATATTTACGAAAGGCCGAGAATTCAAATTGCTTAAAAAGTATTTTATAATGTTTGAAAAGTCGTATTCAATACACTGCTTTTAGGTATTTCGCCATTTCAGTTATTAGTTTTAGATGCGTAAATAAAATACAATTTATAATATTATTATATTTGTTTCAAAACTATAATCTTATCGAGTTTTGGTGGTCATGTTTTAGGTGTGAATCTATACAAATACTTATCGATATTATGATTTAGTTTTTTAAGGTTATCGACACAATATCTGAAAGACTGAGTAAATAGTGGAAATTATTGATATCACTTTATAATCAATATAATAAAAATTATAATACAATGTAACTAGCCAATGTATAATTATTGAAATATGTCAATTTAAAATTGACAAAGTGTTCTTGTTCTTTTCTTTTGCGTCTAATATAGTAATATTATTTGTTTTTTTCATTTTTCAGTCCCGCTGAACACTTTGGCGAAAATGTGGCAAAGAACATATTCCGAAAGGCCATGGATTTGGGACGGAGTAAAAAGAACGTGGAGGCGTGTCATTCAGAGTATAAAAAATGCAGATTCAACACAAGACAAATGTTTAAATTATTCAGCTCGTTCATGTGACCCTGACTCATCATTCTGCGCTCGTTTGTTTTCTACCGATTCAATACGAGCCTGTAAATTATGTGCCAAATACGTGTATTATTACTACTACTATTATTATTTTATATTAATATTATTATTTTTTTATTTGTTATTAATCAATTGATCAACAGCATGTAATATGTAATTATTTTATATGCATATAATTAGCAAAGTTGGGCTAGTTAGTCATTGTTTTTTACTAAACAAAATTAAGTCAATCATTATAAATCATTATAATTATAAAATATCAATAAAATTAGATTTAAAGTTGTTATATTATTATATTACATTTAAAATATTTTCAACGTAGATAAGTTTATTGGAAATTAGTATTGAGATCAGTAAATATATACACTAAATAAAGTATAATATTATGTATAACTGGGCATAAGCATTTAAAATGAAAATTTGAAAATAAGAAAATTACCCAAATCATATACCAATTATGCATTTGTCAAAATATGCATAATTTATTTTAACGCATTTATTCATAGTTAAATCTAAATTATAGTACAAAGTGAAGTTAGAAAATGACTTAATAGTAAAGTTACCGTAAAAATAACTATCTAACTAGTAAGTGCTCAATTTTGAATATCGAGTGTATTAGTGTATACTTTACATACGTCTAGTTGTAATAAATCGTCATTGTTATCATTAATATTTCACTATATTGTTACGTATGTTGTTATCGTTATAGTGGACGTGGCACCGTATAATAATATCATTATTAATGTATGAAAAATTGTTTCATTGGATATTGTACCAAAATAAATATCAATATATATGTATAGTATATCATGTTTTTCTAGAGAAATTCAGAGGACGAATAATGTAGTTGTGGCTGGGTCAATACGATTCTTCGTTTTTTTCAGACATTATTTATTTTAATCGAATACTCATTCGTTTCTAGTGTTCTAATTTATTGGTACTACACATTACATTTTATATCATAAAATAGTATAATATTGTATAAGATTCACGTGTATATTAATATAATTAATAATACCTATTATTATCGTTATTATAATCGCCACAACTATACATGCGCTGTATAAAATGTCATTATATAGAATTTTGTATACTTTGACTTTGAATACAACCAGCCGAACATCCATTTATTTTAACAAATCGAATTTTCACAAAAATGTATTTTTCTTTTATTTCTATGTATATATAAAAAAAAAACTTGTTCATATCGTACACGACTAAACGACGATATTTTTGGTTTCCAAACCAATCGAATAACATGTATTATTACAGCATAGGTATATATTAGGTGATATTATACAACATGTATTATTATTATTATTATTACTAATTTTATGGTTGCATTAAACAATTTTCGTATACACACTCGCGCGCATAACATTACACAGCCGGTGCGTTGTGAAATAGTTAGCATAACATTATTATAATATATTTCCGTCGAATAAAACGCCGTTTTACGAATGCGCGTGGGCATATATGTACTCTGTGTACAAAGCTAAATTGCCGTTTACTCACAATAGTCCTTTGATTCGCGTTCGTATTTGCGTATGCACATCAAACATGCATGCACAGCACTTGTATGGGTAGGGACGTACGAAAAAAAGAAAGAAAGAAAGAAAAAAAACACGCACACGTACGACATATAATAATGTATATAGTCATATACCGCTCGCCGCGCCCGGTCTGAGGAAATTCAATTTTTGTTTTTAAAGATTTCCACGGTATTTCGCTTGACGTAAATCGGCGAAAACGTCAAATTTTACGTCGCCGCACGACGCGGTACACACTCTCCATTTCTGTACGCCAAAATGTCTTGCACACGCCAACGTGTGTGTTCACTACATTATACAGCGCATAATATACGAAATAACATCATATTATTATTATTTCAATAATAGACTGTATAGTGAACGTTGCCGGCGATCCCGCAGATATTATATTTGACGTACGGCAAAGCGAATTATAATCGACTTGGAAAATGTCAGTGGAAGTCGGTCGAAACATAAAAATGGTCGCTTATCGAATAAAACCACAAATTGTAATTATATTATTTATTGTAAAAAGCGTTAGGCGTTCGGCGTGAATGCGTTCGGTACGCCCGCGAAATAAACGCCGTACTCGCCGGAATCCCTTGTACGCGTATATTAACACTGTCGACTCGCGATAACTCGGAAATGAATTGCGTATTCGCTTCGAGACGACGTGTATTATTCGAGATATCTAACTCGAATTTATATTAATTTATATTTCTAGGGGAATAAAAATACATTCGAGTTGTCAAGTTATTCGAGTTATCGCGACTCACATGTATACATTATTGGTATATATGGCGTCCCTGTTTTTTTTTCAAAATACAACGATTTGGCCAATCACTTGTAGCCGTTTATCGTGCCTATACGCGAATGTCGTTATCGCATTCGTGAACAGATGTCTATATTATTATTATTATTATTATTGATTATTATAGTGTATAATTCAAAGTTTTAGTAGGCAATAGATTATCTGTAACACCTTTTTTTAAAGTTACTATATATAGTTGGTGTGTGTATTTTAAAACGCACGGGATAATAAATCATAACGATTATTTAAATTCTTATTTACACAAACTCGTTGCAAGTACTCGGCTGACGTTTGACGTGACCTCTCTCTCAAGATCTCCGTACCTATATGTTTGTAGTCGGAATAAAGGGCTAGTGTTAATAATTGTATTTATCTTTTACAATTATTCGCAAACCTAAGGTAAAAGTTTTAATACAACTTTACATAACTTTACATCATACTTTTATTCCATATTTTGTGCGTTTCAATTGAAACCATGCATATTCTTAACTTCCCGGTTTGTAGAATACAAATATTCGACGACTGAGTATTACTTAAATGCCGCACGATCTGAGTTTCTACGTCCGCCGCATTACTGCTAAATATTACCAGTGTATGTCGTGTGTGTAAAGTAATTCTACGAACTTACGATGAAATACTTCGAAAATATTTCTGGTCTTCTATAACTTATATTAATAATTACCTAATGTCGTACAACGGTTTCTAGTACTACGCAGACCACTAATGCTCGTCGTGGACTTGTTTAAGGCCACAACGCCGCGAGTATACCCTACTTAGTAATTTCTCAGTCTTATTTATGTAGCATGTGACTATTTCGTGTAGAATTCGACTGAATCTATTTTATTCTTTATAGATTAACCAGACGTGTTCTATTTGTTTTAAATGGTCCATCTTTCTCACAAACGTCCAAAGGTCGTTTAAAATACCTACACGAGCACCGAGTCGACCATAACGATAGCTTGAATACGGATCAATATCCGTAAAAATACCGTTACTTGTACAATACATAACTATACCTACATAATTATTTATAAATGCGATTTATTACTACAGTTTTTATTTTCAGAAAATTACGATGTACATAATACAATGTAAGCAGTATTAGTATTATATATCACAAGTATTTTATATTATATTATAAGCTGTCGAACAGTAATAATTTATGATATATACTCGGCATTAAGCTCGCTCATATATTGTATTTGTTGAATTCTTGATCGATAGTAACGAGGGAAGGACGTACGCAGTGCGTAATAGTTAATTGTAAGTTTAAAATAAATGTATTTAAATATGTTCAAAAGTAGAATAAAATTACGTAAGTATTTTTAATATTGTAAATTGTATATGACTGGACAGTTGTGAAGGTTTTTATGATTTGGTGACAAAAATACAAATAATGAAAAATGCTCTCACGGCCCGCCCTATATTTTAATATTATATGTCCTTTTTACCTGTTCTCCTGGAAAATTAGGTCACTGGGTATCTGTGTGATAATTAGGCCCGTAATCGCTGTAATATGTACATTTTTTACGTTTTATCTTCTCCTTACTTTATATTAATTCTCGTCGTGAATGAGAGTTTGTGACAAGCCGCTTGTCCAACAGCAATATAGTCGTAACAATAAGTACCTATTATTTCACATAATTTCCAACCGTAATAAGTTGCTGTTAATTATGACGTCGGTTGTTGCAAGTGATGTACCCGAACAATGATCAGTTAATTTCAACCAGTAGGTACAGTTTTCACCCTCCGGGCATAAATTTGAGTAACATGATATATAGTAAAACTGCACATGAATAGATAACGACCTAGAGAACTTTTCTAAGCTTTTGTATTATATTTTATCTATTATTTTTAATTAAAAATAAGTGTACATTTTTATTATGTTTAAAAAAGTTACCAGAGGAAGTTTATCAAGTAAATGTTTTACTCTCGTATAATACTAGTAATTGTTAGTGTAATGGAGTTTTAAAACAATAATAATTGTTAACGTTTTTTGCTGATTGGTTAACTGTCGATAAATGTGTACGTTTTTTTTTTTTGTTTATAATATAAATAGTCCAATCTAAATAGGTACTTAATTGTTTCGACCAAAGCGGCAAAATCTGATTTAAATTTAATGTAACAATGGTGATTTCTTTTTGTAGCTTTAATTTTGATTTGCTATTGTAAATAATCACATCTTTGTAGAAATTCATAAGTGTTTCTTCTCAAAATATAACCTAGATCAGTTGTTTCCAATGTAATATGCTCTACGACAGTGCTTTTCAAACATTTTTTGCCACGAGGCCACCTAAATTTAATGTGTAACTGTCAAGGCCCCCTCAATCAAAATCATTAATTATTTTATAGCCTACCAGAATTAGGTTAAGTATATATTATATATTTCATGGCCCGCCAGTCCTATAGCCACGGCCCCCAATTTGAGAAGCACTGCTTTACGACACTCTGTGAGTTACACTAGTTACGGTGTCTATATTTAAAATTTAAAATGTTATTATTATATTCTCTTGACTGTTCATAGGAAGTTCAAAATTATCCAATCATTAAATCTTCATTATACCAAAATGAATACCACTTCCGAATAATATACATTATACATTGTGTTCACACAAAAAAACAATCAACTTTTAGAAAATATCAATAGCGAGATTGTCTGTATTAGTTTGATTTTCAATAAAAATATTTTCATTAATAAAATATCAATTGTTAGTAGTATTATAATAAAATATATTACTTACTTCATCGGTTATTATCAATTTATTTTTGTCATAACCATTCAAATTATTATTACTTTGTTTTTTCATAATTGGTGATATAGAATTTACTGCTGAAAGTTTTTGTCGTAAAAAATATATCAATTTTTTTTATTTATTGTTTTACGTATATTTTAAGTCCTTTTGGAACTTTTTTTGGTGCATTCATAGTTAAATAATGCTATCAAAATCAACATTTACAACTCACAAGCAAGTAATAAGCATAAGTTATATACAATGTGTATGTGCATGTTGTTGAGGTAACAGCAAAAATACTCATAAATTCAACAGCTGTGAAACATTTAGTTAAATTTTCAAACATTTTTACTTATTCTGAAATAAAACAACGCATATAACTATAAGATCAATACTGAATACATTCATCACTCTGTTCAGAATCTAAAATTAACAATATTGTTTTGCACTTAGTCTAGTAATTAATGTTTGTTTTAAGAAAAACTTTACGTAGAAAAAAATAATGTAAAAATGTCAATTAATATTAAGGACCTAAAAGTACTATACCACGACGCCTTTCAGTGAGTACCTATCGTTAAAACCTTTTAATTGTGAGCTTATTTTTTTCATTTAGAACTTTTTGTTCTTAATTAAATATATTATGTTTCCTGGGAAAAAAAATTCAGTAAAATAAAAAAAGGTGTGCCGTGACTCATGATATTAAAATAAAATTAATATTATGGTACCTACTATAGTTTGTAGATTTTTAATTTTTTTTTGAAAATGTAAATATTTAATAATAGAGTATGTATCATATTATTATTATTATAATTAAATGATTGACAGTTTACACTATTAATATTATGAGATAGTACTTTTGGAGTTTATTTGGAAATTTATATTATCATCTAAATAGAACCAAACCTACCTATAGATTTAATATTTGAGTTATACTATTTATTTAAATACTATAGAAGTATTAAACAGCAAATGGTTTTACTTACATCACTAGCTGTTATGTGCCATCGACAACCAGGTTTATCAATAAATATTTATGTGAAGATTTATTCAACTGAAATCACTTGTAATTTTTATTTAATATATTTAATTAAAATAAAAATAATAACTTAAATAATGGAAAACCAACACCGGGATCTTTGAACTGAAAATAATATGTTAAGCTAAAAATATGTTTAATGTTTATGTATTATATATCTAAAACTATAGAATTAGTAACTATACGTAGTTACTAGCATATTTTACTGATCACCAATGCTACATATTTAAATAAGTAGGTAAGCGCAAGAAGAGAAAGCCAAAAGAAGAGCCGAGAATATTCAATATTGTTGGTGAATTACAACAATTTAATACAACACAGATAATACCTATAATATATTAAATTATTAAAGTATGTTGATGATCTATGAAGGCAGTATTTTTAATCAAGTAGTATTTAAATACAGTAGATTATCGTTATGTCAAATCTCAAGGGGAACGGGAAAAAATTCGAGATATTGAGTTTTATTAAAATACTTAAAAAGAATTGAAAAATTGATAAATAATTTGAATGCTTAAAATGCATAATTTGAATACTTAAAAATTAAAATACTAATACTAATACTAAATACATATAAATAAACTACAATAATGAATAAATACATTTTTTTTTTTAATTTGTCATTAAAGTTTCTATAACTTTTGTTTTTGTAAGAATGTAAAAATTAATTGTAAGAATATTTAATTTACACTTATTTTCCATTTCACTATATTGTATACGAATGACAACAAATATTGACTACCAACGCGTGAAATAATTATTATTATACCGAATGTATGGTTTAATTTTTGTTCTTACCATAATACAAATATTATTTGTGTACTCGAGATAACGAAAAACGATTAATTTTATTTCGAGTTATCGAAAGAAAATTAAACACTATTAAGTGTAATGCCAGTTTTAAAGGGATTTCAATATACTTCGAGATGACGTTCGACATAATACGAACCTACTGTATTTAGATAAATATTATATTGCAACATTTTAATGTTATATTAACATATCAAATACCAATAGTCTTCTACGACAGTTATTAGTCCCTATATCGTATTCAACTCTTGAATTAAAGAATTTGTTTAGTGTATTTATATGCATGAGTATAATCAAGTATATTTCTACTGCGAGTTTAATGTAGGCTCGAATAATAATAAAATAATATGCAAATAAATAGATAATAATCTAATCTAACCTATGTTAGGTCCATATGGTTCGTTATATCACTAACTATAACACATTGTTAAATTGATTTAGGATCCTATTAATTCTAGATCCATTATAACTCTTCAAATAATTTGTTTAAATGTTATTAGTGAAATCGTATAGAAAATATTGTATAGAGTATTGATAATTAAACCAGTATAATTTTTTGCAAAAATAGACTTTCAATGAAATTATTTTATCACGTTTTAATTTTGAGCTCGTGACGGGAAAAATGTTTACAAAATAAAATCTTAAACAAGTATACATAGCATAATTAGTAGGTATCTAGCAATTGTTTACAGGACACCCAGCCGCAAGCTGGTCACCGTGTGAAACAAAAAAAAAACAATCCACCAGATGTCTAGTAACTATAGTAATAAGCCTGTCACCCAGAAAGCGTAAATCATTCAAATGTAAGAGTGCTCATGAGATACGACTTGCATATTAGTCATATTTTGTCATCGACTTTGAAAGTACCTTTATGATAGTCGTAATCAACGTTTTTATTTGAAATTTTTAATTTTTAATTTACATCGAAATAAAAAATTTGCACTCT
Organism: Rhopalosiphum padi; assembly: GCF_020882245.1. Taxonomy (NCBI): domain Eukaryota; kingdom Metazoa; phylum Arthropoda; class Insecta; order Hemiptera; family Aphididae; genus Rhopalosiphum; species Rhopalosiphum padi. The sequence continues at coordinate 33,026,001 of NC_083599.1, forward strand.
ACTAAAAAATATTCGTGTTAACTTCGCATTATTTTGTAATAGGTTGAACGACCTATACATTCACTGAGCACACCATAGTTTTGGTACAGTCGGTAATATTCTGTTAACATATCAAGTATCTCTGATATTGTTTTCAAAAACATTGATAGGGTTAAAACTTTATAAAGCCAACCTTCAAAGTGTACCTACGTGTCACATACTCTGATATTTATGTGCAATATACAAACATAACATACTGTAACTCTAGGCCACGATTCCAATTTCCAATACATAATAATGAGGATTGAGGGGTATACAACAATATACACGCCGAAGGGGGAAGATAACAACAGTGAAGTGGAGTAACCTAAACTACTTACATCTCAACAACTTTTCGAGAAAGAGAACCAGTGTTCCGTCAAGCAGTATATTACATAATAATAAAAAAAAAATCGTGTGATCATCCGATCGCTTCAGTATTAGATATATTATGATTGGTCCAAAATAAACTTTTTGGAAGTGAAATTATATATAAAAGATTGTATTATTGTATATTTGTATATGTATAGTATATTAAAAAAAATAAAAAAACGACGAAGTTTTAAACTGGTGTAGCGTGTAAATTAGTCCGTGTTTTTATCGAGACTATTAATTATTTTATAATTGCTATTTATTTGAGGACGTATTGAGGATATTATTAAGTAGTTATTAGACAAGTATCAACACATGCGTATGGAGACGGCGATAAAGTAAAATCTAGAACCGTTTCCTCTGAGAGAAGCTATAATTCATTGAAAAATATCAATAATAATACAGTTTAAAGTCAAGATGAAAGTTAAAAAATATTAAATAAACATTAAGATATTTATAGTTTTGAAGACAATTGTTCGATATTGGCTGTTTATAAGTAAATATATATTATGAAGATTATTATTACCTATGTTATACATATATACATAAAATATACATTAAACAGATTAATAAATAAATAAACAAACAAACGAATAAAGTTGTATACCTATTAAACGGAAATCATATTTCAATTGAACTTTAAAGTGTATTATTCTTGAGATTATCAAAATATATTATTAAAATTATTAATTAGCTATTTTATTATTATAATTTTATTGATATGGTGAGTTTTAATTTAATACACAAGTTAAGCCACTATAAGATATTATAAAACTACTACCAAGTGGGAAAATACAAAAAAAAATATATTTAATTGATGTATTAAAAGCGCAGCAACCAATATTACAGGCAGAGTTAAACTTTATAAAAAATGTGTAACGACGAAGACATAAACACTTGGCACAATAGAGTAGAAAAGTTACATTATAAATTATATAGTAGGAAGACTAGAATAATAGATAAACTAGAGAGCGAGGCTAAAATTATACTCGAAACATTAAAAAGGAAAACATTAGCAGTATTTATTGAGGGATTAATTGAGCTAGTAAAAAACACAATTAAGACAGGACGTCCGAGTATTTATAGTAGAGCAGGAAAAACAGATGGCTGAAACCAAGGAAGCAGAATTTAATCTTGACAGAAACGTATCAGATAATAGAAATAAAAAAAAGGAATTGAAATATAATGGTAACACTAATAAAGCGTTCCAGTGATTTGGTAATAATTTCTAGAGAACGAGTTATAATAATTGAATAATTTTAATAATAATAACAGAAATGATTATCGTCCAAATTACAACATCGGTAATACAAATTAAACTATTATATTAACTGCTATTTAACGGAAACCATTATTCATTAACCATTATGCTAATCAGTGTAAAAAATGATTTGAATGATTTGGGAAAAATTATGTAAATTAATTTGGTAATCTAAGCTTAATAAAAATAATTTTAAATAATCACAGGCTTATTATTTTAATGTGTGAGTAATATAATCATATAGGATTTTAATATATTTATGTAAAAACTAAATCGAGTTACCGATAATGACAGTATTAAGTATAAATAAATAATAAATATGTAGGTAGTATATACATATGTGATTAATAACCTGCTTTGATTGTGGATGTATCTTTTTTAACATTATAAAGGAAATTAATGTTTTAAGAAATAACAAATTAGAAGGTAATACGATAATATTTCTAAGACCCCGAAACCCTATAACGGAATAAAAAAAAAAACAGAAATAAAACATAAATAAATAATTCACATAATAAGAAAGGAACTAGATAACACTTTAATTAAATAGAAATGATTTAAAATCAATGTCTGACACAGTTGTGGAAATGCACACAAAACTATAACAACAGACTAAAGCAGATGCACATGTCAAAACAATATATAGATACACACCAGAAACAATAATTATTTAAAATCGAACATTATACCGCAGCGAGATAGACGTGTATTTCACACGGTACCTAAACACAGGAAACACTAGTTGCATTGACCGCGTAAAACCAATAAAACAATAATTCCATAGTAGTTGTAAATGTGATTAATTATTTATCGACGAGCTTGTGAATAATTTGTAAAGCCGTCTGTGTATAATATAATAAATGTAAACAATATTCGATTGATTTAGTTTTTAATTTAAATTCAGATAATATACCTATCCACTCACTAGTATAACAATCAAAATAAAGTATACTTTTTGTACATATATTATGTGTAAATAAAACAAAAATACAGGGGTAATTTTAAATGCATTTGAATTAAAATATTATAACAATATCAAACCAACCATAATATGCTGTAGGCGGGGTAGACCTTCCGGGTTCCTATATACGTATAACTCCATTGGATAGACGAAGAAAAACAGTTTTTTTTTCTCAGGTAAAAACAGTAGAACGATGGCTTGATTAAGTCGTAACCTAACCGTACGTGATAATAATAACCAAAAGTTTAGGAAATGGTTGATTTTTAAGGACTTATAATGGAATCAAGTACCTTAAACGAATTTCACTCATCGGCAAACACCGGGTAACTAAAATATTAGACGATAACTAGGCGTTAGGTACCTATAGATGTATTATCGAGATTTCATCAGAATAACGTTTTCAAACAGCATCTGCAGAAACTTCACGTAAGGACAGCGAAATAAAAACCGTATAACAATTCGTGATATTTTGATGAATAGCAAAATATTAGACAGCGAGTTGAACTAAATATGATATGGATACCTATTAGATATTATTATAACGAACACGTGTGTAATACCCGCAAATGTCACGCAAATAAAATTATTATACAACCATTATATAGAAACTAGAAAGACAATAATTATGCATATTATTAGAAAACACGCGACGCTGATTTATATAATATTATATATTATAATGTGGTAAACTATATACATTAAAATCTTTGGTACATATTATTCACGATGTGTCAATGAAGGCGTCCACTATAGAAGAACGCGGTTTCTGTATTCCGTGTAAACCGCGCGATTAACCCGTTACAAAAAATATGTATACCAAATAGCTGACAATATTCAACTATTCCACTTCGGATTAGGTGATTTTTAATAACTACTAGTGAAATCGTTTTACCTAAGCAATACTAATAGATTTGTTGATTAACAAGTAAATCCAGAACACGGACTACACGCGAAATACGAAATGCGGCGACAGTGCGTATAATAATATTTCAACGCGTTGTATAACCAATACGTCATAGAACCTAACGAATAACAGTTTTAAGATTATTATCAGGGAACGGACTTTAATGTCTTAAAAAATAAGAAAAATGTCCTTAAAAAATACGACCTTATGCCTTAATAAAATGCACTGAAGAAATGCACTAAAAAACATTAAAAATATTATTAAATTCGATAAAAACAAAATTTTGAACAGTTTTGTGTATGTAAAATATTATTAAAACTTAAAACTTATAAAAAATTCATCATTATAAAAAATTTATCTTACAACAAAAAAAAAACTTTTTTGTCTTCTCGCTTATCTTTTCTTTTAGCCTGAAAAATGTTTTATGTTAATTAATAATTATTAATTATAGAGTTTAAATGTATTTTTTATTTTATTTTTACCTAATTTATAATCTTTGTTGCACTGAACAATAACATGATGCTTAATATTTTCAAATAAAAATCTTCTAAGGTTATCCGTGAATGTCGTTTTGTATACTGAAAAGCTTTGCTCAACGTCACAAGAAGTCATTGGGGCAAACTTCATACATGCCATATCATCGGCGGTTAATTCTTCAGATACGTCGTCTCGAATTGTTGTATTTCTTTCCAAAATATTTTAAATATTTTTTATTGCTATATATCCTTTATTTTTTTTAATTACATTTTCAAATTTTTGATATATGGTTTTCCCTATTTTACTTTTATCTATTCCGATTTCGTTCTTTAATTTTTCAATAATACCGACTGCATCAACCAACAATAATCCAGATGTTTCTAGAGTTGTTATATATTTCGGTAAGTTACCATAGTTAGCCTTTATAAATGCTAGATAAAATTAAATTTAAATAATAATTTATTATATTATTTGATAAATGACTAATTGATGGTATTTTTTTTTAAATTTCTTACATTTGTACATCGCTTTAATTTTTTATCTTAAAATATTTTATAGTTAGAAATATATAAATATATATTTTATTATTATAATATTATTAATTATTATTTTTAAGATTTTAAGAATTTTAATAAAACTTGATATCTCGATGTTTTTGATATCTTGAACTTTTCCTGTTCCCCTCGAGATTTGACATAACGAGAATCTACTGTATCATATACCTTTATCTACCGTATTATTATTATTATTTATTCATTTTTAAAGTTTTTATTTTTGTTAATTAATTATTTTGATTGTTTTAGTATCTTTTTTCCTTGATTTTTTACACCCACTGTTACACTTCTTCGCCCTCTTTGTACTTCCACGTTGGTTCTCATTTACTTTAATATCAATTACTTCAAACGGCCCTAACAATAATTGGTGTAGTTTAATTTTTTGTGCATTTTATTCTAATAATAAAACATTTTTTACATGTATATCTACAAACTATTCTTTCTTATCATATCCTTCATTATTTTTTTTGTTAATTAATTTTTTCTTAGCACGCAACAAACCTCACTTCTTTTCATCATTATTGTACCGTCAATTGTTGATCGATCGGGCTCGCAACGTTATTAAAAATAAAATAGTGTTATCGTATTAAAACCGTATCTCTCTCCACCATAACGCGTCAACGCCTATGGGTCTTTTGACGTGGACTGGAACGTCCAAAACAATAGTTTAGTCGAATAGAGCAGACATTTGGCTAGTTTATATTAAACTTATTACAGTAGATTCTCGTTACCTTGAATGTAATACGAAAAAGTTCGAGATATCGAGTTTTAGTAAAATTATTAAAAAAATTGAAAAAATTAGTAAATAATTTGAGTGCTTAAAGTACTAATAATACACATTATTTTAAATATTATAATTAAATATTATATTATAAATACCAATAATTAGTAAATCACTTCTATTAAAATGTGTAAAAAATTATTATTTCTAAAGTGTAGGTTTATACACACACACATATATATATATATGTATAGAGTATGTTAGTATATCATTTAGTATCATGTCTAGTTAAAACTCAAATAACACAAAATGACGGTGTGGTTTGCTGTTACATGAACCGCTCTGTATGTAGTTATGTTATTTGAATGGACGCATTTTCCTATTATATATATATATATATATATATGCTTGTCGCATGTCTACTGCAGTGATGGAAATAATATTCAATCGATGATAGAACTGCAACTACGAAAACAGTACAACTCTGATATACGCACTCGGATCTTCTATTCTCACCTTTCACGTGATGTCCGTTACTGAGAGGTTTAAAACGTAACAAAGATAAGGTCACGTCTTCAGGGTTCACGCCATTTTCAGTATTCTATCATATCAGCCTAAAATAATATAATATCATTCGTATGTAATTTTGTAGAACAAAATTAGTTTATCATTTTAGATTCTGAGCGTATCGATGAGTGTACGATTTATGTATCATATGATATCGTATTTTCAGGTTATAACATAGGGACAATCTATAAGAATAGTATAAATACTAAATTGGTTAAGTTACAAATAATTTACTGTTTCAACTTTATATTAAGTTACAACTTCAATACAACTACTTCATTGTAGGAATTAAACAATTTAGTTATGTTTTTGCGTCTCTCGTATAAGCACTATATTTTCGTATAGTTTACAAACAATTTATTTATTAATATATAAGTTTCATTTAATGTTTTAGTATTTTGTTTTAAATTTAATAACTGTAATATTAAGAAGTTACGTATAATTGTATAGGTACTAAGCCACTTGGCGCAGGCGTAGCCAGTAATATTTTGTTAATGAGTAAAGAGAGAGAGAGGAGTGATGCAATACTCAATAAATATATACTTATAGATTCTAAGGAAAACGATGAATGTATTACATTTACAACGATATGTGTGTGTAGTTTTTTTATTGTATTTTGAAGATGGGTTCTGATAGAAATTAGATATTATTTGTACTTAAAAGGAGATAAAAATTAAAAATTTTAAATATTTTTCAAAATAATTGGAAAAAAACTAATTAAAAATAAAGGTAAAATGGGAAATTTTTACTCTATAACTGTTTTCGGCAAAAAATAACAACCGTCAATACTTGAAATTTTCTTCATTTTTCTACTTACTTTTTACTTAATTTACAATATATGAAAATAAACATACATTATCAATAAATTGATAACATTTTAATTATTTTTGATCTAATCATAGACATTTGAATTTTTTCAGTTTTTTTTATAAATGTCGATAAAAAATTTTTGCCGAGTAAAGATGCTTAAAAATTGAATACAATGTTTATTAAAAAATAAAATACTCTTGGTTTTAATTGACAACTATAGATATTATAAGAAAGACGTGATAAAATGAAAAGTGTGAATAAAATTTGATAATGAATGATAAACATTTGGCGGTTGGTTTGATAATAATAATATTGGTTTTGAAATACGATATTACATTCGACTTGCCAATAATTATTCGTTACGATTAATAATTATGGTGAGCGGCATTACCCCGACTGTTGGCAAACACTATACTTTCTAGTTTTCTATATTTGAATAGACTGTTCCTCAGACTTCCTAGTATAATATGATTTCCGATTTTCCTATACCAGGGGTTCTTTAAAATGACTAACGCTTTTGCATCGTAGGTAGGTAATGTAATTTTCATAAGTATGTATTAATACTAAATAGCTAGATCACAATAATCGCAATGTGAGTAGAATTTAATTTATTTAATATTATAATAATATGTAATATTTTATTCGTGTTATATAACTATTAATCTTATTGATTGTAATTATTATTTTATAACAGCAAACAACACATTGTGTTGTTTCGGCAATAACCCTGAGGTTAGCTTTAGCTAGTATTGTTTTAAGAAATCCGCGAGTCTGTAACTGTAACAGTATCCATTATCCACATATAAGTATAGTTTACTTTGTAACTATATATAACAGATAATTTATAATAAATATTATGTTTTATGTAAGTAAACACTAGAAAATGTAAGAGTGATAAATGCCAACCTTAAAGTTATATTATGTATAGGTTAGTTTGTTGTTATGTAATATTTGAGTAGATGGTATTATAGAACAATATTTTGTTCATAAATTATTAAGTATATACCTACTTACTTATTTATTAAAATATGAAAAAGAACTTTTGAAAGTATCTATATTTAAATACTACACTGATGTCTGATAACACTGGATAGGACCTACATAAACCTAAAAGAGTTACAATTTAGAATCAGTAAGCGACAATTTTATGTATAGGTATGCTAGGGCCCACCGTTTCACCAATCAGTCACAACCAGAGGAATATATATTAAAGTGGTGTTATACGCCTATCGTGTAGGTATACCTATAATTACTAATTTGTCATTGTGTCAATAATTATCGTGTCCAAGTCTAATAATTTTGATAATATCGATATTATATTGTATTGCTTTATTTACACGATATATTTACATTATAGATAATATGGGTACAAAACAGTAGTCTATTACATTATAGGCATTGCTACCAGAGTCAATTTCGGTATACGGGTTCAGCCGGTTCAGTAATGTTTTTTGTAAAAATAATTAATTGCAATTACGAAACTGGGTGAATCACTATTGCAAACCGTTGTTGGGTGATCAAAGACATTTTTTTATGGCCAATCGTCTGTTGAACGTATTTTTTTTTATACCTACGTTACCTAATTATGACGTCGAAGGAAATATAGTAATCAATTGTAATAAATTATTTATAAACTGGACTCGAGTTCCTTTTAAAACCGAAACCACTGCAGGTTGTTGAAGGATGTAACTGTGTTTTGAAAGTGGCCGTTGTATGTCCCATGAAAGCTCGCTGGTTATTAGTTTTAAATTTTTTTTTAGTGATAGTTGAGGGTTTTGAAATCACTGTGACCTATAATTATTAAAATTGGGCATTTTTTACATTCATATTTTAGTTACAATATTGTAGATGTATTATATTTCATGATTAATTATTAATAAATGCAACAATCATAAGCTATAGCCTATAGGTCTCTTGTATATTTTACGATAATTATTTAGTATTTACATAAACAGTAGATGCTCGTATATCTAATATTAAGGGGAACAGAAAAAAGTTCGAGATATCGAGTTTTATTAAAATTCTTAAAAAAATAAATCGAAAAATTGGTCAATAACTTAAATGCTTAAAGTTCTAATACTACATAGGTACATATTATATATCAATCAACTACAATAATGGATAAATAAATTTTTTTTTTAAATTTGTTGAATATTACCTACTCTTGTTTTTGTTATACTTATTTTCTATTTTACTACACGAATAACTAGAAATATTGACTACTAACGCGTGACTAAACTGAATGTACTGCTTTATAATTAAAATCCTTACCGTAATAAAAATATTAGAAGTGTATTCGAGATAATGAAAAACTATTAATTTTATTTCGAGTTATCGAGAGCAAAACGCTATTAATTAATGTAATGATAGTTTCAAGGGGTGTTCGATGTAGTTCGAGATGACGACGTTCGACATAATAAGAATCTACTGTGTTAATTTTATAATAATAAACAATATAATATATGTACGAAATATACCACTAAGACCTAAAATATGAAAATCCGTACACGTTCAATAATATCTTAAATTTTTTTCTCATAGTTGAAATCACTGTACGAGTAAAAAGAGTAAAAACAATAAAAACGATTAATAGAATAGGTTTTATAACGATACGTTTCGGCGAGTGGTTTTACGAATGGTTTTCAAATCAAAACGTTGCGGGGCTTACAACTGATGGTTATTATTGCGTGCCGTAAAGATACGGCAAAACGTAAAAATACGATCCGGGCAACGACGTCACACGTGAAAAAATAAGACATCGCGACCGTCTCGCTGTTCGTGGAAAGGACGAAAAAGGTAGCTCTGCAATCGCGTATCTATATACTACAAACACAAAATAACAGTCTGTCGTCGTCTTCGTCGTTATACCTAATATATATAGCACGAAAAAACAAACGTCGCGCGTGGGATTGATTCGACTTTTTGGTTGTGTGGGTGTTCGTTTTTCCCAAATAACGTTTTTCAATACGCCTATACGAGTGTTGTTGATTCGTGCGCAAAGTGGGTCGACCGAAAAAACAAAAAGAATTACGAAAATACGCGCGTAAAACAATAATTATTATTATGAAAAAATAAGTACGCGACATGTGTTTCTGCACACCGCGTACGAGTAGATCACATAATAATACATGTATATATATGTAGTTTGTTACAACTTCAACAATAATAATAATATTACGTATACAGACCGTATCACACTTGTCTGCCGGCGACGGTCGTACATAATTTATACATAATAATTACCGATATAACACTGCGACGACGACGAAAACGCGGTGAGAGCCCGCCCGAAGGCAAAAGCTAAATATATTATTACATTGTAACACGTACGCGACGGACTTTGCTTACGTGTACTTTTGCGCGTCCGTTTCGCCGCGGATATTCCCGTGCTGCCGCCGAGTCGTTCGTCGGAGTTGCGTTCTCGTCACCGAGTGGATAATACGGTAGGTATGTTTTACGACCGCGTAAACCCGGAAACGTGACGATGTCATTTGGTTTTGACCGCAGTTCGTGAACTTAACGCGCCAAAAACGTGATTTACCGTTTCGTTTATAATATTATTATTGCACCAGGTATTCGTCGAGCGATTGTCGACAGTCGTCTCCACATGGCCGAGATCAAGTACAAGTTCGAAGCCGTGATGATCGTCTCCGGAGCGTTCATGTTGCTGACCATGTACGAACTGCCGGTGGCCAGTTACTTCAAAGTAATATTCATATAATATGATATACGATAGGCATATATTACACCGGGTTTTTTACTCGTCCGAACAAATGATATTCAACAGTGGTGTTCACGTAATGGGGGAGGGGAGAGGGAGGGACTGAAGGGGCAATAGCTTACCCCCTGTTGAATACATTATTATTTATTTTTTATAATACATGTTGTATATAAAAACATAATGTGTGTCAGCTGAGTACCTGATGGACCTGCAGTAGTGTGGCTACCACGTATTTTGTATTTTCAATAATTAAAATTTATAATATTGAAGAAATTTTCGTGAGCAGATAAGTACAATTTTTCAAAAAAACAAAATGCCAAATGGATATACAGTAGAATCCGCTTGTTTGGGGCAGATTGCATAGTCCCGAACGAATGTATCAGTTTATTAGTTATTCGGTTAATCGGGACAGTCGGATAGTGGGGACAAATAGGTCACCGTCCTATGTGTCCCAATTAAGCGGATTCTACTGTATACCAATTATTATGGTCGATTAGAAATTCTAAAATTTAAAGAAATATGACTTATGTTAAGTAAACAATTACTATATACTATACTATGATAGTAGCTAGGTCAAATAAAATAAACACTTTACCATCAATGTACTTTTTATTTGAAAATTTAATTAATTAATTTTTTAATATAATAAATAATAATATATAGCCCAGTTGAAATTGTGCAGTGATAATAATTTATTAATGTTTTCGATTAATCATTTTTTTCGTCTAGATAGTCTATTTCTTTCTTACCAAAAATTAATAATCCGCGTATGGATATTCTTTATAAATATATATCTACTTTTCCTGTTTAGAATTAAAACTACTTTAGGGGCCGCTACACCAACATTTGTTTTCTCCGTCTATCTATGATTTATTTATTTTTTAAATTTTTATTTTTCACGTAGGAATCAATTCTGCAACACTGTAATACGTTGTAAAGCGAACTATGCATGGTCTGGAATCAACTTACTAAGCCATTAAGGCCCGACTAAACCCGAACCAGGATCGGACTAAAATCGAATGTAATAGCGACTCCACCATAGCAGAACGATATTATTTATCCTGATCAGATTAAGACCCATGTTGAATCAGACTTTTACAAACGTTTTATATTCGCTCGGTTTTATTACAACATCGCACGTGTATTAAATATTATATTGACGAAATTCAAAATTGAGTAGCCCGCACGGGCGAGTTCAGACACTTTATAACGAGTTTGAACTTATCGTTGTATTGAAGATTTTAATTATTAAATATTCAAGTGCACCATACAATTCGATATATTTCGTTTGACTGTAAATTGCTTTTGGTCACGGGTTATCCAATTTTAAATTAGTTTTCACTATAAATAATACCTTAGGCGTTTTGATCACTGTTCGTTTATTTTTCCACGAAACATACGTCTTATTAACTAGTATAATATACAATTAGTCTAACCTTCTATCTATCGATTTAAATTAAGATACTTCAATACCTGCACCGACTACAAGATGAAAATCTATAAATCTTATAAATCATAATACTATTATTGACTATAATGACTATGTTTAATATTGTAATACATAGAAAACAAAAATAATCTGATTATATAATATTTTTAATAGTTAGACAATTTTCAGCTGTCGTAACACTTTATTTAATTGTGCCAATTTAATGTGTTTAGCCGAGAGTACTAAAATAAATTAGTCAAACAATTACAGTTGCATCGACTTATTTTATAGTAATTGCAACAATATAAAATAGTTTCTCAAATTTAACTATATAAATGATTTATGTAAAAATATTAAATAGTTACAGCAACTATAATCAATATAAACACAATTTTAACAATATACTCGCAAAAATAAAGGTAATCATACAATTTAGAACAAGTATAACATATGTATTGGTATAAAAACATATATGGTTGTATCAACACTATCAATACTAATATTGTGTTATCACAAATATATTATGATTGAAAATGGACAACAGTTTATTAGACATTTTTAAATGTTTAGTTGCGCTGTTGATCGAAAAACATTATTAATTTTAAGTGAAATGTTTTATTTCCAGACATTTTTCATGCTCAAATTATTGGAAACAAAAAAAAAATGGAGTTTATTACCAAAATAAATCTGTAGTTGTTTACTACTAACTAATCATAAACATTATTCTGAATGGCAATAATCGTCTGTCAGTCTACTTATATAATTTAGATATTATTTTATTTATATTTCTATGGAGTGGGGTGCCATAACGCACGATGCTTGAAGATTAGGTTGTTTTAGTGATGGAAACAGTTTAACGAGAGTGGAGAGTAGCGCTTGAAGGGAAGGGACAGTAAAACAGAGGCGATGGTGTATAATGTTCGATGAGATTGTCTAGAGATCGACGGAATAAGGTATATGTGATTATGTGTAGACTGATGAAGTGGAATTAGGCATCAGGTGTTTTGTGTGGATGGCATTTATACTAAAAGGCAGATTTTATAAAACAGTTGTGTGGCCAGTTACATATGATAAATGGAGCAAAATGTTAAACAATAAAACAGCTGGCGAGTGTAACGGAGATGAAAAGATTACGACTTTGTTCATACCTATACAATGATCTATTATTGAATTCAAACGTATTATGCACTGAAATTCATTCAATCAGTTATTGGAAATAATGAATTTTTATTTTTCAGTCAAAATAGTCTCGACAAAGATAATATTTTATAAAATACTTTTGTATAGACATTTTGAGAAATATTCATAAAGGAAAATATTATTGCAATAATATTTTTTAATTTGTTTTCGATGATACTCAAAATATACGTACTATGGTACTAAGGAGCAGAACCCCTAAATCCTCAAATCTACACCAATGGTTTTAATGTTTAAGCCAAGTATGCTAATTTTTATGGACACATATAATTTACAAGTTTCTCAACTAGAAGTTATTGATGTAATAAGGAGTTGAGGAAAGTAGAATAAATAAAATATCGCGTTTATAAATTGTTTGTTATATGACATTATTGATTATTTTGAATTACTCTCAATGATAAATCTAAACAATAAACACCACACAACGAAAATACATATGTTTTGGACATTCCCCTTTAAAATTACAACAATTAATATTATTGTTACTCATTTTTTCTTCCGCAGAGCTGTACATCGTTAATAAATCAAATTATGTCTAAATTGATTTTTTCATGTCATGAAATATTTTTAGCTGAGATAATATATATTTGGCATTAATGATTTATTATATATATATATAGACTACTTATATAATTATGGATTTGTTTTATAATATTTGGCACTTAAATATTTTATTTGCTATATTATTTTTATTAATATTAATTTCATATAAATTATAATTTGTCCACTTATATGTTACCTGTCTTAGGTTTTTTAATACTTCTTTTAAACCTTATATAATAAGTGCTTATACTAAAAGGTTTATTCTAATGAATAAATAATATACTTTTCGTGCAGTTAAATGGTAAAATAATAATATGCTAACAGACATAAAAAAAAAACTATAATAATATAATATATAATATGTTTATGCATATTACAATCTATTACGTCAAGTGGTATTATAATATTGTATAATATTAAGTTGTATAAATAAAAATATAGTCACATGCATTGAAAACCATAGCGTATTAATATTTAACTATGCACAGAACAGTATAAGTAGTATAACATATTATATTATATTTTACTTCTGTATAAACCGATATTATACTATTTTATTTGGATTTATAACTGTTGTTCGTTTCGACTAACCTAACTCCCATACATTATTTTAAAACAAAATTAAATCTAAAAAAACCATATTATATATTTTGCGTGCCGTTAGACTAAATTTGACCTTGAGCCCGGGTACCGAGCATTCCGTAATAACAATATTAGTGCATATTATATCCTGGGCCGTCTCTCAAATGCCGTAATATTATTATAACAAAGTACATACGACACAACGGGAAAACGAGTTTACTATGTCGATATTAGATGAAATACCCGATGATAAAAAAACTCGATTGTTTGTCTAACATTTGTTTTGCGCATATAAATATATTATTATTATTATTATAGCCTGCAAGTACCTAAATGCTTTATATCATAGTTCAGCGCATATACAGTTAATATATATTATTATAACATTTAAAATTTCACTCGTAGTCGTACGTCATTTATTGTACATCAAATTTGTGTGATATGTAGTCGAAAGTTATATTATTATATCAATATAAAACAATTTTCTCAGTCCGGCGATAACGTTCATCATGAACGCACGGTCATTACGCTCGCTCCGTTATCTGTTTTTCATACGCTAATATTATATTATTACTTTCTGCCGTTTACGTTTACGTAATATGGCGGCCCAATCGTCGAATAATCGTGTCACAACTAAAATTAATTCAACTTCAAGCAAAAGAAATCTTTCGTCTTCTTCGCTCTCACCCAAGCCAGATGATAAGAAATCAAAAATATTCATAACTCCTAACCGGTACTCAGTTCTCACCACACTTAAAGACTCAAACGACAACACACAGCCAAACAAAACTCAAACACATACTCAAAATATCCTACCAAAACCACCAGCAGTTTATATCAAAGGCGTGAGTAATTTTTCCAGTTTCACCTCAAACTTGATGAAAATTTTCAATACAACAGAATTTATCTGTAAAACCACACCTTCTTACCTGATCGTCCATACTCATTTCTATGAGCATTACAGACTACTCATTAAATATCTAATTGAAAACAGCATCAGTTTTCATTCATACCAGCAGTATGATAAGCGTCCATTACGGGTGGTGATCCGCAATCTCCACCCTTCTACCTCTACTGAAGATATAATTACTTCTCTATCGGAACTGGGACACCAGGTTACCCACGTTCATAACATTAAGCGCTCTTCCGATAAATCACCTCTACCTCTATTTTTCGTCGACCTCAAAATAGCCACCAACAACATGGATTTATATAAAATCGAGTATCTATTGCACACCAAAATTGTTGTCGAAAAGCCCCATCCACGTAAAGGCCCACCTCAATGCCATCGTTGTCTGTCTTACGGGCACACTCAGGGTTACTGCAACCACATTCCACGATGCATCAGATGTGGCGAAGAACACAGATCTGACGTATGCACTATGTCACCAGAATCTCCGGCCAGGTGTGCTTTATGCCAAGGTAGCCACCCTGCCAATTACAAAGGCTGTCCCGTTTATAAAAAACTTAATTACAGACCACCTCGTCGTAAACATTTCATATCTACTCCCAAATCTCATACAAACTTCCTTAAATCCACCTTAAATTCCAATACCGATAAACCATCATATGCCGAAGCCACTTCCTCCAATCATAACCATTCCCACCTATCTCCTAATATAGAAACTTTATTTACATCTTTTATTACCGAATTCAGTGCAATCATAAAACCCCTCCTGTCTCTCCTAACGGCTTTATTAAATAAAGGTAATTTGTAATTCCATATACCGTTATACGTCCACCATAATATATTGTATCATTTCATTTTATATTGTTATCTAATCACCAAATTATCTAAATTATGCTATAATTAAGATTCTATTTATTGTAAATCTTTTATACATATATTATATATTGTAATAACTGTCGAACTATAATAGTTATATACTGAAAGTTCTAAATGAAAAAAAAAAAAAAAAAAAAAAAAAAAAACAATTTTCTTCTTATTTGATGTAATTTACACATTTTTGAAAACATTTTCCTACACACAAACAATGTGTATAATATTGAGAACGTGTTTCAATAAAATAATAATTTCATCATTAATAACTAATAAGCAGGGCTCGGGACTTGAATCATTTGCTTATTTTTATGGATTGACTTAAAATGAAGCAGAGTGCTATGGAATTGTGTGTCAGGTTAAAACACGTTCAATTATGAAATTTGAAAGTGTTTTTTTTTTGCTTTTCAACGATTTTTTAAAAATATGCTTATTTACAGTTTTTCTGATTATTTTTGCTTTTTTGACCAGTTTTTCTACTTTTTATGTGGTTTTTCAGAAAATCCCTTGGAAAATCTATAAACGTCTAT
The DNA here is from genome assembly GCF_020882245.1 of Rhopalosiphum padi. NCBI lineage: Eukaryota > Metazoa > Arthropoda > Insecta > Hemiptera > Aphididae > Rhopalosiphum > Rhopalosiphum padi. The sequence goes on from NC_083599.1 coordinate 33,042,428, forward strand.
AAATGTCTCGAAAGTAAAGTTTGTTTTTTTTATAACAAGAAGATTTATTTTGATTTTTTAGTGTGAAGCGTTTCCTAATCATTTTGTTTCAATATTTTTTGTAGTCGTTAATTGTATTATTTTTAGCACATTTACAAATTATGTCTATAATACCTACTCTATTATGTAAAAAAAAAGTTTTTTTTTTTGATTATATTTAAGATTTTTTAAGTGCTTATTTGAGTGCTTATAATTATGTTTTTAAGTGATTTTTTAAGCGCTTATTTTAAAGATTTTAAGTGCTATAAGTCCCGAGCCCTGTTAATAAGTATGACTACTGATATAGACTTATTCGGTACTTCGTAAAGGTAGCTTATTTAATGCACAGCGAAATTAAAACTATCATCACTTTTTATTTTTTAAATAAAATAAATATATTTAAAGTGTTAGACAATGGTAGGAGGAAAAATGAACAATTTTCTCTCTTTTATTATTATTAATTTTTTTTTTTTTTTTGGTGGGAGGGGAGTAAACTAGTAACAAGGTTTTGTTTCCATCAATATATTATATTATTTATTATACATGGTTATGTGTAATAATATATTTGGTGGTGGGATTTATTGTCGTATTAATACTTTATCACTTCATCAGTATTACCAAGTCCGAATTAAGTTTAATAAAATATAAAGATATACTGGACCCCAACACATAAATCATAGTATGCCAACAAATAATAGTTACCTCAACTTAAAATGTTCAACCTTTAGTTCATTTCAAAACTATTTTTAATTAGGTACTAGTTACTTTAAAGGTTATATAATTATAATCAATTATATATACCGTTATAAAATAAAAGCAATTAATAATAGACTACCAACATAAGTGGGTAGTAGTTATATGTTCATACATAATAATTAGTATATTACTCAAATTTGAATAACAATAACAACAGACAACTCGTCGTAATAAAAATAAAAATTATACAAACCATTTATTTATAACTCTCATTTTCATTAATACTCGTAATATTATAAAGTTTATACTTTTTAAAAATAATTTTTGGTGTTCAAAATAATTTTCATTTAATTTTTTAAAATCGATTTTGAATTCTTCAAAAAAATGCGCGGAAAGAGCTAATTCTGTGGGATAGTCTTTTCCTATCCCCCTCTCCAATCCGAGCTTGAGTAATACTAACCAATTTCTATAAATATAAGATATAAAACAGACAAGTGAAATCCTGTGTTTTATTCTAGATCCAAGAAAATTATATTAATATTATCAATCTATTCGAATAACGCAATTTTTTTACTGTAAACCGGTGAAGGCGCTTTTTGAAAATGCCGGAGACAGCACGTCATGCAAACTTCTGCTACCACAGCTTAACCGTGGTATAATTACGACTATGGATATCAGAATTAAATTTATCGTGATGATTGCAGTAAAACTCTTTATCAAAACCCTAACGAATTCGTGTCGAAAAATATTTAGTTGATCGACGAATACAACGATATTAATCATCAAATTATGTTATTGCGATTTACAATATTGCGGTCTAAATGTGGTTTGTCCGTTACGGCTTTCTCGTTGTCCCGGTTACCGCCATTGTTGATTTAATAATAATAATATACATACTATATATCGATACTTTCGACCTATAATCGGCACGGCCGTTAGGACCGAAAGAGTATCATTCTAATATTACGTTTTACACAGTTGTTGACATTACGTTATACTTAATTAGATTATTTATTGTTGTTTAGAGGGTACGTTTATTGTATTTTATAATTAATATAGCGGGGGTGGCCAAACCGCGGCTCGCGTCATAGACTTTTGCGGCTCGCATCTTATCGTAACATTTTTACAAAAAAATGTATGACCGTTTTTTTCTACATTTTGGCTCTTCCATATTAATTAATATATTTGGTGGCTCACGAGTCTCTCTTCTCGCTGGCCACCCCTGTACTATAGCTTACATATATTATTATGGATTCTCACGACCACGCTATCCAGCTATATATTAACTATCAATACTTCAAACATCCAAACATCACTGGATTAAAAAAAAAATTATATCGATTATAGTCCATACGATTATCGTTTTTGTATCAAAACATTAATCCTATACGGTTCGTAAATTGTACTTTTCCCAAATATTTGTACGTTTTCAAGCCGACTTATAAGCACGCTTTTAATAATTCAATTTATGCATTATGATTTTTAAATATTTCTTCATTTTTTTTATAAACCGAGCGCATATTCTTTGACCAACAATCCTAACCCAATTGTTACATTCTTACAAATTTTTCTTCTAAATATAGGTAAGCTTCGGGTGTGTAATTTCGTTGAACAATTCGACAAAGTTAATAGAATTAATAATTTAAGTATTACAGTTTTACACATTTTTTTAAAGTGAAAATTCAGTATAAATATTATTAAAAACAATATTTGTAACATATTAATACGTCACACGTTTCTAATAATTATTGCACTTTTGATTAATGTCTAAGTATGTATTTGGTATATGTTTTTTAATTTTAAAATAATAACAGAGTATTCAATATTATAGACATTTGCTATTTATTACAATAAAATAAATTACGTCTCTGTTGTAGTGGCTGTAATAAAAATTGCACCAAAATTAACTCAAAATACTGTATGACGTGTAATTTGCACGAATATTTTTGAAATGTGTTTGTAATTTGCACCGTTTCCGCAGGTACTAAAAATACGAAATGTAATTTGCACAAGAATTAAAATCTATGAACTATTATTCGTTCAATAGTTTGTACACGTTTCGACCGATGAATATAATAAAAAATTTAGATGTCAGAAACTAAAAACGCAGAATATTCTATTTTAGTTTCTGAGTGGCATTTCATTAATTATACTCACACCATTCTACGGTACGTCAGTATTAACTCCAAAGCTACCTAATAATAATAATAATAATAATAAATTATATTAAAGCTATTTATAATATTACATCATATAATAATAATAATAATTATTAATAAAATAAACTCTTTATTTTTTTCAAAAAATAATAAATGTAATACCGTGTAGTGTAATAATGCGATTGTGAAGGATCGAACGTCAAACTTTATAACGATTACCATGAAAGGTAATAAAACTTCTATGACGCAGTTTGAGATCCCGAAGAATATCATTGCAGTTCGAGTTCGTCGAGTCTCCGGGGGACCGATTAAATAATTGAATGTATATATATATATAGATAGGTACTCATTTTGGTACAAATTACAAAACACTATTTTTGACTACCTATACAATTGGTGCAAATTACATACCCTTATACTTTGGTACAAATTACAAACACTATTTTCGACTACCTGCGGTTGTGCAAATTATATATCTTTATTTTGATGAAAGTTGCAAACTCTCGTTGTGTATAAAGCCCGTCCCTTTAAAACCCTCTCAATATGGGCCACTGGACCAACGTCGATATAATCGCGTGCGCGCACACCATACACACCGTATATTGAAGCAGACTATTATATATTACAGGTGTTTCCAACAAACTGCCATTCAACTGTTGGTGCCTTTGGTCTTTCAAACGTGAGTATCTAACTGCCGCGATACGCAGTTTTAATTATTAATGATAACAATTACAATAATCGGGTCATGTAGGACTCATCGTGACCCGCGGGGTCGCCTTCGTGGTGATTATATTATATATTATTATCGCATTACAACTCTGAACCGTATAAATATTCAATGCCAATGGAAAACATCAGTTGACGACTTCAGCGGGTGTGTTCACTCGACACCGTAAATGCCTAAATTTGAGTGGGTATCAACAAAGAGGTCGAAAGCTGCAGATACTTTCGTAAAATACAACCATTGATTATATTATTATGTTGTATTATACTATGTATGATGAATGATACTTGCCTACCTATTCAAAATAAAATATTTGTCGTGACAGACAAGTATCGGTGAAAAATAAAAATAAAATTGAATCGGATAAAATCGATTGAAAATCACGTGGGGTGTATATTTTGAAAATAAGCAAAACGTTAAATTAATAATAATTATTGAAAGATGATATGTGATTATAATAAGGATAAAATATATACACTTACATTCACCCACAATATGGTTTAGTGTATTACATATTCTTAGAAACAGCACTAAGTAAAACTTGACATATTTTTTCGCACGTTTCCTATAGTTACGAATAATAGAGTATATTTATTTTTAATTATATCCTGTTTATTACAAAGTTGATTTTCAGCTCAGTACAAAAATTAATCGTTCTACGAAACTAAGCTCTCGTAGTCTCGTCGTACTGTTATGAAGTCAATATTCATTGTTTTTAAATTTATTATACTTGTAATATTTCCATTAAAAAATCTTTTCAGTTAACTAAGGATTGGAAAGTTAATAATATTTTTTAAAATACGTAGAACTTACAAGACCTTATTCGTATTTTAGGCAAAGGGGTCTTAATTTAAATTTAAGTGTAAACGTATTTAATGTATTGCTTAACTTAACATTTAATACTTTGTATTTATAAAATAAATAGCTCGTATAATTATAAAAAAAAAAAGTTTAAAAATATAAATAAGTATAAATTAATGCATACAATTTTGAAATAAAAATTTAGAGGTTTATCTGATCTTAGTGAAAAATACTAAATACTATTATTATACTACTATCTAAATAATACTTTAAATAGTATATTTAGTGGGGAATGAATAAACAATATAATTAACAAATAAAACATATTTTAATTTATAATATTATATTACCTATAAGATAAGTGTAATATTTATATAATTATATACGTATCTTATACATTTAAATAGCTACAAATACAACCAGTAATAATCATATTGTTGTGTGAAAATATCAACAATCGTTGAATTGTTATGAGTAGTTATGACTTAAAATTTGCATGTTTTAAAAAATAAATAACTGAATACTCGATCAAAACCTTGTGAACTGTCGTATGAAATGTTCCTTGTTTTAGGCCTTATGTTTAATGTATACATGGTCCCTAGTCTGTCACTATGGCGTCTGCGTGTCTTGTGTCTTTCTATACTTCTATAGTTACAACACAATATAGTTAATTTTCATCCTGTTCCTGGAATCGTCCTTTTATGTTGCACGTGTCAGATGTCCCCGTGGTTAGTGCCTATGTATGTACAATGCACATTTATAATTGTCATTCTTACATCAATCATCACTAATTCTACTTGACCTACTTAGAAAAATATTAAAATTACCGATATATCTGATAATTTATATCCGTATATATTTTTAATATATTTATTGTCGTGGGTTAAATTTATCATATTATAGATTCTATGTGTGTAAAGTTACAGAGTCCGCAAAAGTAATTATTTATAAATATTATTATATGCATATAGTTCGTAGTTCAAAGTTATTATTTATTAACTAAAATATAAAATCCTTTACAATCATAATAATATATTTATTTATATAATATTTTTTTTTTCATTTTACGGAATTATAATTATAAACAGCAATAAACAAAAATATTTATTTAGATAATATCTATGAAAATTAAAAATGTATTAAATTGGTAATATTTAAATAAATTACAAATTGATTATTGATTTTAAAGACGAATTCGTTAAGTTAAATTAAGTTGATAAACATTAAACTAGTAAGTTAAATCTATAGGTTTAAATTAGCTTTATATTAAACTTATTAACTCGTTAATGTCCAGGCTTTCGTTTAATACAATATTATAAATAGTGTGTATTTAAAAGTGCTATTTAAAACAGAGTAAATGCTTCACTGTCAAATATATTAAAGTTCAAAAACCTTTTTTCAAAATATAACGTCAATATAGATAAAAAAAAAAAAAAAACCATCAAACGAGTATTACATGCGTGGCTTTAAATATAATATAAATGTCGAGAAAAAAATTTAGCAGTAGATCAATGTATTGTAATTTACATGATTGTATATTATTGGAACGGTTTATATGGCTTTAATATAATGCCAAATTGTCTATCCATCATTGACGTACCTACCTTTCATATAATAATAATAATAAAAATATTACTATTACCTGTATTATAATTTATATCTAGGCAAAAGATACTACTGTAAAGGTAATTTTTTTTCAAAAGTATTATTTTACCAAAAGTTATAAGTCTAGTTTTAACTAAAAAAAAAATTAAAATATAAGGGTCTACAAAATTAAATATATCCTAAAACGCACCTGACGAAAACTGATATAAGTATAATTTAAGAATTTGAGATTGCTACAAAAATATTATTCTTAATATTTTAACAAGTTCAAAAATTTCACTAAAAGTATTAATAACAAATATATTAATATTTTATAACAGATTTTTATTGATTTTTTGATACAATTTCGAAACTACACAACAACTAACAATGGCTAAAAAATAATACTTTTAATTGTATTCTTCAAGTTTTACTATTGCTTAAAACTTAAAACTACTTATTACTTTAACTTTTCGGTGAAAAGTCCTCTTATACGGTTTATGAATTGTATGATAGTATTGTTTGTTAACTTATTTAAGAAAATCTTTAGAGGTGATTAGTTCATGGTTTTAGTAAAAAGTAAATACTAACTAGTAACTTCTGAAAACTAGGTATCTGGTATAGTTGGTCAAATCATATTTTCCAAGAATTAAAAAATGTCGAGTTGAATGAATATTCTAAGAAATTAAAATTATTTCAATCAGTTTAAAATAAAAACATTTTACCACACATCGAGTAAATAATGTATTTTGTAAAAAGAAAATTATAAAATTAGTTAAAAATTAAATTTAAATATATTTTTTTTAATCTTTTGAGAGAAAAATTGTGAACTTATTTTATCTTCGTTGTACGTCGGTTGGTTTTTTAAATACATACAATAAATCTGATTTTATAAAATTAAACATAGATTAAACACCCAATTATTTATTAAATTATATGCTATTTAGAAGTGAATTAGATTAAAAATAAATTAAAATATTTGATGTCAGATTTTTAATAATCTGATGGCGATAAACATTTTAATATTTAACCATACATTTTATTCCTACTACAATAACGCAACACTTCAATTTTTTTAAAAAAAAATATCTCTTATACAATAGAAAAGATTGTAAATGTTTAATATGAATTTAGAAACATACCGAATTTTTTTAAATTGTATAAAATCGTTATTACTTATTTGTTTAAATTTCGTTTAATAAAAATTGTAGCTTTGGGTATTAAGACTTGACAATTTAATACAAGCGCTAACCCATATTTTTTATTTTAAATAATGAACCTAGGAACAATGAAGCATTATAATGGATTATTAAGGTACCTACATTATAAATATAAGAATTTAAAAAGTCAGAAGAAAATAATAACGATGTGTATCATACTGCAGATTAGTAGAATGAAAAAGTTGAAAGTTTAGTGGTGGCTAATAGCTCCATTGACAATGCGAGATAAACGGCAGAGGATAAAATAATATAATTGGAGGGGGAGAGGCATAGAGTATAATATAACTAAAGGGGTCGTGCAAATTGTATCGTATAGATTGAACCCCTAAATTCTACGTTTATCAAGGACTCAAATAAATCTAGTTTTATCATAGGAAATTTCTTTTTGGGAAATAAATGTTAAAAACAATAACATGGCTTACTTGTAGGCTGTAGTTGTTGAAAAGACAAATTCTAATATTAGTTGGCTTAAACGATAGTGTAGTGAGCGTTTTAGATTTAATACAGAACAAAGCTTAAGTGCAAGAAATAAAATATTCAATTTGCGCACAGGGAGGGGGAAACGATTTTATTATATGTACTCGTATTTATTAAATTGAGTTTTCATGTCTTTGTGTATAAAATGTATGATACATTTTTTCTGCACAAAAATGAGATTGACGGAAGAAAGAGGCATACAACTGCTATTACTCCTTAAATACTTTATCGAGTGCAATTAAGTTTTATTTGGACTTGTATAATGTCCTGCACTTCTGCGTCATAAATATCAAATTTATATGACGTGAAAATATAATGTTTTTCAAATTTAAGTGATTAAAATTATTTTTAAAACTGACGATTGAGCTGCAAGTAACCTTATATTACCTAAAATATAAATATAGGGCCTATAAACGTGTTCACGTGAGCTAACTTGACCTGATCATAATAATTGTAAATCGATTTATGGGCATCAAAAATGCATAATGATACATGTTATTATACGCAAAATATATTATATTATATTAAAATAAACTACAGTCGATGAATATATTTTATGTAAAAAATAACATTTTATCCAAAAAAAAAGTTTATCAACATTAAAAAAAATTATATGAATTTTTTTGATTTAAAATTGTAGTATTGTTTTAGCTTAGCTTATTTGAATTGTTTGGATCTTCAATAATGATGTACTATGTACGCGCATATTTATATAAATATTAATCAACTTCATTTATAGTATTCAAAAATAAATCTAAATTAAAATTTGTATAAGAACTGATGTGTTATTATACTAGTATAATATAATATGATAATATTATAATAGGTAAACCTTCATAGGCGAGGTTAGATCATAATGTCGTTAAAATATTATTACAGAATTCATTAATTATTATTTCTAAAACAATCGATCATCGGACTTAAGTTCATTATTGACGATCACGGAGAGCAGTGATTACTCCGTGTAGGTTTATACAAGCTATACAATAGACTTATAAAATATTATGGGCAAGTACGCTAATATCGCAAATTCGAAAGACAACGCCCGGAATTCGGCAATAGGCCAGCAAGTAGACACGCATGTACATGTTTTAGGGGTTTTACATAGGCAATTATAACGACGGCCGAGAAAAGTTTAAATTTTAAAAACTAATTGAAATACAAATTTGACATTTTCTTTTTAAACAGCTCGGCGGGACTTATATCGTTACGGCTCTTGTGCGTGATTCCGAAATTAAACGGAAAGCGCATTAAAATCTATTGATGCGTATTGAATACCTATAAAGCCGCGAGCAGCTATATAGTGTTCTGCTCAGGTGATTTTTAGATTAAAAAAATATACGTCAGTACTCACCTGACGACGTCCTCTCAACCGTCGCTTTTCCGGGACTTCTTCAATAATATCACATTAAATCTGTGGTATTAACCACGACTACAGCAGCAACACCTGCAACCACTGTTCGCAGTAATGGCGTTTTAATATTGTCATTAAATCATATATATGCAGCTATTGAGCTATGTGTCTTCCGGTGACACTGCGTGACGCTATTCAAAAAGGGGATTTTTATTATTATTATTATTTATCATATTAGCGCATTACCGCTCCGCCGTTATATAATAATAATATTATTGTTATTACGACATCGTTTATGTTTATATCGTTTCCGCATACCGGAAAAACAAACAAAAGCACAGACACCGGTACAGTGATATAGGACAGGCTACAGGCTGCTGGTAAGCATCGTATAGGTGTAAAGGGGGGGGGTAATCTGCGTCAGCATTTCTTCGAATAATTCAAACGTGATTACTACAAAATATATTATATCGTACACCACTCCACGGTTGTACGATATAATACTCAAAGTTCAAACCACCGAGCCGCGTGGTTAAGCGGTCTTTAAGTCGTTTATGATATTACGGCTTCGATCGTTCATTAAACTCGAGTGTATCGCGCACGTTGAAAAATGTCGAAAAACCTTTTGCGACATTTCAGCGTTAAATTTTGGACGGACGTGAATCTGCACAGCGTCCGGCCGAATTGCAGCATGCCGATAATAGAATAGTGTCCAAATCACATGTCATTTCGACTGTAGCGGAGTCAGGGAGAATTGCATAGCGCATGCGCCATACTACGGGCTGTTTAATTGTATGATATATTAAAATCGTATCTATCGCAATAATAATTGTATTTATTTTGTACAATACGTATCATATTATGCTTGAAGTAAAAACAGATTTAAAATTTAAACTTTTGAGCTGCTTCTATAAATTCGCCTTAGTCGGGAAAGTGGGAAGGGTATTGTTGTATTTTGATTTTATTCTAATATAATTAATTACATAATAAGAACAAAAATTAGCAATATTAATGCAACGTGTCACGAGTATATTCATTTATCTTGAATAAAAAAAAAAAAATCGTGCTGAAATTGTTTGAAGAATAAGTTCACATACAAAAAACATTTTTAAAGAAATATTTATTTATTTCGAATTTTCAGTTAGATTGTAACTCCACACATTAATATACATTTGACTATTTAAATGTTTTTTTATTTTATTTTAATTAAGTATTCAAAATGAACAGAATTGTTATGTCATAAAAACACATTGTTTGTTAAAATTAATAAAAAAAAAAGATTAATAGATCACAAATAGAACTTTTTTATCTTATAATTTGGAGAATGGTGTTCCACAAATGAAAAAATGCAAATATTGCAACATTTTTGTGTTTACGTTTATATAACTTTACTATTTCGCATATTAAGGCTTTCGATTTCAATAACTGTATCATCTGTACATATTTTATAACATTATGTCCGAGACACGGCGAAATCATTAGCGTAATTTGATTCGGAATAATGAAGGTGATCGAGTTTCTTTTTATTATATATATATATATTTATTTATTGTATAAAATATACGTGTAACATAATAGACTCGGCCAGAATATTTGATACTGATGGATTACATATACATTTAAATAGTTTGTAGTTTATTTTAATAGACCTATTTTCAGCAAAGTTATACAATATAGACGATTTAAGTTTGAATTATTTTTGTTTTTGTTAATTTAACGTTATTATATTCTTTTAAAGCCGCATACATCATAAATATTAACATATTATATAATGATATTGAATGTATTATATTTGTTCGATAAATACTATATAATATTATAGAAAGATATATCAGTTAACTATGAATTTCAATTAAATCTGATTATTACAACCAAAAACGATTTTAAGATCTATGAACTGTGGTGGATAATTAAAATAATACTTTATACACAAATCGTGTGATGATACGAATAATAGTAAGTAATAACTTACTATATTTTAAAGGATTTTAAATTAAAATTAAAATGTTTATAATAATTATACAGTGCATTTATTTTTCAAAATGATTAAAGATAAACGAAATCAAAAGAACAATTTGAATTTGTGTTTACTTATAATATATATTTATTATATTTTATATGTTAAGATCTTTTAGTTTGCTAATTAATTATCTATTTATTTAAACAAACGTATTCGTAGCCGATCAATTAATCAATTATTATTCTGTCCAATAGTTGTGATAAAAATTAACCTAACTCTTACAGACTTGATTTTTTCAATTAACAAATATTTAAAAAATGAAATAAAATAGTTGTCCCTAGTACTCGTACAAAATGAATCTGTGTTAAATTTGATTGCCTGACGACATTAAAATTTAAACGTTTCCTCTACATAAAAAGTGTTTTTCTAGCAATTTCTAGATAATATTACAGATTCAAATTTATATTTATATAGCAAAAATGTTATTTTACAAATTCAAATTTTTAAATTATTTGTTTAAACTACCTACCCGTATTTATAGATAATGAACAATAAACCTATTAAAAAATAACCACAGTAAAACACATGTAATAAACATACATAAAACAAAATGAAAAAAAAATAAATAAATTGGTTATAGGTAATAGCTTAGAAAAATCAACACCTCCAACATAAAATAAACATTTTTATATAAAAATAAAATTGAAAATCTGATCACAAAAAACGATATAATTAATTTATCCGAGAAAACCATTATATTTAATGAAGATAAAAATAAACTTTAAATTAATTTTATCTAGAAAAGATAAAATGAAATATTTATTTCACGAAGTGGTTAAAAGATAAATCAATAAACTGGTGGAGTTTGATCTTTTTGTGAACTTTTCTATTTACTCACAAGGACATAGTCATTTTCTTCTAAAACAACCCCCGCCCCGTTATCACCACGGCCGTATCCACTAAAGGTTATATTCTGATTTCCACTGAAAAATAATAATAAAATATTATTTTAGATATTTTTCGAGAACATTACTATTATTATGATTTCATCGCGAGCGAAACCTATTAGATATTTATTAAAACTCGCTCTCAATTTTTACTTAGTTTCAAAATTTGTTAAAAGAAGTATAAACCATTGTATGTCGTAAAATATTATGTGTAAATCAAAAATTCCTCAAAATATAATTAATTTAAAAGAAATACGAATTGAGGAATACATTCACGGCACTTAACTGGATTTCTCGTGTAATTTTATTTTTTTTAGAATATAATACTTAATTTAATCCTAAACCGTCTACTAATTTTAATTTTTTTATTTTTTAAAATAATTCTTTATTTAGCAATTTGTTACAAATTTGAACAATTTGCTTAATTGATACAATAATAAATAGCACAGGAATAACGGAATGAAGAGACCTCCCATTGGAGGTACTTAGTCGACTACTAAATTTATACATCGATTTTTGATCTCCGATACTATTAAATTGCACACAATTATAATATTAGTATAGGTGCCTTTAATCTATCTCATACTCATACTCAAATACGCTGTGTAATATAAAATAAAAATCTAGCTATATGTATAATAGTTTATGCTTAGGGAAATACACTAACTATATCTGAGTAATAAGATAAGATGTAGATAATAGTTTATGATCAATATCTGTGATACAAGGTGAGGCGCATACATGTATCGTAATTATTACGATTTGATTGATTTAGGTTCAGGGATTCTTAATAAATATTTAAAATAATTTAATAATTTTTTTTGGCGGAAATCAGAAGACGGCCATGATGATAACGGACGAGGGTCATTATTGTGAAAAACGGAAATTCCGGATCAGAACATTTCATTTTTTACAAAATAAATTATGACGTTCCCCGCGAGTAAAAACGGATCAAAAAGATGCTGCCGATAAAAATGTCCCAGTGGACAATTATTTGGTCCTTTTATATAAATAATAATTATAATTACAATTAATTCGTATAGGTAATATTACTAGTTGTGATTTACATATTATATTTCAAAACTTATGATGCACTAAAACCCGATGTGGGTCGAAATAGGTTCGTGGTAAATGTTTGTATTACTTTGAACAGCGTATACTGCATTAATGAATATTATTATTTTCTATGCATATTTAAAAAATATTCAGATTAATTTTAAACTATTATATAAATAGCTTTACAAACATAATAACCATTCCACGGTGCATCGGTACCCATCGACTTATAAGTTAATAACAGTAATTATTGTATATTTCGTGTATATTAATATACACGATGTTTTTGTCAAACAGTCAAATCTACTGCGTAGGTATTACATAATATTATTTTTTATATTATAAAATACATTTACAATCGTAAAATATTCTTAGAAATATAGGATGACCCACTGTGCGTCTTCGCTCAGAATCGGTTTTCGTATATTATCAATGACTTATAAATTATCATTGAATTCAAATCTACCACAGCCCTAACAGTGACCTACCCAATGACGAGGTTCACTGGATTCCTATTATACAGCAGAGTGAGTTTCCTGTTTCCGTTTTTTTTTTTTTTTTGTATTAACATTACTGTAATTATCACCTCTATACACCGAACTTAATAATATAATATTAATTTAGGTGTAATACATTTTATTTTTAACAGATCAATATAATTATTTAATGTAGTAAATTGTTAATATTTAAATCGTACGTGTTACTTTTTAGTTACTCATTACAATAATTTGAATGTAATTATTATTATTACACGTACATCGTATACCTATACGTTTTATAGTACACAATAATTATAATATATATGTAACGTGTAATAAACTATAAATATTATATAATAAGGAAACGGATTAGTATGGTAATTAGATATATATATATTATGGCTTTCATTGAATCGACACCTGACAAGTTACGAAAAATAATTAATTATTTCTAGAAAAATGTATGCAAATATTTTTAGGAAAATGGTATGCAAATATTTTTATAGTCTTAAACATTCAAGTACGAATATTAATTTAACTAAGACATCATTAAATCATTTTAAATTGATTTTTTTTATTTAAATCATTGTCTGCTTCAAAATTCAAGATGTTGTACCTTGTTATAGCAATTGTCTGACGGACACTTGAATGTATAAACACACTATGACAGCCGACAGGTAATAAGATTTGGTATTAACGTAGATTCAGACGGCCACGGGTTTTTTTTTTTTTAATAGTATGTTATGTAAATTATTATAAGATTGCTATATCTATACGTTTTTATTGCTGCAGTATACCTACTAATATCTTATTTCTAACTAGGTATACTGATTGCTGTTGGAATATATATTAATTATTATGGACTTATGTATTAGAAAAGCATGGTAGAAGTGCGATTTAGCAGTTGTTGGTCATTTTTGTGATAAATATCAAATTTTTACAATATCCACACTGCCAAAACCAATATTTTTTCCATAAATGCCAAAATTTCTGCTAATATTAGTGAATCTATGCAAACCTGTTGTATTAAATGTCTTTAGAATATTTTTCTATTACAGGCATGGTGGTTGTTTGTAATTAGATGGAATTATAAGCTATTATTTAAGTATCACTAATTTTATTTATAGTTTTAGTTAATTACAAGAAATTATACACATTTCATTCAAAGGCAATGACAAACCACGTATAAGTAAACACAAAGAATAAATTATAACCTACATAAGAATTGATCAATAATTAGCATAATATCAAATAGCTGTGATGAAGTAATTAATATATTAACTGTAATTCTATAAATTAAATTAAAAAACTATAAAAGTTATACTCAGATAAGTCAGATACTTAATTTTTGATTGGTAGGAGTTTGGTAATTATAGATACTTAATTTGGACGAGTTGGGTCTAACCGACTATGGTGTAGTTTTTTATCTACAATAATCAAGTTAATTTTAGATTTTGATCGGAGTGATGAGTGTATAGATTTTATGATGCGTTTGTTTTTTTTTTGCGCATGAGTGCACGATAGGTTTTCCACAATGAGAGTAGTTTTGGATACAATATCAGATCAAGTTTATACTTTAAAGAGCTCAAACGCCTCAAACTTAAAAATTCTCAGTACTATAGTACTAGTTTTTTTAATGGGGAAAAACAAATAAAGAATTAAGAAAAATGGAAACTTTTACACTGACATAATTTTCGATAAAATTGATTTTGACGAAACTCAAAATCGAATAACCGCAAAACTTGAAATTTTCACCAAATGATTAAGTTATTATTTTCTATTCACGAAAATATTTTAAAAATATTTTTGAGCTATTTATACTTTATAGGCATAAGAAATTTTCAATTTTTATTATTTTTTTTTTTTATAAACACCGATAAAAAATTATTCGCTGGTTCAAAATTCTAAAAAATTTAATACAAAATCCAACAAAAGTTATTCTAACATCTTTATAAAAATATCAATAAAATATAGGCACAATTTTTTTTTTTAAGTATTTGAAGTTCGTATTTTGTTGAAATTAATCAAAATATCTAAAAATTTCAAACTATTTTGTAATTTAAAATTTTGCATACACCATGCGTATTTAAAATTTTATTAACTTCTTTTTTACACTTGTATACATATATATTAGCCTAAGGATATAACTATTTTTCAAATATAATTTCAAAAACAACCACTTGAGTTAATGTCGTATAATTTTTTGTATAAAAATAACATTATAATATGATAATTGATAAATAATATAACGTCAATAATCGTATAAAATAAAAATACTTACATCCAAGGAACGTCTTGTCAAAATTATAAACCTATATTTAATTATTTTATCTTTGTGTGTTACAGACTTATACCTACATACAACGATGGTGATGTAGATGATGGAACGGCGCTGTTTTGGATCTTAGACATTATCGAATACTCGATGTATTTCACAACTATATACCTCGTCAAGAGATTAATAATTTTGTTGGACTTGTTTTGAGAACGAAATAAACGATTTACGATAAATTAAACTCTGCACTGTGTACCTAAGAAAGTTTTGTCCTGCAAAGAATTATATGGGACATAATAATATAAGGTGGTACATAAATCACAATAATATTTTGTTTTTATTTATTATTTAATTTTGAGAGACTTCATCATTGTTGTAACGGCACACTCGTGTTATTACCAGAGTGGTGGACACAATATTTCATGGTGTAATATCGTTTCGCCACATTAATTTAAACCCCTTACAAAAATCACACGTCACAAAGTTAATTAATTGTGTAGATGTTTCATAATACACACACTGCGCAACACGCCGTGTACATTGGTAATATTCGTGCGAAACGCCAATATTTTACTCGTCCTGTTTGTACTCGCACATCATATAGCTGTGTAGTAGATATTAAAATATCCTCACGTAATCACTTTTGAAGACAAGTTGAAAATAATTAAGAAAACAAATATATAGTTATCTGCTATCGGCGCAAAAGTGGGCAGCCCATCGAGATAGTTGAATACGTTAAGAATATACGAAGTAGGTATTAGTGGAGTACAGAAATAATTATTAAAAACCTTATATATATTCAATACATTTTTAAAGTACGGACGATGAAATAAATACAAATATAGTGGGTAATAAATTTGAATATTTTTAACATAGTCGATATAGGTACTTCCTATTCCTCTAATCGTATCATATTGATAAACTATTCGTAAAGCCCGTCAGCGTTAAGCTATTCCGCAGACACCTACTTTATTGTCCAATTTGTCTTCTCCCAAGGTAGTGACATTGATATATTTCCCTCGTAATAATATTACGATACAGTATTCAATAAAATTATTACTTATTTCACACGGTACGGTATTTCCAAAATAAAATTTTTATCAAGCTCGAGATTTGTGCAGAGGGTAGACAATTCAACAATATTGTGGTTAAAAATGAAAATTACGTATCCTTGATTCTTTAAATTATAATTTATATTCAGTATCCACTGACCTCTGGACCCAAAGACAGCTTATCAAAATTATTTACATCACTTTCACTTTTAAGGGAAAATACAACCGTCATATATTTATTTATTATTCCAAAAACATAATACATGTATTATAAAAAAATAAATATATATCTACTTTATTACTATTATTAATTAAAAAGGTATAATATTTGGTTGAAATATAGTGGAGAATAATATTTGATATTCTAGACAATTGTCCATACTGTCAATAGAATCTCCCTCTATTCACCATTAAACTTGCTCTAAATCAGTTTTGATTTCAGATAATAAGATAGTTTAGTAAATAAGATAATTACAAATCTATAAAGAATTACTTGGACAGGCACAGACAAATATAAATTTTACCTAGGTAAAAGAAATATAATGATATTATTGTCTAGATGTTAGCTAATAAAATAATATTAATAGTTAAATTTGTTTGTATAGATTACAAAACAATACATATTATTATTAACAGGTATAGGTAAATATTATTATGTCAGCGGGTAAATAAGATATTTTTTAGTCAACTTATACTTATTTAATCAAATTCAATTTTTCATAAATTAAAATCGCGATGTTTAACCAGTAAAATATTGTAAAATTATAAATAATAATTTATCAGAAATAAGGTATATATTTTTGAAATGTACTACTTAATAACATTAACTAAACAAAAATTGCCAATTGGCATACCTAATAGTATCTACTGGTTATTTAAGAATAATTATAATTATGGGTGCATAAATGATTATATCTAGTTATATGTTATGTTTTACAGAA
This sequence comes from Rhopalosiphum padi, assembly GCF_020882245.1. Taxonomy (NCBI): domain Eukaryota; kingdom Metazoa; phylum Arthropoda; class Insecta; order Hemiptera; family Aphididae; genus Rhopalosiphum; species Rhopalosiphum padi. The sequence goes on from NC_083599.1 coordinate 33,060,171, forward strand.
AAAAATGTCTTATATAAGTCAAAAAATGAGAACTTATAAGTAATAATATTGAAATGCTTTGATTCATTTGAATCTAAATTGTCTGAATATTATTATTTATATTGTAGATTATTTTCTGAGTTTTAATTGGAATAAAAGTCATTATCACTTTTTCATCGGCATTATGTCAAGTAATATGATAATAATTAATGAAGTAAAAATACACAACGTACACAACGTGGCGAAAGAAAAAAAATAGTTTGAACAGTTATAACATTAATACAACAGAATTACCTACCTATAAAAAAAATTATGAATTAGTTTATCATAATAAAAATTGTCAATTACATTATTCTATATCGAGCTAATAAGGTTAAGCTGCATTCATGTCATAAAAAAAAACCAAAAATGTATACCTACACTGCTGCATAATTCTCGTAATAATATTAAGAAGTGGGTATGTACAAAATACGCGTATAAGAACACCGAATTTGTGGGATTATGCATACAATTTTATAACTATATACATTTGGTTGAAAAATTCTCATTATTTCATAAATTGAAGTGTTATTTCTTTGAATTACTTTTATAAATATTTAAAATACTTTTAAAAACATAATACTTTTTACTTTTACTATTTTTAATTATTTTAATAAAAATTGAACACAGATTTTTATTTTAATGCGTTATGGGCGGTCAAAAGTTAAAATAATCTGTATATTTTATACAGGAAGTTTTAACCAGTTTTAGTTAAAATCGATTTTTTTTTTTTTAAATCAAAAAGTGAATAATTTTAAAGATTTGAAATTTTCATAAAATTTAAATTGATATTTTAAATGTTCGACTTTTTTTTTCGATTTATGTGTGATAGTTTTTGGTTTTTAGTCAAAAATATTTCTCATAAGTTTTTCGTCTATCAATACAAAAAATAACAAATATGATTACCCAAAATATTTGGGTGAACTATAATGACGGACTTATAAGTATAGTATAAATATTGAAATCTTATTATTTCTATTATGAATATAATATATTTATATTTTATAAGTATAGTTGTTAATGCAGTGGTGCAAAACTTATATAAAGTACTTATAGTTACTACTTAAGCTTGTTAAAATGTTAACCATACAACTCCAAAATTGTAATTTGTTCACTCGTAATATTAAATCATATTTTTTTTCAAGTGGGCCAGTGCTGTAAATCAAAGATTCGCTATAGTAATAGTCATACTAATTAATTGTTCTTAAGCTCTGTATACATTTATACTATGGTAAGATTTAAAAGAATAAGAATTAATTCTAACTCTTGCGCATATATTTCTAGATTAAAAACAAATTTATTAATATAATATATTTAATTTTATAGTGGTCCGCAGTGACTATACATATCTAATTATCAATTCAAAAATGTGTTATCACTGTTAATCATTTTCTGTTGCCGGTACTCTTATCATGACTGAAGTGATTTCGTTATCAAAGTTTATGTGCGTATAGAGCCTGACGAAATTATCAAAACTTTCGAAAGCGAATTTAAAACATTTTTTTAGATATTTGGAGTGAAGTATCGAATGTAACGTATCATAGACTCTAATAGCTTTTCTCCTGTACGCGTCGGAGGTCAAGGCGTTTTTAAACCATAAAACGGTTGATATAAGATACGGCGTGATTTCCTTAAACGCGTCGAAAAGTGATTCCTGTTGTGGAACGATAGAAGGTGTTGATGTCAATTCCGTCAATTCCGACGGCGCTTGGTTAACGGAAGGTATCGATTTCGGCCGGGATTTCATATCGAGAGACAACGATTGAGTCGACGGCTCAACGCCGGAAACCGTCGCTACCAATGATGATTCGGGTTGTTCCTTGACGATTGTCGATTTAGAAATGTCTGTATTCGTTCCGATCGACATTGTCTCGCGGTTGTACGACGCGTATAGTGCGTTCACTTCTGATGACTCGAAACTATAAAGTAATAATAATAATAATAATAATAATATGGAACAATAACACACGTCAGTCCTGTAGAACGATGACGGATATTTACAAAAATGGTAAATTTGTTGTGGAAATTTGAATTTCCCCCTTCCCCTCCCCCAGATTACACCCACGTCTGAACTCACTCGTAGGCCATTCGAGCCCGGCGACACTTGGCCATCATTTTGGTTAACCGCCCCTTGACTTTTTCGAGGCGTTTGTCCAAAGGATCCAGGTGATCGGTGTTGTACTTCTGCAGACGATTGACCAACATTTGGATCCTTACAGCGGATGGCACGGCCTCGAAAGCCAGCCGTTCGGCAGCGGTCGTCCAATCGCCGCTGTTGTTGTTGTCCTCGGCAGCGGTCACCACTGGCGCCGTTTTCCGTCGTTGACGTTGCAGTGATTCGGAGATCGCGGCGGCCACTAGGTCATGCCTGATCGCCGCCCAGACGATCACCAGGAACACCGCTCCCGCGACTATTCTCCACAGACATGACAGGATCGCCAGTAGAATAGCGTAGAGTATCGTCATGGTATCAAACCTACAAACAGTACGGTTGTTGTTGTAGTCCTGTCGTTTAAATAATAATCTTGTTGAACGCGCGTCATACCCGCATGTGTTGTGCCACTGTTGTCTCTGTCCTACTAACGTACATCATGGGCAAATTTGCGGTTTTTTTTAAGCGAGTTATGAGTATTTTAAAGTTGTAATATTTTACTTAGCTATAACTCACTTAAAAACGCTAATATCGATAAAAGCATTTAGAATTGTCTAAATAAATATTCTCACCTTTAAATTTGATAATAGGCAAATTTACTCTAATATTAAAGCTAACATCACAAAATGTGTATTGTTGAACGAAAATTTGCTATGATGCGCGTTAGTGAGACAGAGTCAACACATGCCGGTATAACGTCCTCTTAATAATAATAATATATAGATGAAGGTACTTTCAAACGTCTACTTTATATATTTAGGTATTATATTCTATATGCTCTAAATAGTAGGTAGATAGTTCAAAATATTTCATTAAATGTCGTATACCGTATTCGTCTATATATAAGTATACTACAAGGCTATAATTGTACGTTCATATTTCCGTAATCGTGTGTCACGTCTAGAACAGATCACAAAGTAGGTATACAATAGCAAATTATTAAAAAAAATGGCACACCAAAGAACACTATGATTTGAAATTCTCAGTGTTTGAGTAACACGATGCTGAATAATAATATAATAGTAAATAATATCATAAACAAAATGTAATTTTTTGATCTTCTAACATAAATTTAATCTGTTAATATTTAAAAGTTATTTGTTTTAAATAAAATTGTTTAACGTGATGGGTGTTTTGGGTGTCCCTTTTTTTAATTCGATTTAAAATAATCACAAACTTAAATCGATTATTTCAATAATATAATAAAAAAAATACTATATTTTAATGCCTATTATTTCATAAATAATGATGTTGTGATATATACTATGATTTGATTCAATATATTTGACTATATAATGGTACAATTTCAACTTAAAGACAAGGAGTTCTTATGTAATCTTTTTCAGTTGGTCTTATTTATATGTATTATAATCAACGCCAGACGGCTTTTACAAAATTCATATATTCAATATTTGTCAAATTCTTATGATCATAGATTAAAAATTAAATAACTTCATTAACCATAATCTCCATTTAATAATCATATGTATAATAATGGGGTTATACTATATAAATATAAATTTATATTAAAATTAAAATGAGAAGTAATTAACCATAAATTACGATAGTGCTGTTTACGAAACTGAGGGTTCTAAGTACACCCAATTTCCGCTTCAAAATTGCGTATGTTTCTATTTACGAGCGTTCATTTAAATTTAAAAATAATCATCGACATTTCCTTTTCAATAAAACATATCCACAAAATAAATTGTAGGTATTATAGGAGTAAATTTATTATTTGTACGTTGGACCTATTCATAAATAATTAGATAAGTTAACATTTTCGATAACACCATATTCTAGTATACCTGTAAGTAAACACTTGTAAAAGAATATAGAAGACTTTATGAAACAAAAATATGTATAACATTATGTATCAATGTAGTGGAAAACATTTTATGAAATTATTTAATTTTGATGCAAAGACAGAGAACATGCAGAATTTTTCGTAAGAAATATTTGCAATATATAAAATTTAAAAAAAAAATCAAAGAAATTGGTTTCCGATTATGCCAGTGTTTCACCTACTTGAATTTGAATAGGTAGATAGCTTATAAGATCATCAGGTTTCCAATTTTAAGACATGTGACACCAAAAGATTAGATGACATACGTTTAAGTTACATTGATTTTAAAATTAATAAAAATAAATATTTAAAAAAATAAAAATATTATCAGAGCTAAACAAATGTCTAGTTAATATTCTATTATTGTAATTTTATTTTTGCAAACAATAAATAATTTTAGTTGTCAAGGGAAATATTATCAAATACATATTCAATATAATATCACACGCATTGCGCAATGAATAATAATGACAAAATCAATATGATAAAAATTAACAATTCACATTATTTAAAATAATAAATACTCTAGAAAAATGTACTTAAGTAATATTATACTATGTATAAATGTATTATCGACTAGTTGTAAGCTGTGTGACATACAAAGCAGGCCATTAGCATTGTATTTTTTTTTTTTGCTTACAATATGTTATTTTAATTTCTGCACAATAATAAATATAAATAATAGATTCTAGAAGATTAAAATAATACAAAATATTTATGGTACTTAAATAATATATATATATTTTATTGTTATTTATTTTTTTTTTAATAAAATATAAATACAAAATAAAGAACAAAATTCACAAAACTAAATAAATTTAAGAAACACTTATACTCGCAGCAGTGATATAATTATAACTCGTATCAGGGACTGGAACTTTAATAATTTTTACGGTTCCGGTTTCAGTTAGGTTCCTTTAAAATTTCGGTTTTGGTTTTTTTTTTGGTTCCTAAAAAATAAAAAATACGTTTCCTAAGTAGTTAATTCAAAAATACAAAAATTATAAAGCATAACTGAAGCATTATAAGTTTTGTACAACTTTTCGTGAATGTACACACGATATCATGAAATTATGTAATATGTATGTACATTGTACATTGTACAATCAAATATACCCAAGGTCTGAAAACAACCAAAACACAAAATAATAATAATAATATACAGTCAATTGATAGTTTTGAGAAATATTATCAAAATGGTTTATACAGTCTAGTTCAATAGGTTTGGTACTGTCCACCCCAGTCAATACACAAACGTATACTTTGAACATTAAACAATAATTCATATAATGTAAGACTGTATAATAAGATAAATGCAGAAAGTATTACTAGTATTAGTATTTTTTACTCTTCAAAATGTTGATTTAATAAATATATGTAAGTACTCTGGTTCAGAAGTCATCTGACAAACTGTTGAGTTTTGTCGTGTTAAGCCACTGGCGTTACTTCAATATTCTCTTGGATACTTCTTTAACCCCAAACATTTCCAATAACTCTGTACACGAGCTAACAAGTAGGTAAGTTTTCGAATTTTCTGATAACATATTCCCTAAGCGTAGATAGATGAGAGATCGACACTGATAGTTTTGTTTATATTTTTGAACACGATGATTTATCATTTATCATTCATCAACCTGAACAATACTGCAGTGTCTTTTAGTGACGGTGAAACTTTTTTCGTGATATTGGCATAATGTGGATAGTGATTTTTTTTCTTAAAATATTGAACAAAATATTATTATGATTATCGAAATTCACTGGAAGAAATAAAATATATTGGTACTCGATACAAATGTAAAGTGAAAACATGATTGAGGACTGAGGTACATGTTGAACATTCAATACAAATGCTACCCGATCATCCACTAAGTGTTATAATATATTAATAAATAAATACGTATTTTAATGAAAAAAAAATGCCTATTAGCTATTGCCCACTACAATATATTTGATCTATGTTGTATAATATTGGTGTTTAACTATGGACTATACTATGGTATACAACACTAGTGTGGCGCACAGGTACACGCCTCGTTGCTCAATCCCTATAGTGACGGGGTTCAGCGTTGTATTAATCATACTGAAATAATTAAAAAAAAAACAGCGTTCAAGATTAAGTGAAAAGGTGTGTACTATAAATGTTGACAAGTAGGAGGAACGTTATTTGAGGTATTTAATTATCATAAGATTGATTAGATATAATATGTGCATACTGTGTACTACGCTTTAATATTTAAAGCTATTGCTGTTGTGGATTAATAATTGATTATCTTGTGTCTAAGCAGATTTTTATTATTATTATTATTATTATTATTATTATTACCTACTTAAGAACGAATTCGTGAAATCCTTAAAATATACTGACTGTGGAAGCTATTCCGCAGTCAGTTTGCATGATGGGGAAGCGGATACGTCATCGTGGTGGACTTTATATTATCATCTATCGCGTCGTATTCAAACAATATTTTCAGTGATGTATTGAAGTTCAGAAATAATATCGGTCGTAAAAATCGACGGTCGTGGATAGAAAAAATATGTGTATTACTATATATACTATAAACTATAAAGTCATATAGATAAAATACAGCTCATAATATGTCGTAAAATATTTTATATTATTCGATAATTTTCGGGTTTCGGTGGTACTGCGCATAGCAATGTATATAAGATCAATAGGATCATCATAATATATATGGTGATTCATCAAACATAATCATCTCGTTTTTCTTCTTCGATAATATAGTTACTTAAAATATGATTTTTTGAGTTAATAAAAATGCTGAGCGACCATATTATTCTTAAGATATTATTTGCTACTTAAAGAGTGTACTACGGAAATGAAAACTTTAAATTTTCAAACGACAACCCTTATGTAATGTAAAATATTTTATGAATTATTTTTCTAAAAATAATAATACTACGAACGAGCAGTAACTCTATGTACTAATCATAATAATTGAATGGGTCTGGAAGATATTGAGCTTTGAAATACTCTATCTACATTTATAAAAATAAAAATATAATAAATATAACTATAACTGATATAATATCATCTATTTAATGTTTTTCAAAAACATTTTTAAGGATTATTATTTTTAATATAAAGATTGCAATAATTAAAAAGTTATTCGTTAAATTAGGTATATCAAATTTTTCAAAGATATTGTATACTAAATAATTTACAGTAAAAAAAGATGGTTTCTTATTTGAAGAACAAAAGTTTATTGTATCGCCATAGAACAGACTTATTTAAGTATTACAAAAAACTCAAAGATCTGAAAATATATAGTCTTTAAGTATACTTAAAAAGTTCTAAAAGTCAGAATTTCAATACATTTATTATTAAACTATAAAATAGAGGTGAGCATGCTTTGTGAATTACCTTGTATTACGGATACTTTCAAATACAAAGATTTTTATTATTTTTCTTTTGCCATTAAATAAAACGCTTGAAATATTCGATTCTCGTGATCGTATAACGATTTGTTCCCGGTATATAATAACAATTTTGTTGTTCGGTTTGGATTTTGTTAGCCTCGTCGTTATTTTTTTGTTGCGGATTCGACGATGCGGAATGAAACGCATAAGCTCACGCCCTCGTGAACAAAGTACAATAATAAAAGTGTATATTCAGGGGCTAAAACCTTAATTATCGCATACGTTTTGATTCATCATCGAAATGAAAAAATGAAGTCTTGATTGATAGAATAATAGTATACATAGAAATTAATTTTTTTTAATGTAGAACCTATGTATTGTCGTTGAGGTATTAATTATATTATAATATGTAGTTATTTTTCTATAATCAAAGTGTCAAACTTTAATATTACACATTTTAAAATATTTCCTATTCCTACATTTATTACAATTTTAAAAGTAAATATAAATAGTTTGTGACTGTATTTTGTTGTCGGTTTTTATTTACACGTAAATTAACATTGTATTAAAAAAAATATATATATCGAAGTAAAATTGATAAATTCTTTTGAAAGGATTTACGATAACTCGTTAATTCTGGCGGAAGGGTTATTTGTATTACTAATTCTCACCTATTTTTTCTATACTTATTTTAACGAAACTCTTAAGAAAAATGCGTCTTTAAACTTTATTTTATTATTATTTTTCGTAATGAACAAGAGGGCTTATATTTTATAAGGACAGAATTATGATTATAAATATCTAACAAGGTTTTAATTAGTTTTAATTTGTAGTATAAGATGAAATAGAAGTATTTTTAAATGACACTACGAATAAACGGTTTAACTAAAAATTAAAACAAAATAATTCTGTAAGATTCGAAAGATTTTTACTCAAAATATTGGCATCGACTCCAAAATAATAAAATACGTTTCGTTTCCAATACAAGCGGTTCTATTGGGAATCTTTTTTCATTTTTGAAAATATATTTAATATATTTTTTTTTATATAATACCTTTAATAACGAACAGAGTCTGTACCTATACATTCATGGTAAAATATGAAAGAGAATATACGGTGAATTTTTTTTTTTTTGGTACTCGGGTGTACATTTTTTTCTTCTACATTATAATATAGTTTGGCTCACCTAAATTTACCGATAACAATCGCACTCGCTGTACAATCGCAAACGGTATTTGGGAATGCGAATGCATGTGCGTTATTTACGATGTCTACGGGATTTTTGTTTACGATCGTTTCTCCTATATTACGTATTTCTCAGAGAAGCGATGGTATAATATGTCACACCGATAGTTAGAGCTGTGCTATATATTATTATTGTGCGTATAATCGAATGTTCCTTTTTCTAACTGAATCTTTTTTCTACTACGATGACATAACAATATTATTACACTATACTATATTGTTAACTTCAAATAAATTTTTCCGTAATTATTTAGATAATATAATGTCTATACATTATTATTATAAGTTATTTTATACCGCAAGTAGCCATGCATGCGCCATTAAATAATAATAAAATAAAACATATCTTATATTTTATAGTAAAAGTTTATTGCACTAATAAATAAAAATAATTTATGTGTATAATAGTAACTATTATAATATGTAATAGTTGTTCATAAATCAATATAATATTTAACATAAAAAAAAATAATAGTATATTAATATTCCAATATAACATCATAACAATTTTTTTTTAATTTTTCAGGCTTATCCGATATTTTGGCTCTATGGTAGCATTTTCTAAGATTCGCCATATCTCGTTTTAAAAACACCACCTCTACAATAATAGTTTCTAGTGTAATCGTACCTATAATTTTTATATTTTCTATAATTTACTAAGATGAATTGATTTAAGACTAAAATTTGTAAACGTTCCCATGATAGTTGGTAAATTTCAGATTTTATTGGTACTATGAGTTCTGACTTTAGGGACCATACTAATTTGGGCCAATAACCTTTTTTTTGAAAATGTTTTAAACATATAATTTAGGTTACTTAAAATTATTGAAAGATAAGAACAAACGTTTATTAAATGATTATTACTGATTACGTTTTATTATATTTACGTTATTCCTAACAGATAAGTGATAACATTATTATGCTAATTTTTAAATATTGTTTGACCTAATGTAAATCATTTTATATATGTATGTCACATAGATATAGTTTAAAATTATATTCACTCTAACTCATTTGACAATTCAATGTTATGGAAGCCAACTTTGAAATTTTAAAACTATTTAATACTCGTAGTGTATGCAATAGGTTACATACCTATAATTATATCGTTTATAGTAGTTTAAATTAGCCACGCATAGAGCAGTAACTTATGTTTTAATAATTAATGTTAAAGTTAAATGTTGTCTTTTATTTAACACAAAATTGATTAAAAAAAATTTAAAAAAAATTGTTTTAACACTATAAAAACTATAGTCACACTTTCAGAAATGTTGGTAACAGATTAAAATATTTTTCCCACTAACCTTTATATCTGTCAATAGAAGCTTTTGTTGAGAAATTAATTTAAATTTGTCCAACAAAGGACACGGAATTTTCCAATTATGGTATGGATCTATATATCAAATGAAACAGCTATACTTTTAACAATTATGAGGGCTTTCGAGCTGTAAGACAACAAACAGAGCATTGAGTACATAATCAATTAGATAAATCCAACCTGAAACAAAATTAATTTAATGCATAAAGGGGATAAGAAGCATTCTGCTATTTTGTCAAAATGTGAACTTATATATGTCTAATATAAAAAAAAAACTGTGTTTATATACGCATTTCTTAGATTTTTTTATATGAACTACTTTTAAGAAAAGTTCATTTTTTAATTCGCTTAAATACCATCACCTCCCCCACTAGAAGGGGAAGTCGCTCATTGATGACCGCCCATGGAAAATATTATTATGGAGAGAGTAGGTCCCTACAAAAATTCTTTTGTAGCACTTAGTGGGTTACCTGAATAGTATTAGTTTGTATGAACGATGAGTGTTAACAGGAAGCTTTAATAGTATTCAAAATATATTAAAAGTATCATAGTACAGAAAAAAAAATACTCAAATGGTTTCAAATATAATTCCTATTTATACTATGCTATGTTTAATAAATAATTGGTATACGAGTCTGTGTTTTAAGTCTATAATATTGTTACGTTAAAAAAATACACTAAGACTTATTGTACATAAACCGTTTGTCGTAAGTTACAGCATTTTTAATGGCTTTCCTTTATGCATAATTTAAAAAAAAAATCACATTCTTTTTAGCTCTCCCGAGAATTTTAAAATAAGACAATTTATTAAGTTGTCGTATGATAACAAACATATTTTATAGTACTGCGGCTTTTGTACTTAAAATCGATGATACGTTACTCTGTATGCTGTACCTATTACAATATAATACAGTCGTGTTGTTGTTGTCTCGGCATCGTAATGACACCAACACATAATTTTTTTAATACACAACGCTATTACTGATGTGTCAACGGAACGAAAATATGAACGTTGACATAACAGACAGGTAGAAAAATATAAAAATCTTACAATATAATCAGGATTATGCCAACAATAATAATACGATTTAAAATTTAAATATAGCCTTTAACCGATTAACTCAACTATTAAATACATAGAACGCCATAAGAAAAATCGTTTAACAATTATTTCTTACAACTGTTCAATTTGTAACAGATTGCTAAATATAAAGACTAATGTTAAAAAATTATTATTACACACATATTATATAATTGATTAAATATACTAAATGTAGATATTAAATGTAATATTATAATAATAGCTGGTATTTTTAGATAACTGCGTTCACGTGTGTATAACATAATTATGACAAATTTGTTTATGGTTCATGACAACGAAAATTGTAATAACTCCGTGTAAGTATAGAGTGTGATCCATTTAACGCACTTAACTGATTTTCTAGGTTAATGACTTTTGGTCTATTAAGTTGTGTGCGTATCATATAAACTTACACTGTAGTTGGAATTTCTAACGCGGTGATGAATTTGAAAAAAATAAAAAATCGATATCATAAATATATTATACCGATCAAAAAGCAGAAAGAGAATGAGCCACGAGACACACTCTGTACATATAAATAGTACAATACAGTATTTAGTATAGCTCGTAAGACGTAAGTTATAACGTATATATATATATATATTGATAAACGCTAATAATTATTGTCGCACACGTATCGTCATTGACAGCAGTCGCGTCGCGTACGCCACGGGGTACTATTTTTCCGCTTGTCGTCGCCGATTACGACCATCATCATAATAATATTCTCTTTTAAAATTTCAAAAACCGCGTAGTGTCGACCGTAGATTTCCGATCGCGCGCGCACTAAATCTACGACAATCGCGACATCATCGCGAAATCGGTGATACGATATAATAAAAATATATTGTTGCAATTGTTGTTGTTAAAATCGTGGACATCGTTTCGCGAGAACCCGTCGGTTGGCCGACAGTTTGTCGTCTGTGTCGCCAATCGCGGCAATAACGAAAAACAACAATCGCTGTCGTCGTCGCTAGTAGTCGGTGCTCCCCGTCAATACCACGACGTCACTTATCGTGGACATAGAATAACACGATTTATCGGTATAGCGGGCAAATATAACTCATGCGGTTCGTGTACAAATCCGTTTTGGACTTTTTTGGTCCGAAATCGCTCGGTTTAAACCGACCGCCGACGACGAGAATGTTGCTCAACTTGGCCGAACCGCTGTTCGGAGGAGGTAACGTATATGGTTGTCGTACCACTTATAATATATACGTTTTATATTATAGTTAAATATACAACCGTCGGGTATTGGTTGTGTACCTACTACGCGTATGCATTTATGGAACTCGACGAGTAATAAACTATAACAATACGCCTGACTTTCCATGACAACGCGATGTACAGCAATAACATTGGACACACGTCTTTTGCATTGCCTATACAGTGATTGACGTCGAAATCGCGGCCATCATGTGTCGACGGTAATACGCGATAATACCCAGTGGCTGATTTAGAATTGTTGAGACTCTGGACAAAATATTGAATGGGTCTATTATTATAAATCATAAATTAAATTAAAGGATCAATTAAAATTTTAAAAATGTAATCTAGTACGTGGGCCCTCAGTCTGCATGGGCCCTGGACATATATCCATAATGTCCTTGCGTAAATATGGCCCTGCGCCTACCTTATTACTTTTACCGATATCAATCTCAGATTTTTCTATCCCATAGCCACAGTGTAATAGGTGGGGGTATGTAAATATAAATACATAAATTATAATTTATAATTTATATAAATAACGGCTGCAGAGTCGTAATACGAAACTGTCGATTCCTACAGCAGCACAACGGATCTGTGTATGGTATTATGTATAGAATACTTTGTGCATGTTGCGCGCCTATCTTGAAGCTCCGTAATCTTTAAAAAAATGCGCCGTTGGGTCGGAGGGGGTTAAGTTTCGTAACGTGATTTATAGATTTGAAATTCACTACCGATATTTTGTTGCTCCACGGCGATATACGATAAACGAATAAAAAATACCCCCCGAAAAACAGTGTGAGTCGAGAAATTACAGGAAGCAAAGAAAACGGTTTCACGAAACTGACCTATTGTTGCTATTGCCCGATCGTCACGACTCGCTTGTAAACCATAGGGCGATATAACTCACTATTCCTTCGTGTCTATATGCATGTATACCGTAATATCGGTATTGATGTTTGTATCGATTTCTACCGTGTTATCACACGTTATAATATGATAATTTACTTTATAGAATTTTACCAATGATAAAAAATTTATATTTATTTAAAAAATAATAAATAAAAATAAATCAAATGTTTAATATTTTCGATTTTTTGATAACAAACGGTAATGTGAATAATTCGAAATACGATCGTGAACATTATTTATTCAATAACACCGTTGAAAATTATACGGTCTACACGGATTACGAGAAATACGGCGCCAAGTTGAATATCGTCTCAAACAATGCGGTTGGCGGTCAAAGCACACGGGTTAAGATATAGCTTTACTGGGTTCATCGCCGATAACAATTTTCCGAAAGCCACCACCGCCACGTACAGTCCGATACCCGACGACTTTCGATCGAATTGTTTAAGCGTCGACAAAGTGTCACCATTCATTGACTATAGACAATATTATTATACAGTTCCATTTAGACCACATAATATAATATAATAAACACATTCAGCCCGACGAAACGCATCGTCCGTTTCATTGTCCATTGGCCATTGCGATGCGCCCATACTCTCAGCGGCTCTTAAAAGTAGTTTGCACATTGGTTATCTGCAGTCACTGTTAATATTATTCGGCTATTCGCATGCCTCTCTACGAGGATTTTTTAGAATTTATTACATTTAATTGTATTATATTAATGAGATGTAAATATGTAATGTATATATATATTAATTATGTTTGAAAAATCCAAGTAGAATCCCGACAAGATATTCGCGTGACATGCAAATATTAAGCGTTGAGACATTATGCGATTTCTTAACATACTAAATTGCACTCAAAGGTCGACTGGACATTTTGGATCGGTCCCCAATCACGAATCGAGACTTCGTAAGATCAGAGCGTCGTTTATATTTCTTGACATAAAACCAAATAAATTGGTTTGTTTGTATAAATAGGAACATAATATTATTAAAATTATAAATTTAGTGCCAAACGGCAGACTAAGTGGAATACATCAATAGGACATATTATAATAATATTAATCGTCAGTTTATTGTTTATTGCGGACGATTTAAATAAGCATAAATAGGTATATACTATTATGTATATGTGTACACACACTCAGTTCTGCCGATAACAAATTGTCCACAATACTGCCAATGAGGATACACATTACATGCGCATTTGATTACCAATAATATCATAATACAATAATAACACGTACAGACCAATCATATCGTATCAATAATATTTCTACAGGATGATGGGCGTCAACGAATAATTTAATTGAGTTTTTTATGACGATGATAATTTAGAACAAACATCAAACATTACTAGAAAACGTAATTGAAAGGAATTATTTAACCGCAAAGTAGCTTTTGTAGTTGTAATAAATAATTATAAATCCTAAAACTCGGTAGGCCGATACCTTTGCGCTGTGGGTAAAATAATATTTAAATCGAATACTTTAATACTTTTATCGACTATTGCCGGTTGAATATTCGCATAGTCTGTTATTTTATATTATTAAGTGTAACGCAATAATTTAAAATTTTCCGATACGGTATAATATGCAGTTTAATTTGTATTGCATTTACGCCACGTAACAGTACTAAATAATATTTAATAAAATTAATAACCTATGAAAAGTATAAGGTAATCATAATTATATATTATTATAAATTAAGGATTATGAAAATATTCAATATTATGATGTTTTTCTATTGGTTCAATTTTTTTTTTTTACAAATAAAAATAGTGTTTAATTATAAGAAATATCAGGTAAACATAGAATAAAATGTATGCAAACTAATTTAAAATCAATATTATTTATAATATATATTTTGTATTATTCAATTGTAAAACGTTTTATTCCTCTCTAACATAATATGAGTTAGTATTCAAAAATGGGTTGTTCGTTTTTGAGAAAAAAAATAAATGTGGAATTTTATATTGTGACCTTGGTTTACCCAATGACCAATAAAATGATTGTGAGAAAAATGTGTTTATAATTTTTGGTTTCTAAACCATAGTATTATTGCGTAAGCACATTCTTAATTGCTAATTCACTCATTCAATTTTAAAAACTGTCAACACCACGTGTGTCGGGAAATGGTGTTGAATGAATGATAATACTTAAATACTATTATAACCGCTGAAATATTGTTATCTCGCGTTTTACGTCAGCGGATGCAATTCCTAAGATTGTCTACACGTGACGATTAAAGACACGTTAAGATATAAAAAAAAAACCTGAAATAATACATCACAACAATATACATAGATATGTATTATAGCTGATTATATTCGGGCAAATCTTGTAAATATATAATTTATACACGACATCGACGTGAATTGATGGTAAAAAGTACAAACTACGAAGTTGGCTACGGTGGCTGACTTTAATATAATAATAGTTTATACAACAGTTAAATTACAGTATATATTAGGTGAACATTCGTGAGTAGAATCTCGTCGCAAAGGTGTGTAATTTGTAAAGTGAAATATTGTAGGTACTCTAATAATAATATATTCACTAAAAATAGCCTTTATAGACCAAAAGTTTCGAAGGGGCCCCGTAAACATTTGCAAACTAAACGACTGTTAAATCCGCCACCGGAAATACTTAAGTGATTATCACCACCTACGGTCCGGAAGTTGTAGTAAATATCTAAAAAACAAAACAAAAAAAAAACAACTCATCACAAGTCGTTTCGTCGCTTTCGAATACATCTGCAATAACAATAAACAGACACCCACTTTTTTCTGCAGACTTCGGCTTAAAGCATTATACGAGTACTACACATGCAGGTATCGAATATCGGCCTTATATATTGTTACGCAATGAAAGTGAAATTAATACAAGTCACCGCTCGCCCTTTGTCGTGTTCCGATAGACAATATTCGTTGCATAAAATAAAATCGTATACTATACTCTATAGCAATAATTATTATTGTTCTAAATACCATAAACGTGTAAGCGCATAAATATTCAATTTGTTTTTGAAATATGTTTCAGGCGACTTTACAATTTGATTACACAGTAGGGAGGGAGCTCGAGTTTCACGTATATTTGCACACAATATTATAATACCATGCAGTTTGATGCGTATATATTATTATAATATTATCAATTGTATAATGTAAGCGGGTTGACTGGACAGCGTTCAGTGTACAGCGCTTTAAACTCAAACGTGTCAATTCATCATTATGACGTGTGCATACTATAAGTCTAGAAATACTATTTAAAACGTAACAGGATCGTTAAAGAGAATGCAAAATATGTCGTGTAAAGTCTCCGTTTCAATGACACAATAATATGTTTGACCGATATTCGTTGAGGTTTGAGGCGTTTATTATTATGTAGGTATGTAATAATACGTAGTTTTTTTGATAAAGTGTAAACATTTACTGTTTGGATATCGATTTCATAATATTATTATTTTATAATTTTAATAGTTTAATGCGTCTACACTCAGAGTTGTAGAAACGTCGATTTCGTGGTATTTTTAAACGAAATATTTACTCTGTGTCTCGGCAAACGTCTGCCCATGTTAAAGTCGACTGACTGATATTATACGGTTTGTTTAAACGATTGACGTTTAGCGGCATCGCGATATATTACGTTTCTATAGAATACGAGTACAGAAACGTAAAAAGCACATCTCATTTTTATGTTTTTTCAATAATATTTTAATTCTAAAACTATTGCGCTCGTGTAACACTTCGATGGCTTGTTCCTATTGGTACCTACTTAAAAAATGATCCTAACATACCACGTCCGCAGAAAAATTGCGTCGCGGCTCAAAACAATAATCCTTATAGAATCTATACAGATGCACTGAGTCCAAAGCAACACGAGGTACGTATAATGCACGTATAACGACACGTCGTAGGTATACGTCCTATTAAAGTTTGTACTTGTAGTATTATACACTGGTTATTGTTATTAGACTAAAACGGTAATAGAAAAAAAAAATGTTTACAAAACGTGATAGTGAATGGCTAACTCAAATTATAATAATTATATTGCCAAGAAGATATAATGGGATGTTTTGTATGATATTAAGATTATTAGTATAGTGATATTAGTAGGAAATTTCCATTAAGCAATTACTTAACGATTGTTTATGTTAGCATATATTTTGTTTATTAATAATTAAATAATAATAATATATATCTATGTATATACTGAGTTTATTACTAAGATTAAGAATAGTGAAACTAATAAAATATATTCCTAAGTTTAGTTTAAAATTATTTCAAACTTTAATAATATCAATGAACAAATATGAGGTTGTATTTAAAATTAAAAGTTATATTACTTTTAGACATTTCTAGCAATACATTTTTTGAAATTTGACATTTCTAATATTATCAGTGATTATTTTTCAGCTGGTGTTGTATATATATAATAGGTATATAATATACTAAAAAACAAAATATGTTATACCGTATCATTAATTCGTAATAATCGTGTATTGTAATTATTGTTAAATCAGAATATTTTTTTATTTATGAAATAACTGTTGACGCGAACAAAGAGTACTCATAATAAGTACTTTGTTACTGCATGTAAATCGGTCATTATTTCAATGCGAATTGTATACGCTTACGATTAATAATATGTAATACATAATATACAAAGCAGCACAAATCACCTCACAGATTAAAAACAATAATAACTTTATAAACAGGCTAAAATATGCAAGCCAATATTATGAGGTCGCGGGCCTAATTACTATAATATACAGATTTTAAATACGCAAATGTTTACCTTCCTCGCGGGTCTTAAATGGCGCTGATGCGTTGACGTTTGAAACGCGTGTGAAGGTACCTACCTCGTTATCCAATCATACATAATATTATAATGATAAGTTATTGTAATTTCCTGTTTTGTGGCAATTATTATTTGCGCCGTTATAATATTTACAACTTTGCGAGTCATAAAAAATAATAATAAACACTAAGTATAGGTACCACATGTACTGAATGGATTACCGGTTGATCAATTATACTGTAGTACGATATCAACTAACTACATAGGTACTTAATATTATATTATTATAATATTAGTCACCTAATTATACACGTATACGGCGCGATCCATTTAAATAAAATTATATTATTATACTCTTATAGATAACTGAAAAATGGTATTTTAATAAATTAAAACAGAAAGCCCCAATAGGTATTTACGGTGATAAAAAACTCATGGAACGTACTGTTTAAAAGTATTCCTTTCGAAATCATGGAAATTCACTCGACATATCAGAAAAGCTAGTTAAATAGAGAATATAATTATGAGCTACATTCTATTCCGTCAAAATGATACTATTCCCTTTTAGCTGATTCACTTTTACAAAACAACTTTAAAAGGGTCGGTATCCTATTCCCGAAATTTTAAAAAGGTCAATTCACTTTTCCACCATAATGAAGCAGTGTACCCGGCATTACTATAAGTACAACTGCCTTCAGCCGTGGTCGTTAACAATTCACCAAAAAAGGAATTCTCTTACATTTATAATATTATTTTCAAAGTATCATCAATAAATCAATGGTTATTGGGGTTAGGTTCTTTCATCAGTTTTCATTGTCGCGATTTAATTTTTAATCACTTAGCATATAATATGTGTATTATTACACTAATGGTGTTATTTTGAAAATGAATGTGTATTACTTTAAAAAAATAAATATAAATAATAATTAATCAATAAAAGTCCATACACATACGACTAGCCGCAGTGGCTGTAAACAGTTATTGTCTTAGAGGTAAATCGTGCCCATCTTAATTTTACAGCCACTGTGACAGGGCGTATGGATAATGAAGTATAAATAAAAGTAAAAATAATAATGTATATTGGAATAATTAATAGATATACAATCATTGTTACTATTATCAAAACGGTCAAGTCATTACAAGAAGTACCTACTGCGACTTGCGAGTATCACAATTATAAAAGTTGTTTTTCTTTTATAATTGGAAATTAGATTAGAAAGTTTTGTAAAAAAAACTTTGGTACGTTTTATCGGTTTTGTGGAAAGTGAATCGATGGGAAATGGAAATACCTAGATAAATTTGGAAGAACATAATTTTGGTGACAAATGTTATGTCCATAAAAAAAATGCATTAAAGCCATGCAGATAAATTTAAAAAAAATGTATAATGTAGCATTATACAATCGTCGTAAAATTGACTTGTTATCAATTATAGATATCGATCAGTTCACAATTTCGGATCGAAAATCTTTAGTTCGAAGTATTTCATTGTGTGGTATTATAACTAATAATATATTATTATAGCTTATGGGTAAGTACTTGCTTTTAATGTGCGGTCCACAATCACGCCGCGCGTAGGTATATATTATATCGTACTACCATCACCGAGTTTAAATATATATATATATATATATATATATATATGGTGTGCGCTATACTTATAACGTAATATATTTTACTATAGTTATAACAAATGGTGAATCTAAATCACCCTTAACGACGATTATCGATCGATCCTACCCCGAATGTTAGAGTTATAACTATAGTAATAATACGTAACGACAACAGATTCATGCGAGTATTCAATATTTATGTGAACGTAACTCGAAGAAAATTTAAAAAAATGTGCACTGTGTTACATCAACAAACAATTAACTTACGGCGGAGAAAAACGTTAGACGATATTTTGTTTCGTTTCTTTAACCGAATCCTTTCTTTTATTCCATACAAAAATACTAGAGGGTACATTAACGTTATAAAATATTCATGAAACTATTATATTTAAAATCGTATTAAACGTTTGAAATGAATCTATTATAGAGTTTTAGAGCATCATAGAGTGACTCGACAGAGGAATGCTATATAATATATATATATTTTTAATACGTTCTGCACGATATTATCAGTAGTAGAATTATGTTTCGGATACTTCTATCAGATTCTTTCTTCAGGTTTTATATATTTCATTTGCCATATTACATATTTAATAAAATTTGAAGTTGGAAATAGATAACGCCATTCATCGATGTACTATAACGTCTATAACACACATTAAGACTTTATCTATATTTGATATTATGTATATAAATATTCATGAATATTTTCTTTTTTTCTCCTTAAATCGTACTGATTGTTAATATAATATATTTTAACTTTCAATTGAAAATTCATGCATGTAAACAAAATTGAATTCGGAAGCCATTTGGAAAACATTCGAAAACCATAGAATAAAATTATATACGAATAGATTTTAAGTCATTTGCGGCTCGAGGTCTCTTCTACCGTGTGCATATATATAAATATATAGTTAGTATATTCTTTATTATATTTGATAAACGCATAAGATGATTTTTAATTTTTACAATGTATCTCCTGACTTTTTGTCTCGTGATAAATTATGCAAAACATTGTAATAATAACTTTCGGGTTCCAAAAATTGGTTTATGATGCTGATACATATACGTACACAGAGAAAATACGTATAGGTACCTACCTCGCGCTGTCCGTGAAATTGTATTCAGTTTTATACGATATAAGGTACATCGATCATCTGCACGTGTACGAGATTAACTTTAGTTTCTCGTTACTCATTATAATTTTAACCTTTGGGTATAGGAGTATTTTATTTTAATCCAGCTTTACGTTTTGAGACTCAAGTTTATTATTGTAATCTATTTTATATGCAGATTCTTCATACGCGTATGTAGTAGGCACCTACAAGGTGATTGTGTTCAACCTTGTGTTATAAACTTATAACTTATTAAATTTTTTTCTGTCAGCTTATGTACTTTTGAAAACATTTATAATATGTGGCAAGTATAATATGATGTACCTACTTAGTAGTTTTCTACTTATTTCGTGATAATTTTAGATTCTGAGCGGAGTGATGGACGTATTGATTTTACAATGGTGTGCGTTTGTTTTTTTATCACCTTTTAAAGCAGTAATAATGCTGTGATTCCTTGAATTTTGAGGATACATTTTGGGTTAAAAAATTGGATATAGTTGATTTTTTATAGGATCAAAAGTAAAACCATTCTAGTACTTTTATCAAAATAGCCGGAAAAAAACTAGAAAAAAAATTAGGAAAAATTTGGAATTTTTCCGCAAAATCATTTAAATAATAAACTTTGTGCATCAAAGACAAAGACGTATATCTATATTATCATGTTTTAGATTTAAAATTAAAAATCTACATTATCTGCACTCAAATGAAACAAAAATATTTATTTTATTATTATTAATTTTAATATCTAGTTGTTTATAAAATGGTAAAAATATATCGTACAAATTTGAGGCTTAAACAATAAATATTATCGTACGTTAAACACTGATGTCTGAGAATATACCTACCATATACAAATGTATTATACTAGGTATATGTTTAATACTATAATTTAATATTTAACATAGGTATATATTCTAAAATATACATTTATTTGGATTAAAACGAACGATAGTGATGGTCTGATTTTTAGACAAACAAATACATGACAAACTTTCTCTTCTTTTGAAATTTATATGGTGGTTCCACATATGGCTTCTAAATTGAATTCCTTTGCTTCAAATTTATATTGCACCGATTTAAGTATAATATATCTATTGGGTAACGGATTTAATATACGGTTTAATAGAATATGTCATTGATGACAAAACCATAATATTGTAGCATAGAGTTCAGGCACGTACAGCTTTCACCTTAACTACGACCATCAGTTATTGGGATGAACGCCGTAAATCCGATAATTATTATATAACAGTGCCCGTTAATTTGTTAATCGTAATATACCTACGTAATATACCCCTCATCAAGATAAAAGTAAAAAAAAATTGTTTGTTTCAAAAATTATTTTAAACAGTATTTTATTCTCGATTGATTATTAAACTTCATGCCTTTGCAATCAGTAATCCGATAATAAATTGCAAATTATTAATGAAACGCCGCCGTACTATCGCTAATTAAAAATAATAGTTACCTACCGCCACATAGCCTGTAGGTAATCGTGACGAAAACTGTACTGGAATCTCTTTTAGAATGTAAATACTAAGAGTGTATAATGCAATGCACGGCGTCGGGTAAACAATTCTACATTCAAAATCATTGATTTACTTCACTGGAATTACCTATTATAAAACAAAATTGTGTGTACTTATATTCCGCAGGTAGTTAAAACGTCAAGATAATTATTTAACGAAGGCTTAGGCATAAGGAATAATAAGGTACACTCAAACAGTATATTGGAGTTAAAAATGCAATTCAACCGTTCTAAATCAGAAATGATTTTCTGAAACCCGTGATTGTAGCTGTTGGCAAATTAACAATTTAACACGCCCACAAGACGTGTTGAATAATAAATATTATGCAAATTTGCTGTGATTTATGAAACCGAAATATAACTCGAAATAATTAATATATAATGCGTCGTCTCGTGTATTTGGTTTCAATTAGTAACATTATATTATAGTAAATATTTGAAGTGGGTTAGTGGAGCGTAGTATAATGAGTTGCTGCAGATGCGGCTATCATAAATTCATATGGGGTACCTTTAATTTTTTTATTTTTTTACAGGGGAGACGCGTTTGCACATTACCGCCCCCCACGAGCATCGTTTATTGATTAAGATATACAATCAATTTTACATATTTCGTAAATAAAATCAATTTTATACAATTTATTGGAGGATTAATTATCCTCTTATTTTTGATTATTGACCTAAAATAATAATTTCTTATTAATTACATAATTTATTTGTCTTTCCCTTTCGTGGCGCTCCTTTTCACTCATGACCTGAGCGATAAGTCAGCTATGGTTCTCCGATCTTCTTCCTTCGTCGTATAATACCGATGATGTTATTTGCTGTTAATTGTTCTTATGGAGTAGGCATGTATTGATCTATAATATATGCGCATATACTATGTACAGATACTAATACTTCCGAAAAGAGGGTACTGGGGGTAGTGATAATAAAAGAATTTAGAATGGTAGTAAGTCACCGTCAAACCGAGACCGACAATTATTGTTATTTATACGTCGACTCTGATTTAAACGATTTCAATCGTTAATTTATTACGTGCTTTCAAATTTATATAATATAATATAAATTAATGAACAAACTGTTCATCTGCACAATGCTTTTTTTTCAACAAAAATAAAACATTATACATTTTGCAGCTTTAAATGCGTACGTTTTCAAAAAAGGATTTTATAACAGGAGCTTAAAATGCTTAAGTCATATGCATATTGTATTACAAAATAAACTTTTTAATTTGTATTGTTTATATATTATTTTGTTTTGGTTTTTTTTTGGAATAGCAACCGTTATTTTTTATTTAAATTTTCTAAAAATGTTGATGTACCTATATCGAGTGATGAGAAAAAACTTTTTTTTAACTAATCTTAGAATATTTTTTTAAAAAAATATTAACGATTGAATGATTATTTAAGTGTATTCATCAACACTTACCCGCTGCTTCTGAATAAAAATTGAAAAAAAATCATATAGAATAATTTATTGTACTAAAATTTATAATTGTTTTTATAATATCAATCAATTCACCCTTTTAAAATATAATTTATCAGTTTTTACAATATAGAATTTCTATGGATTATAATGTGTGAATTAAACTAAACATTTTCTCTCAGATCGATAGCCATAAATATAACCAAATTATATAAGGCAAAACTAATGGCACTTGCGTTGTGTTTTAAAAAATAAATAACCTTTGTAATTTTAATCACGGTCAAAGTCCGTGCCAAATCTAATTGTAACTTTTAAATCGGTTAATAATCATTAATAATCATAACAACAATATTGTAATATTTGTTAACTCAATTCTATTATATAAATTCACATTTAGCGCCCATTTATTGTGCCGTGGTAGATAATATAATAATAGGTTGTTAATGGATAAATATTGTTATTAAAACGTGTACACACAAACACCGCACAATACAATATTATAGATAGGGTTGTTATTTTAACAAAAAACCGATCAATATCTTTAAATATTTTAGTAATATTAAGATTTTATTTTTGGAACAATGTTTGTAATAATTTATATTATCATGAAAGTAATAATAGTACAATATTATATTAAAAGCTATAAGCCTATAAACCTTTCCGTTGTTCGTACAAAACTAGAACCGTAACATTTTTCATTAAACAATACACTTCATAATATATTATGTAGATACCTAAATTTGTATGTTTGTTGTATGTATTTTCAATTTAAATCTAAAATTATTACACTATTTTCGATTTATTAAAAAAAAATTATTTATGTTATTGATTTGCATATTTAATAACCATTCCGTATTTATAAGAGCCTACATGTTAAAATAATCAAAAAAACAAATGAAAAAAAATGCACGTAGTGTTTGTATTATTTATAATAATAAATAATAATTAATATAAACACCACGTGCAATAAATGTACGAGTATTTAAAATACATAATAGTACGTTAAGGGTTAGTATTGAAAATATAAAATATATTATATTTAGTTTTTATAAATATATATAAGAAATATGTATTTAAAAAATACTGACAATTACAAAATTTAATAAAAATACATTATACGTATAGTAAATTTCAATACTAATCACATATTATCCATCTTTTAAAAATTTTTCTCTTTCAAAAATATAAGTGTTACAATGCAGTATATCAGTATCACTAATTTTAGTTTGACTTGGACATTGAACAATTCTTATGAATAAAAATAGACTCGATCACCTTATTAATTATAATAATCAAACACATATTACATATAAAGTTCAAAAATAAATTTAACTTTAAAAATGCAAGTAGTAAAAAAAATGTACAGAAAAATTAATTTAAAAATCAGGAATTCTAAGAAGAATGATATTTTAAAAAAGATGAATTATACATTATATGTATACAATTATGATAGAGCCAATATAAATTACTGGTACTAAAACCAAGCAATAGCTATTAAAGTTCATTAATTACGACCACACAAGCTGATATCTTTGCTATGCCATACTTACAAGCTATATGAGAAAATAAACATCTACCATCATATTAAATATCAAGTCGAAAGAGTACTTTTGGTAAAATAATTTGACTTTAGACCAGTGAAAGTGTATAATACAGGACACTAGGACAGATACAAATCAGACTACATTAATGACAATACCTACATCAAAGATGATGGCTTTGACAAAAACAAGAGAAGGGGTGGTTTTCGTAGAATTAACACGGAATTTGTGTATGACAGGGTCAAAAAATTGTTTAAGTGTAAAAATGATTGACCATTTTTATTAATATAATATTATAAAGTCTATACTACTGAACCGACGTTTTACAACAAGAGTAATACTTGATAACAAATTGAATCCACAGAGTTGCAACCTGTATGAGCATTGACACAATAATATATGTGTTACAAGCAAAACCTGAACCCACAGAAGACACAATTATGTTTATCTCTGAAACCGGGAGAAACAGAGAACTAAAAATTCCATTGCTCGAAGAAAAAAATAAAATGGTATATTAATCGCTAGGTGATGTATCTGGAAATTTCACTGTATACACGACTCTTAGATTTAAATAGTAACGTGAGAAAATCAATAAGAAGACACATACATTTTTTCTAAGTACATAACCGACATGTTATTTAAATTTCAACATTCGTATTGATTTATTATAACAATTACTTTAATAGTTTTAAAATCAAAACATTGACTAAGATAATATTATTAATATTATGATACCTATAGGCGTATAATTTTTAAACGAAATAGTATATTTACACATCGATAATAGTATTTTATTTAATACTGTTGTAACTGCTTTAAATTGGTTTATGTTTTTATCTCATCGTACACTATTTTCAAAGGGAAAAATTAAAAAAAAATTCGCCTCCCCATAAAAAAAAAATGCGACAGCACTGCATAGTCAGATGTGGTGTGAAGTATAAGTACAATAATAATATCGTAATGCAACCGCCCGTCGAATCACGTGTTTCACAATTATTCGTTAATGATATTTCGAGATTATCCGTACGAAATCTATTATAGCTTATGATAATATATTATATCGTGTACAGATATCAATTAAACACGCGATTTTGATAGCCTTGTACGATTTTATTGTATGGGGTACGCGCCGACACAATAATAATATGCATATATACTGTATTTAAATAATGGACTCGTAATAAGTATAATACAGGCACCAGCCATATTCGTACACACGAACACATACATAATATAATATACGTGCGCATTAACAGCGCATTATTATATTCGATAAATAGATAAAATAAAATATAATATAACATAATATATTTTAACCTTATCGAAGCCGCCAAACGGCTAATGCCCTTGTAGTAGACCTATACCGTGAGGATTCTGCCAGTGTCGAAACACGCGATAATAATAATGTTATTATAATAATAATAATATTTTAAATACTATACGATATTAATATTATTATGGTCTGTGTACGCTCAGAGCGCAATAAACCGCATCGGTTAGCGCCGTCTCGTTTTACGCGCGTGTAATAATACGGACACCGTAGTATATAGTAATAGTAATAGTAATAATAATAATATCTGCAGGACAATCGACGAGACGCGCGTACACATAGCAGTATATAACCGTGAGATTCGCGATATTATTATAATATATTGCTCGAATGACGTGTTCTGACGTTTAATTACGTATTCCGCCGTCGTCGTGTCGTTTCTAAGTAGGTTCCTCCTACGTATTATTATCGCATATAAAATTATTATACGTATACATAATATTGTATGGCGAATTATTTGCGGCCGTTCGCGTTCTACAAGACAGTGAGCCCGACAACAAACGATTATAAAAAAAATATTATGATAATTATAATCATGAAAAATAAACGTTTCAACGGTTATTATAATATTATTGTATTGCGTATACTATAAGATATACTATAAGACAGTCTATCGAACTGTATATGTGTTTTACGGAGCTATATAATCACGCAAACTAACTATTATATCATTTATACAGAGCGATTCTAGAATCAGCAATTGTAACGATTTAGGTTGTGTGTTTCTTAAAATGTTTTTCCTCTACGCGAATATATATTTCATGTACGAATTTTCATTATTATTATTTAATATTGGGATTTTTTTTTATTTATTTATTTATTTAATGAGGACCGATATTTATTGTGATAACCGGAAAAGCAATTTCAATACTTATTTTGCTTTTAAGGTTGCATCTACGTTAAGGCAGACAATTATAAAATCATGAAATAATATAGCAATATGTAAGTATTTTGTCATACTATAATTCTACCAACAAATGCGAATAAGAGTGAATTATCATTAAATATCACGATTAAATCATTTTTGAGATAGTGGTGAGTGTGTTAAATGGTAAAATGATATTTTTTATAAAACCACTTGTAAATATATAGATTTCGGATTTTAATATAATTTTAACAATAGTCTATAAGATACATTTTTTTAATTTTAAAACACATTGAAAAGGTGGGAAAATGGTTAATGCGTTCTGCTGTACAATAGGTACCAAACAAGTAATTGCGATGGACGTGTTAGATTTTTATTCAATGAAGTATCATTGACCATTGTAGATGAAAAATAATTTTAAGCGAAAGCTGTCAATTAGTCTATACCACAAAGTTATTATATTTAGCTATATTTTTTGTGATATTGCTATTAAAGTAATTTATCTTACTATAAGAATTAGAGTACAACAGTAGGTTGAATTAATGTTTACCAAAAATATAAAAAATATCATTATGTGTATAAAATATAAAAATAATAATATAATAATATACGTAAAAATGTTTTGCCTCCACGAATAATATTTTTGTATTATAACAAAATAATCAAAATCGTTATTCATAACTTAAATATTATATTGTAATTTCGTCTAAATTTGAACTTAAAATGTCGAAGAATATAACGCATAAATAATAAATATTTATATTTTTTTATTTCAGAATCAACTACTTCAGAAAAACTGCATTAAATTTTCAAGCCTTTGAACATGAGTAAATAACAAATAAATAAAGACGAACAAAATGAAAAAAAAAAAACAAAAGAAACAAAAATGCTATCACTGGATGGCTTCCTCCTTCACATTTTCATGTAAATAATCTTGTAGCGCATATTCGTATCGTGCCAAGGGCACAGATTGTATATTACTTTATACAAATTAAAAAAAACAAATAAATAATATATTTTATTTTTGTTAGCTTCACTTTAATAATTTTTAATTAAGATAGTACTTAGTGAAGATATGGAATTCAACTATTTAAGTGTATAACTTTTACACAAAATATAAAATGGGAATAGTACATAAAAAATATCATTATATATTATCTAAAATCAAAGTTATTTTATTTAAAAAAAATATCCCCTTAAAATAATTTTATACGCACAATTTACTTCTCTTTTTGTCAATCATTAGTCTCTTGTAAATAAAAATGATTTATACTATAAATTATAGCAAGTGGTTGCTATTAAAAAAGTAAGGTTGAATATTGTTGTTGTATAACTAACATTTCTGCAAAACGCAATTATATAATATTATATTGCTGTTATGTTATTATAGCAATAAAAATAGTGCCAAAATTTCATTGACTATCATTTAGGTCCTTCGTGTTTTTAATTCAATGCCAATTAGTATAAATAACCGGAAAACTAGCTTCTGGTGTAAAGTAGGTTTCGAGTGTAACTCGTCATTGGCCAAGTGTTAAATCCGAATTCAGTGATAAATTATAGTATACAAAAAAAAATTGTCTATGCTAGGAGATTGTTTGATCAGAATCTATTTCTAAAGATAGTTTATATTATTAGTATTTTTTTTCTTCAGTCATGTATTTCGATATTTTTAAGTTATAGTAACCTATAAGAACAATTCACATGAACCTTAAATTACATTTTCAAGCTTAATACCAAAAATTAAAAACAATTTTATATAACATAGATAAAAACCTGTAGAAAATATAAAATTTATAAATTAAAATCTGCTATCATAAACCACCTTAATCTCAATGTTAAAAATTAAAGAGAAATTAATGCACAAAAATATGATTAAAAAAAAAAATAACATGACTGAACAACCAATAAATTCCTGACTCAGCTCAAAATTTAAGATATACTCGTATTTCGTACAATATTAATGTTAAATAATATATGATTTACCTACATTACAATTATTTACTTAAAGAAATAGAAACTGTTATATATTTTTGATGAATGCATAATATAAGTATATTGTTTAGGTTTATTTAATTTATATTTATAAATTGTAAGTATTTTAATTTAGTGTAGCTACTAAAACTCTACTAAAAAGTGATTTTATTTTGTATTTTGTAATATTGTATATCTACAACTCCCCACATGATTGTATCCCTATTTACCTTATATTAATTATTAGTTTATCACAGGCAGATAAACGAGTTAGCTATCTTAAATCATTAATTTTCCTAAATTGTTTTAACATAAAACATCTAATGGTTTTACATTTATGTTACGAATTTTTCTATAATGTTTTATAGTTGATCAGATTATTTGTGTTATCTACACCAAAAATACGTTGCATAAAGTTATGAATTGAAATACTTTTAACATCATACTCGTTATTAATTTTTCATTTATTATTACCATTTATTAGTTAATTGAGCATATTTTACCATTCTATTTCAAAATCATATTTTGTTTTTAATGTATTTTTCACAGTATTTAAAATATACTTAGGTATTTGAGTAAACATTTCATGATATATTTTGATAGAAACTAAAATTCTAACAGTTTTGCACAAACAAATATCACAATATTTATTATATTATATACCATACAATAAACATGGTTGATATTAATTAATATTTTTATCTTCAAATATCAAAACATATTAGTTGTTAGTTGTATACGTGAATGGCGTAAAATCGTAATACTAATTTGAAATTTAAAATTATTGAAAAAAGTTCCAAAATGTTATGTGTCGCTTTTTACTTGGATTTGGTGAAACAGTTTGTGTTTCCTTTAGATAATCGTATTTAACTAAATTTTTTAGATGTGTATACATGTATTTTTATAAATGAGTACAATTGGGTTTTTTGGTGCAAATATATTATGTTTAATATCAGGAGTTAATTTCGTGTATTTTTTTTAATGTGAATAAAAATAAAAGCGATCGGTAATAATAATTTAATAATATATAATAATGCTATGTTAAAACAATTTTAAAATGTTAAATTTATTCAATGTGACGACGTTCTTTCACGCCCAGCGATCAATTCGCGTTCATAACATAATATAATAATAATAATAACCATAATAAGTGTTTAGCACGAAATCGTTATTTTCGCGTTCGAACAATATTTTTATCGAACAGGCGACGCTTAGTCCAGATATTATAATATGTCATATGCGTAAATAATAATATAATTGTCGACACATCGGCGATGATGTGCTATCACGAATCGCGTACAAGTGTACAACAACAACAGAAACATAATAAATCAAAATTGAAAAAAAAAATAATACGTTACAGTCTCCGGGGTCATCTACCGCGTGTCCGGGCTGCACATTGTGAATTCAGTTTTATGTTGCATAATAATGAAAAATATAAAGTATTTTTATTACTATAGGTATAACATGGTTTTATTGGTTTTCATTATTTATAACGCGTTGTGATCTGTGGCAAATAAATTAAATCACATAAAAGCTATTAGAAAACAATTTTTTTTTTTTAGTTTCTATACATATAGTGAATGTAGTACAGATCTATATTTTTGCAACGTTCATTAGGTAATAAAAACTTCTAATCATTTCACAATATTATGTTGCAATTCGGTGTACCAAAAAGCTTGTCCGAAATTAAAATTTAGGAAGCCTCAAATAAATATTTTGACTGTACTCAATTTCTTGATCATCATTATATTGAAAAATTTATATTATTTAGATTAAAAAATAATGAACATTGATCGATAAACCGATTTTACACGACGTGTTGTATAAAACAGAATAATATTTTCTACTGTGCTAAGTTACGAAACGATGGCCAATCAAAGGAAACGTCGTCGTTGTGATGTTTCGGTTGATATCTTGTTTTCCAAATCTTTTAATCATGAATTTTAGATATGATAATGTACATATATAAGTAGATACCTTTGTTTACAAATTATATAATGCCTATACTAATAGGTATTACCTACTATAATAATACTGTACTAAATAGTATAATACTTATTAATTAATAAATGAGTAGAATTTTTCTTCAATTTTTTTTTTCAATTATGAACGTGGAAATAATGTGTAGGGATTATTACGTACCTACCTACTATATAGAGAGATAAAAAATAAAAATACGTATATTATTTACTATAATAGCTTCATTTTATGTATTTTACTTTATTTTTCACAAATTGCGACATACCATACATATATCATATTATAAATAACGAAAATCAATAAAATCCGTGTTATATCAAGTAATAAAAATACTGTATACCTACGTTACAACTTTTTTTTATTATGTGACGTAAAAACTGAGATTATTGAATATTGAATTAAGTAAATTATTAAGTAGGTAACCGAAACAATAGGTATAAGAAATTTAAACGTGTATGGGCTTATGATTATTTCGGTGAGTCGAAAATAGACTTCCTGTAACACTATGTCGCTAAATCTGTGATTATCGCGTATGGTATAAATATGTGGTCGAGATACAAATCGCAATAACGCTATATAAGTATTAAGTACCGCCGAAGGCATAGGAATTAAACAAAAAATATTATAATAATAATACAATTGCTGCGCGTAGTCCTACTGGACATAATATGCACGGACGGGTTATAATAACAAAAGCGAAAACGCGCGACCGTATCGATACTGTTCGGATAAATGTGTCGTTTTGTTTCCGGTTAAAAAACGATCATTCCTTTCACGAGTACGTATTTAATTTATTACCGTCGTTGCATTATTAAATTATTCATTAATTTTTTTTTTTTACAACCCGAGGACGCATGAAATATACGCAGGCAATATAATATAATATATTTGCTGCACACGAAGTACATAAAATAAATTTTTTTATATACATCTCAAAGAATTGACTCTCTTCTCCTCGCGTCCGACGCCAATTTCGGTTGCCGCCGAGAATAAGACATCGATATTATGAAAAATAAAAATAAAATTTTTTATAAAAATGTTTTCTCATAAGCTCGTGATATTGTTGCATTGTTGCAGCTAAACCTAATAATATTGTAACACTTGCACAAAACGATCTATTGAAATCCTCATCGTACAGCGCCTAATATTGGTTGAATGATTGTTTAATTCGCACGAAGCACGCGTATGATGCGATTGTGTTTTTTATAGGATTTCATAATGGTAATGATATCATATATTAATAATTACTATATACATCATACTCTAATATATTTTCTATGTTATTCGACGTGCGGTATCCACTTTCGATTTCGTGGACGTACATAAAATCAGAACTGGAATTGGACGACCTCATCTCGCGCATAAACACAATATATAATATGTGGGCACCTACCTAGTAATCTTGTTATTTATTTTCTACTCGGGAGACATTTTTACCATACACCAATCAAACCTTCAGCGCTCGTGTATCCTAAATGTATAATAATAATTATTGTTATTGATCACCTTGCCACATTGTTTCGTTACATAATATATTGTTAGATGAATCGTGTTTATTATATCATAGCCACTTCGCGAAATCGATATTTTTATAAAAAGTTGTCCATGAAGTGGAAATGGCTTTTTAACACTGTGGAAAATATGAAAATATTCCACGAAGCTATCAATTTTTCACGAAATGGTCACTCCAATTTGACATTGTGAGATTTTCTTCACGTTATTGTGGTTATTCGCTTTGTGATATAAAATATTACAGCACACAATTATTATTCATAAGCATTATTATATAAGTAGGGTCCGAGACTTCTTACATTTGCAATATTTTTTTGGGGTGAGGGGGATGAAAAGTGTTTGTATACTATTCTGAGTAAGATGTAACATTTATTTTGTAAAAATTGAAATTAAATACAAAGTTTGACTTTCGTTTTTTGATTTCAAACTTTTCGTCATATTTTAGAAAAAATGTATACTATTTAAAATTGTACTATTTTTATATATTCAGTAAGGACAGCCAATATCTTTTTATAATTTAGGAAAAAATTTCCCAAGAACAATTATTTCAACATAAGAAGGATCGATAATAGTAAGACTATAAATTAAATAATATATACATAGATTATATATTGTATGGAAAAATAAAAATGAGTACGTGTTCGTGTACCTACTTTTTTTTCTTTTTTTTTTAAATAAGTTTTTTCATACGTGCATATATTTATCATGACGAGTTGAATAAGTGCTGAATTAGTTTCAAACTATCCCATATTTATCAATAGTAAATCGTGTCAGATAAAGTTAAGTTCTCTAAGCGTAAAAGAAAACTATACGTGTTTAAAAAATTAATGGAAGTTCAAGCAAAGCGATTTGGGTTAGTATAATTTGACTTCGCTCAGATACGTTATAATTAGTATCACTCATTACATTTATATGTAACTACTTATCTAAACGCATACTTGTTAAGTTCTATTTAAATTCTTATTTTTTTAATTTTAAATTTAAAATTACAAAAAAAAAACCTCAGGTATTTATTTCTATGGGAATAAATTTGTCGACTTTGTCTCCACTCTATTTGTAACAATATTTTATCATCGTATAAATATACATTTCTCTTTAAGAAGTATCTTAATCATTAATAATAATAAAAATAAAAAATGTATATTTTTAATCAAATATGTGGGTAAAATGTGTAACATGCGCACTCTCTCCATCAGTGGCACCATCATAATACCAGCACTAAACACACCTAACACTCGCTCCGTGGGTCTTGGCCATTTTACAGCGTGTTTTACGATTAATAATATATTAAATACCAACAAAATTAAAAACGTTGTCACATCGTTGTCATAAAATAGACGTAAATTATTAATTAGGTCGATAATTTTAACGAATTATAAAAATCTCGTTGATGGGAAAATTCTCATTAATTTAAATTGATATTTTATTAAATCATCCGGGTTGACACATTCAATTATGTTTATTACAAACTGTTTAAATATCACAGTTTAATTGAGTAACAAATTTTCGGGAGGGTTACTTTTAATAATTAAAATGAGAATGATTTTTTTTCTTTTCGTCATTAATTTTCATATTTTATATACTATGAAGTATATTAAATATGTACACCTGTGTTAGTACATTACGTTTGGGGTCCATTAATTCATAGTAAGTATAATGTTTATTAGGTATTTAAATATATTATTATTACAATTTGTAATATAATTCATCACACTAATGTATTAAATCTACCGTTGTCAAAAATCACGTACGCGCACTAATAGAAAAGTATTTTGAGAAACTGCGCAAGGTAATATATTGGTCATCGGATGTTCAATAACTTATGATTTTCAATATCCAATGGAAAAATAAACGACGCATCGATTATAATTTATTTTTAATCGAATATTAAACGCGAAAATTAGTTTGTTAATAATCAAAATCTGATTACCTTTAGGCGTTATAGTGTATATTATAATGTATGAATAATATGTATACCAATTATCTTCGATGATAAATATATTATTTTCGTCTATAGCAATAAATTATTAAACTATTTAAGCAGCGAGTTTGCATATTACGCACGTATATACGTATTTATGCAGCTGCTTTTTTAAATTTATTATTGATATAAATTATTAATTTATAAAAAACTTCGGGCGTACAAATAAAATTAAAGTAGGTGTCGAGAAAGGTTTGTTTAAACATTTTTTTCCGTATTATAACAACATCTCGGTCGGTAAAAATAAAGTTTACAAAAAGTCACGAGGTGATCATGATTTTACCATTTTTTTGTATAGTATTAAAATATCCCTTTTGTCCTTCTTAGTTAATTATTGAGTCAACCAATATAAATTTCGAAAACAGATTGGAGCCTTATTACTTTATCTTGTAGATTATGATTTTTTTTTTTCAATTTGAATATTCGATCACACATTTTTCAATTATCATTATTCAAAAAAAAAGGTGGGCAAGTGGGCACATTAGGTGTCGAGTGAGTCACTACTATGTGTTTGATAAATTGTAATTCAATTATTATCGCTGTATATGAAAAACGATTCTGAGCGGAAACGGTCTGTCAGACTATATTACCAAGTATATTTTATAATATGTTTTTTCAATATAAAAGCTATTAAAGTAATTTATTTTACTTTTAATATTACGATAGGTTGATATACTTTTTCTGAAAATATTCCATTTATTATATTATTAGTATTTAATCATTATAATAATATATATTATTACTATATTATATCGATTCATATAACTTAAAATGTAATAGGTAACATATTTTTATAAATACTGTAAAAAAGTAAAAATAGAAACGTAGTGTAAATAGATAATATCTTAAAATAAATCAAAAATGTCATTACGCATAGTTAAAGTCAAAATTATATAATTTTATAAATAAATGTTTTTAGTTGAAAGTTTACACAAATAATGCTTTTGAATTATAAAAAAATAATAAACAATGTTATTTATATAATTAATTTTGTCTGAATTTCAACTTAAAATATGCGTAAAATAATTTTTCGTACATTATTTTTTTGGATTTTATAGTTTCAGTATAAACTGCTTATGAGAAATTTTAGCATTAAATTATCAAAATTTAAATATAAAACAAATTTTTTTTATGAATTTTCAACTACCTACAAAATAGTTTGCGATTTTTATAAAATTCGTCAACATTTTAACTTCAAATTTACGTATAAAAAAAGTGACTATATATTTTTAGTATTTTTATACGAATATAATGCTAATTAATGTGGAATCTTGTATTAAATTTCAAATATTTCAACTCAATGAATAATCGACATTTATATATAAAAATAATAAAAATAAGGAAATTTGAAATTTTGGTATGTCAATAAATAGCCTAAAATTATTTGAAAAAAATTATAGTTTAATGGAAATGATAACATAATCATTTTGTTGAAATGTAAAGTATCTGTTGTTATTTGTTTTTAAATTACAATAAAAAAAAAATATTTATTAAACGAGTAAATAACCAATGTTGTAAAAATTTGAACTTCAAATGCTCATAAAAAGTTAATTTGACTTTCCGGTAGAATTTTTTTTTTGTCATATAAATTGAAAAACTTATTAAGAACTTTGTATTTAAATTATAAGTATAAACAAAAAATTGTTCATGATATATTTCTAATTACAAATTTACTTGTATTTTTCGATAATATCATGAATTTCATTAAAATTATGAATTTAAAAATACTTTTAAAAATATTATGACTATAATATTTGTATATTTGTTAATTGGAAAATAAACCGCTTATTAAGAATCTTGTACATAATTTGTGTTATAATTCATTTTTGAATTAGAACAAAATAAAGAAATTAATTTATTCAAAACCTGGTTTATCGTAAAAATAACTGTTTTTCCTTAATTTTTTGTTTGCTTTTCCCGATCATAAAAAAAAATTCTGGGAATTTTCATCTCTCTAAAGTACAAGTTACATGCAGTTTTTTTTATCCAAAACTAAAAAAGTTGAAAGTCAAAGCATTTTATCGACAACTTATCGTGTAATCTAAAAATGACACACAGCGACAGTATTGTCAAATCAATACATTCATCGCTTCGCTCAGAATCTAAATTATAAAATTGTCTTCAGAATACACGATAACTTATAGTGATGAACAAAAATATAATAATTCAGAATGATTTTTACTAAATAGAATAACAATTGCCAACGATGACAATTTATACACGCGAATGAAAAGCGACGAAATTGATTTGGCCGTTATTCGCCTTTTTTTGACATCTGCACTGGGTAATAGATTTCTGGACAACGATATTGAATAATATTATATATTTAGCAAATATGTTAACTTAATGATAATGACATCGAACAATATTATCATTTTATTATTTATTACCAACACTAGAAAAAATTATATGTCAAATATCAATAAAAAAGCACTGAATCAGTATAATGCGTATACAGGTAAAATATTAATTCATACTATTTATGAAGAAATTATAGTTTATAAAATATAATATAATATATTATAAAAACCGGTATAAAAACAGTAATTTAATTTTACAACAAAATAGCATTAATTAAGAGCAGGTACCTTAAGTCATTTTTATAAATTTAAGATAGATTATTAGTAAGTTTTGTATGGCCTTAACACAATGAAATATGGTATAAAACTCTAAATAAATGACCTATACAATTTAAATAAAAAGGTAACAAAAATGATTTTGAAGTAATGTTTAATTTATACAACTCGTGTATAAAAGTATAAGACGTTTAGTATATTTAGTTTAAATTGTTAAAAACACATTTTATAACTTATTTTATTATATAACATTATTTAGATTATAATTAAATTTGTTAAAATACATTTTCTTTTAATATAAATATGATATATCTTTTTCTTAGTCGCAACAGATATTGTATTAAATACATGTAGTACTTGCATTTATTATTTTTTTAAATTTTCAAATAAAACCTTATTAGTTTAGACAGTTTAATTATTCAGTATAATGTAATTAATTAAAGATTAAACGAATGAGATTCACGACGAGTTTAAATTAAATTAACGTATACATTTCGGGGAACAAGCAAAAACGTACAGCAGTATAGCGGATAAGAATATGCCAACGACAT
The DNA here is from genome assembly GCF_020882245.1 of Rhopalosiphum padi. Lineage (NCBI taxonomy): Eukaryota > Metazoa > Arthropoda > Insecta > Hemiptera > Aphididae > Rhopalosiphum > Rhopalosiphum padi. The sequence continues at coordinate 33,098,124 of NC_083599.1, forward strand.
AGCGATATCAAAAGTTAAGTATTTATAAAATGATTGGTAAAAGTTATATTCACTCCTACTTCGATAAAATATACTCGTGCCAATCGCCATCGAATAATATGTCCGCCGAATTATAATTTAAAAGTTGTACGATCTAATAGTATACCACAGACTTACAAACCGAAAATGACTCATATAATATTAAAGTCAATTTTTTTTTTTTTTTTTTTTGGAGGCTAAAGACAAGTCGTATATCCTTGTGCGGCGTCCTTACGCGAAACGTATTTGAATGTCATATAATAAATTTAATTATACACAACAATCATTGTTTCCGTCTGAGTTTAAATGCGTACCGTCTATGAAGATGAAAAAAAAAAAATGAAAAAAAAAATATAGAAAAAACCGTACTAAAAGATGATAGTCATTTCGAGACAATATTGCAAATCTAATGGATGCACGTCGAGTGCAGAACTACACGGGTATAAGATATTCGTTTTATGTATATTTTTTTTTTCGTCTGTTAGAAACGAAAGAGAAAATAATAATAATAATAACAACACGCGAGTGTTGTAGGTAGTTTTATACGCCCCGCGCATTCGCAATAATACGATATTGACTTTGGCGCATCGCCCGCAATGGCGCGAAATATATTAATCAAGGATGCGGAGATAAATAGGGCGGTGGCAGTCCGATAGCAGTAGGTACAAGACGTCTATAATTATTATTATTTTATCTAATATAACACACCTGTGTTATTATAATTTATTATTTTATCGATTGCCCATAGGATATAACTATCGAATCTCGGTCGAACATGTTTTGTTCGACATTTGAGAAAGATTAAAACATAATAATATAATAATACGAATACACCGTTAACGTGTCAGTTTGATGGACACTTATATAACACCCGAGTTTGCAGATTGCGAATATTTTAAAATATTGGCCGACGATAAAAAATATGTTACCGCCTCTAAGATATAATGTTATAATTGGTCGACTGAAATTCAACACGGTTAACTACTTAACTCACTATATCTGTCTACAAGTATATTATAGTGGATTAAAATATTACAAATCGTTATTTGATGGCGAATAAAATGGTATATATGCGAACATAATATTAATGTACTATTATCATTGCGTAGTATAGGGGCAGAATCGTACTGCTATAATTTCTCTAAGCACTGTAGAACTTACAAAATTTTAAGGATTTGAAAGTGGGTCGCATAATTATACTACAATAATATTATTAGTTTCAATAATATTTGGGCATTTATTGACATAAATTTAAAAAAAATCCAAATTTTGAAAGTATATAAAAATACGATTTTGCCCCATAGCCGGTACCTAACCATAATTTCGTATGTAGGTATACGTTTTTACCTCACAGTAGGTGGCTTTAAATTAACAGAAGTTAAGTAAAAATTATAAGCAATATTCTTCCAAATTATATTATTAAACATTCTGTACTTACTTGTTCGTAACTTGAAACTCTTTTCGTTCACACCAAACAAAATTATGTATAAAAATGTCTAATTATAATATGTGAAAAAAAAACATTGATTACACATAGTTTATGATAACAGGAGTTTGAGCGGGAATCTATTAGAAATGAGGTTAATAGTTGTCGATAACAATAAACATAAAACATATGGTTATGAATAAATAAACATCGGATAAGACGATAATTTTTTTTCCATCTTGACCCAACGTTGAAAGAACCTGATCCTACAGTTTTACTTCTCGTACAAAACTACTCCATTTTCCCCCCAATAATATTATTCGTGTATGTATCAAGCCGACGTTTATTGGAAACTATTTAATTCGTCACATAATTGAAATTCGTATGGTTAGTCCCATAAGAAGTGACTATAGGGTATAAAATAGCTGGTGATTAGATATTATTGCAAACTTATTATACTATTATGTCACGTAAAATTATAACTATTTATATTCTTCAATAATTTATAAAAAAATGTTATTAACACAAATATTTTTTATCTTAAATAATAATAAAAATATATTGCTATATATATAATATTATACATGTATCAGCCATTAGGTAGGTATTTAAATTATTATCATTCCAACTTCCTTAACAATAGCGCCGAAAAAGTACATATAATATGACACTAAATGCCTTTATAACATTCTTTTTAAATTTTTATGTTAAAAATATGTAATTAATAATTTCAATTTTTATCAGTTTTTCTGTGTATATATGATTTTAGGAAAATTTATAATTTTTTTTTTTTTTGTTTAACCAACTACTAGTTTCAATTGTGTATTCTATAATGTCGATATTGTTCATTTATAACGGTATTTTCCTTTTCCTAATTATTATTATGTTGACTAATTCAAATATTATTATTGTCGATATAGTGTCTATATATTCAATGAATCACTTACTGTACACTCTGCACAGATTCATAGCCGCAAATAGGGGGGACTTTAGGGGCTAAGCCCCACAAACATTTCCTAATTTTTTTTTAAGTTTTATTAGTATTATTTTAGTTTATAATGCAAAATTCGTGTTTGTATTTTTATAAGATTATATAATTTGTAAATTAACTAATTTTATTTATCGTGGTATTATTTTTATTATTAGGATCAACACATGTCCGAGCTAATATGACTCAGGGCTGATTTAGTAATTTAGCAATATTGAATATCGAAAAAGATATTATAGTAGATACTGAAATAATATTAAACACATTTGCTAAATCCAACCGAAGAATACAGCTCTAAAAATGTATTAGGTACATTTTTTTAAATAAAAATGTGTTCTATAATTATATTATTTTGTTGTTACTTGTTGCTCTAAAGCCATACTTACAGTAATAATTCCTATTATTTTCCTAAAAGTTATGTGGTGTATAAATGTATAATGTATATTATATATTATGAATATAATTTTGACAACTATTATAACTAGATGAAATAGCACATTTAAAAAGAATGTTTAGTAAGTTTTATTTTCTGTCAATATTGTAATTAAGTAAGCAGTATACGATATACCTATATGTTGAACTAACAAATTGTTTAGGTATTAATTACCTGTATAAATGCTTCAATGCTTCATTCAATAACTATGGCTTTAGCACCCCCCCCAAAAAAAAATCTCAAACGCTATTTACGCCTATGTACAGAGTATTCGTCTTAAACCTAAGTGATATTATATACCATGATAACAAAAACTATTGTTTCTAGCATGTGCGTATATGAGGTACACTACACGCGCACGTATAAGGCGGAGAGAAATTTTTATGTTGATATAAACCCCAAATAATAATATTTTACATAATAATATGTTAAGTGTACATGCCAATTTTTTTTTTTTAGTCGTATCTAATTTTGAAAAAAATCTTCGATGTTGAAAATGTATAATATGTGAGTAAACATAATAACGTAATAAAAGTGTATCTCAGAGAAAAATAAAATATTTATTTATTTATTTATTTATCATATCATTTTATTTTCGATAAATGTAAAATGGTAGTTTTCTAATAATATAATTTATTTATATAGTAAGTGGTCGGTCAAAAAATTAAATAATAATAATTTTTATCATTTTCAGTAATAAATACTTTGGGTTCATAATTGTTATAAATACAATTTACGAATATTAAATGATAAATATTAATAAATTTTATTTTATTGTAATAACTACAATATTATATAGGGAGAACAATTAATAATAAAAAATAAATAAATGGATAACTTATGATATAAAATATAATTTATGTATAACTCGAAAGAGCTAACACAACTATTAGAATTTATTGTGTACTCAGATACCAATATTTGCTCTTTTTCTCTATTTTTTTTTTTTTTAATATTATTTATCACTATAAAGTGGTCTTTATAGGGAACATAATATAAATTTTAAAGTTAGAGGTGTAACTATATGTAAGTTCCTAGGTATATAAGATCGGTGGTCGTCATAACCGCACATTTTACACCGTTCAATACTGCACACGTTTTTTCTATTGTTAAACACGGAGATTTGAAAGGTCGGTAGTTCAAAACCGCACGCATCTGATTAACAGTTAATAATTAAACAGCAAAATTATAAAATTGTTTTTCATCTGCACAATCGAATTTGTTCTGGGAAAAAACTATATATAATTTTATATTTTTGAATACAGAGTCACCCATATACTTACCATTTGGTTCATCCAATTTGATAATATATAAGACATCTATTCATTTATTATTGTAAATTATATTCGTCAAAATTGTTTTAATTATAATTAGTAAGCTAACAAACTTCATAAATCAAAATATTAAGTAGGTACATTTTTTCTTTCTTCTTTTTTTTTTTTGACGAAATTTTTATATGTTCTGAAGTTAATTGTATACTACAATGTACAATGACGATAAAACCCATTCAACCATCAAGCATTTCTATTAAATTTCCGTATACGAATTCATTAATATGCAAATTACAAAAATAATAATTAATAACAGTAAAGTTAACAATTAATAATTATTATTTTTAATACTTTTTTTTATCATTATAATATTATAATATCGTTTATAAAGATTTTTCACTTTTTTAAATGACAGAAAAGGAGTTTTGAAGAAGTCAAAAATTAAACGAGTGTATTATATTATTATATAGCGCATCAATTTAAATATTGTGTCGAAATAATATTTACAAAGTGCTAAATAGTAATATAATAACAAATTTTAATATTTTAATTAAAAAAAAAAATAATAACTATAACAGTAAAAATATATTTCGAATCTGCGTGAAAGCAACTTACTATTTTTTTTTTTACTAAAATATACATTTATCGAGAAAATGATTGTTAAGTGGTAAAATAATCGTCCAGCATGTCCTAAAATTACTTGAAATATTTGTACTATAGATTGTTCAGTCAACGTATAAGAAGTGACATAATATAATATTATAACATTAACGATATTAAAATACATCTATTTGTGGTTGGTTTTTTTTTTTAATATTATTTAATAGCGAGTTATAAATAATATGTATAGTATATTTAATATATTATAATGTGCATTAAAAGTCATTCATTGATAGCAAACGGATTAAAATAAATTATCAACAAAAAAAATTAAGCTATAAACCAATATAATAACGTGTGCAATTTTAAACGACGTAATTTGTTTGCAGTATGAAACACTTAGTAGTTATTTTAAAGAATTATATTATATTTACTTGTAAACACCAAACATACTGTAATTATAAAATAAGTAGTAAGTATCTGCACAATATAAGGAAAATAAAATATGTATATATATAATATATATATACATACATTATATTATATACATATAATATATTAATTTAGACTAAAGAAAAAAAATAATATTCCTAAAATATAATATGTTATTAATCTACTAATAATAAAATTGCGAGCCCATCTTTAATCTGTCATCGCAAATTAAATTTCCGAAAAGATGTCAAAACTATTTTTTGGCTCTCCCAGAAAATGTGTCGCTTACAGCTAATATTATTTTACCCGTAAAATTATATCCTAATGATTATGTTATTGTTACACATTATAGGATTAATCAAGGTGGACTTTATGTATTTATTAATGATGCATAATACATCACCATTCAACTAAAATGTGTCTACTGTGTATGGTTGCGTGTGGTTTGTAAATAATATCGATAACCGCAACGGCGTTAATGACCTTTATTTTGTCTCGGCTAAATAAGTACCTAAATTTAATATTATCACAACGATAATATTATTGAGTATGATAACTATTTTGTTTATTTTACGGTCAGTAATATTCTACAATACAATACCTAGGTAAAAACGTGTATTATAATATATTATAATAATAATGCAATAATATACAAAAACGATGTAGTATTAACAATAATAATATTTAGTTATTCGGTTACTTATCATTATATTATAGGTAATCAAATATTATGACATCAGTATATTGAATAAAACATAACTACTTATTGTATTTGCATGTAATCCACAATAGCTTATTTTATTTACACATTTTGTTATAGCCTCGTTGTTCGTTTTCAAATACATTGCGTGTACTCGTATATATATTCTATTGGTATTCGGTATTAATAATTTATTAATATTATATTATATATATATAGGTATTATTCTATATTTCTATAATATTATAGGTATATTTAAAAAATATTGATATACAATTATGTATATACTTGTACACGGTTTATCATGAATAAATAATTTTTTTTTATTAAAATTACATTTGAATGTGTTAGATAATTGTGTTACATACTGCAAATATATATATATACTAACGAATTTAAAAACATATCCATTTCAATAAGTACCACCGCACCGGTGGGAAATTTTAAATTGCCTGTAGTAATGTAAGTAAAAAATGGTTACATCCGAATTGGTACCCATACCCTTAAATTGACATCTGATATTTTATGAGACAGAAGTCCAAATTGGTCCCAAATGGGATTTTTATATAACATAAACTTCATGGCCTATGTTTAAGTGAAATCTACCACTAACGACATTTACAACATTTTAATTAACCAATATTTTAACTTATGAATGCAATGTAAATTTGACAAATTATGAACAGAAATCAACATTATAATTGATATTTAATTCAAAAAAATAAAATGAAAAAAGTACGTACCGAAGTAAAAATATTTTATTTTTGTTTGGGTACAAATGTACAATAATGAAAATTATTGAAAACTTACTGTTTTTAAAAAGTTTAAACATATTTGATTTAATACTTTAACTAGTAATAATTAATTAGTGTACACCATATCAGACAATCTGGAAACCATGTAAAATATTTCGGGACCTATTCGGAACTACTTGAAATAATAACCGAATACATAATATATTTACTTTCGAAAATACCATCATGCATGTCACCGTTGAGTAAACATAATATACATAATAATATTCAATAATATATAATCATATTTAGGTACAATTTCGACTTTACCTACCAGGAAACTCGATCGCCGGTTGTTGTTTGCGCATCAATTTTTTTAATTTTGATATTTTTTGTAAGATAGTTGCGCATAGTTCGATGTTTGAGTTATACATCGTTTGCACATCGGCCGTTTAAAAAGGTCGTACATCGTTTGAGCATCAATATTATTTTAAAAAATAGAACTCTAAAAAGGTATATACCCAAAAGTGCAAGTTTTAACTTTAATTTTAAAATTCACACATCTTTAAATTTAGTCTCGTAACATTTTTCAAATATTGTATAGGTATTTTTGTTTTAAAAAATATATATAGGTACAGTAGTAATATTGTGTAAGTTATAAATTAGCAATAACACATTGATATTAACATTACAACTAATGTATACGGGTCACTAAACCAATCGATTTTTATCGCATAAGCTAGATAGTAGATTACCATATAGTAAACAGTAAACCGTGTGAGTTGCTGTCAAGATGTACGACTGTACGAGACATACGAGACGTGAACGATTCGGTAATCAGTACATATTATATTATTATACTGTTATTTTGACTTTTGAGTACATATTTTAAGAATGAGACAATTTAAATTTGTTAATTCAAACTGTGGAAAAGCAATAATTTTCCAAAAGTATTTTTATACAGTAAGAAAAACACTGAAAAATTGTAAGGTTATATTTATGTGTCCGAAAAATATTGCTAAGCCTCAATAACAATTTATAAACACCGAAGTACGGTGTTAGAAATACGCGGAAAAACACACATATCCAATTGATGGATTCGGAGGTAGAAAAATACGAAGTAAGTGAAATTAAGAATTATAAATTAATCGGTCATTTAAAAAACTACATAAGTCGCCGTTTTTAAAAATAACTGTAAAAACTACATTTTTGAAATTCATATTTAATAAAAATATCGTTTCGTCAATGCCCTTCAACAACAAGGGTTTAGGGCTCGGAACTTAATGCTCTTAAAAATGCTATATTTTAAAAATATGCACTTTTTTAAATACAATACAATATCTATGGAGGAAAACTGATTTTTTTTTAAATCAATTTTATTGAGATTAAAAACACTATAAAAAGAAAAGCTACTGAAGAAATATCAACAAGACCTAACAAAATTATACGGAAAGCAAAATCTGAAACAGAACATATTGTAATGCTCAATGATATTTCTGACATATATTATATACAGTCAATACAGAAAACGAAGGAAGGTTTTACCGGTGTTACCGAAATCATAATATGACTAAGCTATATCGCAATTAACTTATTGGCAGATTAGGTATCTTAAATTTGTCAAACAAATCTAAAAACTTTGTATGACAATTCAGAATTCAATATTTATTTCGCAGACGGGACATCCAGATATTGTTCAAGATGTTTTTATCAACTGTACACGATACATTTTTATAAAAACCGTCTATAGGTTCCCACTTACCTTCATCTTATTATTTTTTAACCGGAAAAACCAAAAAGGATTATATTGAAATGTGGCAATATTTAATCAATATACGTGTGATTCAATAACTTAGTATTCGATCCAAAATCAATCAGAGTTACTTTCGAAAGGAGTGAACATTTGACAAATTAACACTGTTTTCCCCTATTATGTAATATATCTGGTTGCAGATTCCATCTAGGATAAGCTTGGTATAAGAAGCTTTATCAAGATTTTTCATCTCTAAAAAATGAATATAAAGCTAATACTAAATCGGAAAATGGATAAAATATTTCTTTGGTTTATCTTTTATTTCCCCCGGAGAAATTTTTGATTTAGTTTGCGAGTTAACCGAAACCAATTAAATTAATCAAATTTATTTTAAATTGTATATCGATTTATTATATGTATATGGTTCATGATAATTATTGAATTTTTAACCAACAATTATTTTTTATACCTTTTTATTGCTCAGCAGAATGTTGATGCACATTTTTAATGTGCGATATTTTGGTAGAGGTAGACAAACGATGCACAATTAATGATATATAGCCCAATGATAATCAATATTATCCGTAACACAATTTATCGTGTAATTCATTTATAGCAGAAAACCTCATGGTGATACCTTACCTTAACCTTATTTCTCACTACTGTATAGTGCCGAAACACAGAAGAACGGCTTTCGCAGTATATTCTGAGACCCGCATAATTTGTTGAAATCAAATTGCAACTAAATACAACGCAAATTTAATAATTATTGTTCCATTGTTACCCTTCGGCAAACTCGCGAAATGCAGTTGTGTAATTCGGCAAATTAATGGCATTCAGTCTACGGACATGATGTACCTATATCATAATTCAAAATGATTGATATAATAATTAACAGGGATATGAGTAGTATAGCTGTACTAGTAGTATTGGTTTTAATTCAAGAATTCAACCCTCACTGAACCTATACAGTATATACTTATAGACTATAGTTAAGTAATATTATCATTGTGTATGGTACTATATGGTATGTGCGACTATATTGGGCGTGGTACATATTTTGAAATAAGTAAAGTCATATGACTGGACAGAGAAAATAGAAATTTTTATCGTTTTAATTTATTTAACTTAATGAATTACAATACAAACTTTTAATTTCATATTCTGAAGCAGAATATTTCCGGAGCATTAAAATCATAAAAATTGAAATTCGTACGAGCCTTCTATGAGTTCATTAAGTATTTAAAGTTTAGGTAAGCATAGTAGTTGACCAACATTTTACAAGACACTTCCATACTTTACCACTCTATTTAACTAAACTTTAAATACTTATAACTCAAAACTAATCATCTGAATTTTGATTATTATGTATCGCAATACTTTGAAAAATATTCTACCTAGGAACATCAAATTAAAAATGTGTATTTTCATTCAAAAAAGTAAGATACTTATAAAAATATTAAAAATAAAATTGTCTTAAAAATATGTTGTTTGACTTAATATTTTTTTTTCAAAAACGTTAATTGATTTTGAAATAATCAGTGTTGTTTGATAAAAGAATCGCATAGTATAAATAAATAGATTCGGGTGGTTAATATTGTTCAATATTGGATCGTTATCAGATAAATCCATATAAATCAATAATTTCCTTTCAGTTAATGAATATCATTATTGCGTATTGTAATTCATTTGTTAAATGTTAAATTCAACAATAAATCATTTTAAACGAAAAATGATTTAGAGCAAAGATGTAGTGTTAGCCATTATTTTTAAGATATTTTCAAAAATGTTTATAAGTAAATATTTTACTATTTATAAATAGTCTTAGAAGACGGAAGAAGGAAAATCTTAGGCCTTGTATAAATGAAATCACGGGAGAATGAAGGATTCGAAAAAAGTGAAGAACTTAAGCTACTATACCAAAAACCTGATATAATAAAAGAAACAAGAAAAAGAAGACTCCTATGGGCACGAATGAAGGAAAGAAGGAACTTTTGTGCGGATGGTTCAATATGGAGCTTTACAAGGAAAAAGAATCCCAGGGTTTCTTTGGCTAAAATGGGAAGACGAAGTCGGGCAAATGATGATTGACATGTCTTGACGTTGGTTAGAGGAAAGTGGCGTGATATATGTTTAATTTTATGATCTTAATAGTCGATGACGAAACAGAAGAAGAAGAAATAGTACTATAATATACAATATACTAACAGTTATACGGTAGATTGAACTAATTTTTACAAAATACAAATTCCCAGTAATATTATAATATATATAATATTGTATATTATCGTATATAGTTATGAAAAAGTCAATACCAACGTAACATAAAACAGCAATAATAGATCAGTTGACGGTTATATATTATTAAATATATTATAACTGAAATTTGTTTTTTCTTATTTTTTTTAATATTTAATGCAGTAGTAGGTGATTTAAAATGATTTTATTAAAAAATACCCGAAACTAATCTCAAAGTTCCGAAATTATACTAAAATGTGGACTATTTCCTCAGGCTTCTGAATTACATCAAAACAAATTTAATATGTACAAATCACATAAAAATACAGTGACTAAGTTTAAAGTTAGTGTAGCCTCGGGCGGCAAACTTTTTTACAAGGCAGTAACACTGAACCTGAAACTAATTTTTTTCTGTCGTTTTGTGAACAATATAATATATTGTAGGTATATATTATGCTATTATTGTACTTCGTGATTAAATTATAATTAATATTTATTACTAGTTTTCAACACGAATATTTTACTCGTTTAAATATTTCAATATTATGACCATTATTAATTATATAATAAAATAGATGTATAATGTATTGAAAATAAATAATTAGCCTTTATGTTAGAAATGAAATTTTTCATTGTCATATAAGAATAAGTTTTATGGTAATCATAGCTTAACTATAAATTTGATTATTTTGGGGTTTACACGTTGTTGTGAATTCGGTATTACAAAATTTAGTTCAATGAACAGTTAATTGCTTCCTACCAAATCAGCCAGTTGTGATGATCTTAGAAGCCATATTTCAAGTTATACCTTCATCCGTATTCCCTTGTTTTTATTTAAGAAGTATTGATTGAAAATAAATTTTAGCACTAACATGATCATTTAAAAAATAATTTCAGATGCATAATGTGACACAACTTGTTACTTATTAGTATAGGGCGCAAGTGTGTAATGATTTATCCTCTAAATATATCACTATATCAGAGCATTATAAAGCTTTTATAATAGTCATCATTTATTTTGCACAATTTATTCTTTTCTTATTTTCGGCTTTCATGCGCTGCAGTTCTTAGTATAGGTAATAGACATATTGTTACATTTAAATTAAAATTTGTGTACAAGAATAATTTATTGTTATGTGCAATATGAGTATCAGTGTGGAGTATCAGCAAAATAAATGATTATCATCATTATTATTTAATTTTTGTTAATGCTGTAAATACTTAAAATTAATTTTTCATATCAAAAAACTTCTAAATATTCCATAAAACTATGTTTATTAAATGTATTCATAAAAACGGTGAAATTTAAAATAACAGGTACTTCAGTCACTCATAAAACTTATCAAATGTATCCAGTATGTGTCCGAAAGAAAACACATTACAGAGTTTGCGTTCGAAGAATTTTAAAGATCCGTCAAATAGCCTCAGGATATGCTGCTGTGATACACGTTTTCAAAGTCAACAAAGGGGATGGATGTGAGTTGTGACTCACATGAAATATTCAGATAAAGTGGTGTGTACCCAAGTTGCTGTCAGGTGTTCACAGTTTAAAAAAGCATTTTGAGTAAGTTTCGTTTTACTCGCTCAAGGCCACGATCAACCCTCCGTAAATCGGAAGTATCACTTAATGGGTAGATACTAATTATAAGTTAGAAAACATGGTTTTAATAACTCCAGAAGAGTTAAATGTGACAATTTTATGATTATAAAATGAACGGATCAGTGGAGTACTTACAGGGGGGGATTTGGGTGTCGTATCCCCCGTGACCTTTTTTTTTTTAAAAAGACAGATTAACTTATACATTTATTTACTGATTTAAAAATAAATATTATTGAATATTTTGTAATTATTTGTTTCCGCGTGGTTCGTGTCACACGCATACATACATTTATTGTACTAAAATAAGATGGTTATGATTAGGGCTCGGGACTTAAATAACCATTAAAAGCATAGCTAAGTAATATTATATATTACTTATATTATAAGTAATATTTCATTGTAATTCAAGTTTATATTTAAAATTTATAGTAGGTAGCATATTTTGCATATTTGACCATTTTTCATTTTATAAGTATATATTTGACAATTATATATATTTATATGAATGGGTAAGTTTTTATTTCCCAACTGAAAAAAGTATCTAATAGTTCAATGTTATGATCAAGGTAATTAGTAGTTTTAGACTAAAATTCAATGTAAGATGAAAACAAATCTGAAAAAAAGGAAAATAATTATTTCAATTAATTAATTAAATTAATCTATTTATGAATTTATAATACATATCTACAAATATACTTTTTAAATGTATATTTTAATAGCATATTTAGTGATTATTTAGGGCATAAAAACATTCATATTTTAAGGTTTTTTAGGGCATGAAATCTCTATCCCCAGTTATGATAAATACTTTTTTTTGGAGGGAGAGGGGCTTATTTAAAATGTAAAAACATTTCCTCCTCCTCTCACAATACACATGACCAAATTACGCTGCTAGAGCGGATTCGTAAACAAAGTATGTTATAATATAAACATAATATGTAAATTTGAGTCAGGTAATTTGTACAATAATGGCAATAGGTCAATTATTTTAATAAAAAGTCAAACACGGGGATAACGATAACACACACACAAATTAGTACTGCAGCAATGTAATATTTCATAATATAAAAATGATGTTCAAAAAATTTAGAAACATTACACTTTTTATGTATTGCGGATCACATGGCATACCTAGCTGCTTATAAAGGTATATGATAACAGCTGGTAACGGTCTCAGTGACTCAGTTAAATTTAATTTAAAATATTAAGTTTAATATTTTAATATAATACAACATTTTATCGTTGCGTGTTATCAATTATATCACAAGAGTACATGCGTTTCCACTCTGTGTCAACTTCAAAACTTTTGACCTAGTTCGGTTGGCCTGCGACCAATAATTTTTATGTTAAAAATCTACGCCTCCGATCAACACGCTGTAACAAAGTGCATCACAATATTTTCACATATACATCAAATTTATCAAATAAATTAGAATAATTCGTATTATTGCGTATACGCTATAATTCGATGTATCTACAGTTATATTGTAGTTTATTATGTAATTATTTAGTTAGAATAATAACTTTTTTTTAATCAATAAATTCGCCAGTTACCTTGTGTAGCTTACTACAAAGTCCAATATTTCAGAGTATTGCTTCCAATTAGAGTAATTCAGGTGAAATGTTTAGGTGGTCAAAATGTTAAAGCAATCATTCTTTGAGTTTTTCACTCAGGAAAATAATATTAATTTAAATCACATTTAAGTATGTATAAAATATAAATTGTAATCTAAAATGACATATTATCATAAGTACCTATCTAATTTTCAATCATATTATAATATAATTTATTTCTGTATTATCATTATAAAAATCGAAAATCCAACGTATATGCAGTGCACGATATAATATTTTACATGTGTTTAATGTTTAATTCGGGCGTTAGGCTACTGATTTATATACACTAAACAAATACAGTATTTAATATTCATTATATAAATATGAAATCATTTTGTAGCTTCGTGTAGACAATACATTTGTAACGATTTAATATCAGACATCAACTTACGTCAATAATCGTTTTGAAACTTGTAATTTATTATCATAACTATAATAATTAAAATAACGAAAAAAAAAATATCGGTTAACTATTGTGAGTATTTTCCAAAGGAAAGCGATAGGTGTATATCCCACCTTCCGTAACGGCTTTTGTATAGCCCGGAAATGTAGAAAAAAACCCCGACTAAACTGTCATTATTATAATATAGTTATTGCATATTTAAACATCACAAAGAAAACAATCATTAAATTTATAGTATATTTACCTATAGCGTGGTTGGAGAAAGGTCACTTAATTGATTATAGCATTTGTAAGTAAACTTTGGCCTGTTAATAATATATCTTATTATTTAAAGAGGTTTACTTTTTTTTTTTTTTATGTAGTTCAAAGACTTCCACTTTGGCTGTTACAATTAACTATATTATGTTATTCACTTATCAAAATATTAGGCGAACTTATTTACCTACGACATTTTTAATGGGTTTTATTGAGAAAAAATAAATAAATTTTAACAATATGTAATATAATTCATTATATCGAACCAAATGTTAAGCTCCATTATAAAAACAGTTATGTATTTATCTGTGGTTTCCTGTGCAGGTGGCTTTCAAAATAAACACAATGTTAACACGATTTACAATACCTATTTGTCATTGTTGTTTCTGACATGAAACAATAAAGACGCATTGTCCGGTGGCGTAAAAGTAACGATTTTCAAAGGGGTTATAATAGGTGGATACCAAATTTGAAATTTGACATTTCAACAAAGTATTTTTCATGGAAATTATTGTTGGATGTTTTCGTCAATTTACTAGGTGTCTTGTGTTTAATACTTACCACATTGTGATTTATTACTTTATAATCATAATGGTTTTGTAAAAATAAGCTTTCGCGTATACCAAAATACTTTTTTTGTATTTTAGTTGAAGTTAAACAATCTATATATACTTTATACAATAAGCTTAATTGATTACAAGCAGATTTTTATAAAAGACTTGATAGGAGAAGCCATCTACTGACGAAACTTCTGCGGTTATAATACTAGTATAGTAATATAATGTAATATTATGTGATATTTGATTTTTACTAAATTGATAGGAAAAATTATATTAAATTGTTTCCAAAATTATGGTATTTTTTTTAAGGAACTTATAATATGATGACCCATAAAAAAATAACAAATAATTTTTGCTTAATTAAAAATAAAACTAAAAAATGTATTTCGTAATTTGTATATTTATAAAGATATTTTTAATATAATTCTGTACTCTTGTTAGATACAATATGTAATTGAAAAGGGTGATGGTCGAGCGGGTTCATATAGGTAATACAATATTAATATATTACACTGAGCGATACGTGCATTTTACATAGCCTTCGCGTTCAACATTTTTGGAAGCATTGTTTCAAATTAATTTAATAAAGTCACTTAACATTACCCAAAGTGCACCAAGAAGCTTCTATTACTCTCCAAAAACATCTTGTGTTTGTGTATGTTAAAATAATTATTATATAATATAGATAGGTCTTTGCCATTTAGATTTAAATTGTTGAAAGTAACAGTTATACGAAGATAAAATAAAACAGCACAATAAAATATAGTAAATTTGGTAGAGTTTATTAAATCTTTATCATTCAACTATATGTAACTACATCATATTATATTAAACATTATAGTGACTAATTAAATAAATCAATATACATAACATAACATTTTATTAAAAACCTCATTACAAATAATGACAAATATACTTATCTATATTATATAATAAATATTTAAAAGTAAATAAAAACTATACATTTTTGGAAAGCAATAGGTAAAAGGTATGAATAACGTCCCGTTCAAAGTTTATCAGAATATGGGTTATAATGTTCAAAAATTGAACAATTTCGTTTTAAATAAGACATAAGATTACCCTACTATAATATAATATATACACAATAATTTGCATGCATCAAGTTATTAAAACAAATCTCAAAAATAATGTAGGTACATTGTACGATCCAAATAAAACATAATTGAATAACTAAAATTATAAGAAAATTTAATATTTAGTGCGAGTCAACGAGTTATTTTTGAGATCAAATTACCTTTTATTATTGCGACAGACTATGAAACTCTACGTGTTAGATTATTTTTCCTAGGCGTTTGAAATATTTAACTTTAATCATACGATAGAACAATAACATTAATAATTATATATAAAAAAATTTATCTACTAATCGTCAAAATATGCCAGAAAATGAATATATTTTACAACTAATTTTTTTTTTTTTTTAAGAAATATTATGCACTTTCTTATCTACAGTCTAACTCAAGTTACGTATGTTATTTATAAAAACCATTTATTTTCGACCCTATTATTATTTTTTATTATATTATTATGTGTAACATCGTTTTATTAAATCAGAAAATATCAGAAAATCTAGACCATTTATGACTAAATTGAATAATTAATAATTCGTTTATACATTTCCTTGAATTTTAATCATCCTTAT
Organism: Rhopalosiphum padi; assembly: GCF_020882245.1. NCBI lineage: Eukaryota > Metazoa > Arthropoda > Insecta > Hemiptera > Aphididae > Rhopalosiphum > Rhopalosiphum padi. The sequence continues at coordinate 33,114,815 of NC_083599.1, forward strand.
ATTGTTATTATTTTTTAATATTTTATGAATACTTGAGATATTATTAGATAAAAATATTTGAAATACTTATTTTTTCAATGTCCAATACAAAATCTCAATTAATGCACTTTTATGCTAAATTATATGTGAATTTTCAGTTCACAATATTCAATCCTCCAACAAAATGGTATGGAATATTACAATAATATACATGTTTTGTGCTTGTGTTTAGGTGATTGTGAGTAAAATATTTTTTTTTTTTGCATTTTTATGGGAATATGATATTTATTTATTATTGTTATTACCATACATTTAAATAATTACATTATTAGGACGTATTACGGTGATCTAATAAAAAAAAAATAAGAAATATTTTCTTGCTTTACCTGAAAGTTATTACATTGAGTATAGGTGTCTCAATATTATATGACCTATAAAATATGAATATATTTTTTTAAATATAATAGTTAGTACACATATGACATACATGACATATTATATGTTATTATTAGGCATGGTGTTCGAATAATACCAAAAATAAATAACTAATAAGTAATAAAGTAATACTAATATAGTAAAGGCATAAAAGTTTAAAAAAAAATTTATTTATATTTGTGTAAACAAAGTAAAATAGTAAATTTAAAATTTCAGTCACAAATTAAATATTTTTCTTAAAATTTTTTTTTCAGTATACGATTCCAATTATAGTTAAGAGCGCAATAAAATATGATTATTTTTGATTAGTAGTTAGTATAATAGTGCATTTTACAATTACAGAATAAATACGTAGCAATATTTTTATAAATTAGAAATCCATCATAAAACTCGAAATCACGCAATATCAGTATGTTATTTGTCTGTATATATAGTAATAAAATTGTTCGGTATATATTAATTCAAGTTCCATGTCAAGGCTACTCTACCGAGAGTCTTCCTATACACCATTTCACTATATACTTTTTATATATTTACTCAAATTTAATTATTGTATATAAATTATATATTATGCCCATAATAATTGTCTTTTTAGTAAAAAAAAAAAAAAAATACATTTGATTCAACTAGTTCCATTAAATATTCATTTTCAGTAAGTAATTTGATGTATCATTTGTTTTTTGTAATTTTGTAATTATGATAAAAACAATAAGATACAGACTTCTAAAGACTATAGTATAATAATTAAATTAGTATAACACATAGCAGTATTCGTGCAACATAAATATTATTATACTACATAATTTCTTTTGATTATTTGTTTGGTATAATATGGTATAATGGTATGATCAAGTTGAATAAACATGTAAACACAACAGTAATTTGTATATTTAATATTTTTTACGATAGAATAAATGATGTAGACTCGAATAAGAATAATATGATACAAATACTCAATTTAGTTTCAAATTTAAATATGATTTTTCGTCAAAATAAAATATTTTTACGAAACATTGAAACTACATACGTAGGTACATTATAATATTAATATAATGTTTATGTCGACCGGTCATCAGTCATCGCTTTCATTGCACGGAGGTCTCAACGTCTTCGTTGATCATATTATAATATTTTATCGATTAAATTGTGAGTGAATTATGACATAATGTATAATATTGCTGTTCATGTGCGGCCATGTACATCGTCAGTCGTCATCGGAGCCGCGGCGCAGATGTACCAAATACCTATATGTATAATCACGGGTTACCTATAACCTATATATATATATAAATTATAAATACCTATTGGCTATTCCACGTGGGTACGTGATTATTATTATTAATTGCGATACCTACTGACGCGTTTTGTAACGTGACGAGTCGTCGGGATTTGCATTTCATTTTTCGATAAAAAAAAAAATCGGCCATACTGATATTTTTATATTATATATTATGTTGTAACGCAGGTTACAATATTATATTATTACCGTGTGCATTACTAACGCTAACACGACACGTTTCTTTATACCGAAATAATATATAGACGATATATATAATATTATAGCCAAAGGTGGTCGTCATTAACTATTTAATAGATTAATGTTATAGTTTTTTTTTTTTTTATAAGCTTAATAAAAATCCTAAAAATTTAAGTGTCTATTATTGTAATGACTTAATTTTTCCCAATTAATTTGAAAGTATATAAGTAATATACGTTAGCTTTAAACCGTGTGTAAATAGACATCGCTATGGCCACTGTATTTTTATTGTATAATCACGCTGTAGTCTGTAGATATATATAATACATACCGCCCTAAACTATACAACTATTTATTTTATTTAATAAAACGGTTAGTTATTATTCGAAATTTGTTGATATAGCACAATTACTGTATCAGTGTTATGGACTGGAATTCAAATATCAATAAATTAGGAAGTACGAGCAATCAATTTTTTTAAGATTTAAGTATGTCTTTTTTTTTATACGTCTGAAGTTACTTTAATTGTAGTTTACTATACTGACTTAGCTATACGTTATAAGTCTGATTTATAAGTTTACGTCGGCTTAAATCAATGTTTCTCTGTATAACACACACACACGCACACAAACATACTTACTAACACACACGACTAATGTTCACCGATCTAGTAGTACATCGTAGTTTAATACGATGTGTATACACGTGTATAATAATAATAAGTAATAACATAATATTACCTACCTCCGTTTCCCACTGTATACGCCCATCACTCGTTCGCGCATATTACCTATATACATATTATTATAATAACGATATGATAGTATTATATCATACACTATCTCGACTCTCGAGTCGGACGGCTCCACAGATCTATCAATCGATTCCGCGGTGCCGTAAGTGCATATTATATTATTATGATTAAATAATAATTATACCAAATCGTCAGTATACGCAAATACTATTACGGTCGTCGACTATTTAAATCCTTAGTTAGTGACCGATTATAAATACACAATAATATGTCAAGTTTACTACTACGATAGATGATGTAGGTACCCACTGGGTAACTTTTTAAAAAAAATGCGTATAACGACGGAATAATCTCGCCTTGAAAAAAATTCCGTTCAGAAAATCTAGACATCGTTGCAGTGTTTTCAAACGTATATTTGAACACCAAATAATTTGGATTATACACATTATCTCAAACAAGTATGTCAGTTGTATTATATGTATGCATAGTAGCACGCGTTTCGGCGCGACCACTACCACTGCGGCGGCGGCGGCGTGTCGATGGGCCTATCCCCGGCGCATTATTGTTATCAAAAATGTCAATGTTATCATATTCGTATAGTCTCGTCGGCGGCGGCACGTTAGATAATAATAATATTATATATATATATATACCTGTCGTACCTACACACGGCAAAACGAAATAAATTGCTATCTCAGTCACGACGTCCAGCGCAATAATATTATACAATATAAGCACATGGGTAATACGACGCGCAGCAGACGCGGACAATATTATTATTATTAGGCATATATGCCATAAATTATTATTATTTTTTATTTTTTATCGCGCGCGCGCCCCACTGAAAAACGTATTATGTAGGTAGGTACACCTGCGCGTGCGTTCTGCAGTCGCGGCCGTTTGATCGGACCATCGACGACGACAACCGATCGTACAATATCATTATCGATTCGGCGGCGTACGAGATAAACATATAAACGTATTTATAATTAGTATAATTGCAAGCAATAATAATAACGATAATATTATAACGACGACGACGACGACATTATTGTGCAGTGGATGCGAGCGCGGCGTACACGAGAATCAAAAGAACCAATAGTGTACCAATACGAGTGAGTACCTATACCTAATGATATCTGCAACAAGCGGTCCCTCTCTCCCGGACATTTCACGAAGGTCAAAATGCATTGGCATGCATTGCCACCGCGACGTAGTGTGACCGCAGTTCGAAATTTCGTCGTCAACACCGGATTCAGTAATCAGTCGGTCGGCTAAAGGTTCAATGAAAACTCCTCCGACACTACGACGTTCTCCGTTCGCTCCGATCTATATAATATTATTATTATTATTATTATTGCATTGCCATAATATAACAGCCGCGTGTCGTCGCGTCCGAATTTCACGTCGCGAGTATATCCACAACACTACTACAGCAGGAAACAGCAGGCGATCGCCGTCCAACCTCCGACGACTCTCCGCAGCACGTGCCGCGCCGCTGTATCTCTGTCAGTCAGTCCGTCCGTCCGCGATAACCGTAACGCGATAGGTGTTGTTATAATAATATCACGATATTGCAATACGACCGTAATAGCACAATACACTGTATTATAGCATTACAAAAATAATCAGTTCGACGTGATTTTCGTTTCCTTACGCCGCCGTCGCCGCCGCCACCGCCTTTTCGGATCATTCGAATTTTCACCGGATTTCTCTATTGCCCGTCGATCCGTGTACAAGTTGTTCAACGAATATATTGCCCGGCAAAATACAACATCATTACCGGATAGTGACGACTACCGGTGCCGCGGTGTATAATAATAATAATAATAACATACAACGACGGTGCTCGTTCGCGTAATAGGCAGGTCCATCCGTCGTCGCCGACGGCGGTCGTGTGTCCGTATACCTTGCGCCGGCCGGAAGTCCGAGCGATCGTGTTATTCGACGCGAGGAAAACGCGTATACAACACAGTGTTGTGTACAGGCACTTTACCTGTTAAACACAGTGCACAGAAAAAATAGTAACGACCGCGTCGACCGCGGTCCGTCTAAAAATCGGATTCGCGCTGTCTAACGTTTGCGCGCGCAAATGAAATGCAACAACTTATATTTGGTAAGTAAGGGATACAACGTACAAACTAGAATATATAATTATGTAAATAATGAATTTATCAACCTACTGCACTGACCTCTATTGTTACTATTATATACCACTGTACGAGAATGCTCGAGAGAATATTATTAACTATTATTATTGTTGTCATCGTCGTCATTCGTCGTATTATCATTTATGCCGTGGTCAACAGTAATCAGTAAGCACCGAGAGTGCGTTTGGTGCGCGAGAGAAGTTTATAATAGTATAACAATCCTGCGGACGTCATGAAAACGAAACATTCTGAATTCGACACCATTTGGCGAAGAAAAAATAATATAAAATTAAAAAATTATTTGACATTAAGATACATGTTCCATGTATTTATTATACGTTTATTTAATATTTATATTCAATACTATATTAATTCATTATGTAAAATACCACCAGGCATTCTTTTTACTTGCCTTTAGTAACGTAATATTGAATATGCAGAAATTTAATTCCGCAAAATTCAATCAATATCCGTTTGATTAGTAGGTAGTAATTGAAAAGAAAAAAATTTAAACCACAAATGAGTTAGTATTCAAAAGTGTGTGTGAGAATGTGTGTCAATCGATGAGCAATTGATGTGTAAATTCGTTTCGTAAGTTTTCGTTGCTCAATTTCTGTTCAAAAATCGTCCTCCTTTTTTCATATATCTACACTTACTATATTATACAATTTCTCATTTGATTTACTTGTTTTCATATTTCACATGTGAAATGTAAAAAATGTACAAACGTAGAACGAATATAATAATAATGCAATACGTTTAAAATAAAATTATTTTGTAATTTATTCTGGTAAAAATGTTACGTTTGTTGTAATTTTATCGTTTAATTATTTTTTTAATATTTTTTGTTGAAATACAGAATTGTTCGTCATATGTTAAATTGTTAATTTAGACATTATAATGGACTCATACAGCGTACTGTATTCTAATTACACAGCTAGGTGCAGTAGTTAAAAATTAAAATAATATGAAACACGTTAAAAAGATAACAAATAAATAAATAACAATAATATTTATTTTTAAAAGTAGTGGTTATCAATAATAATAGCAATGAAATAAGTTATAACTATTATACTATTTATTTAATGATAACACTTTCTATTTTAGATTATTAGTGGAGCGATTAATTTATTGATTTTTCAGTGATGTTGTTTATATTTGTATGTACGTGTGTATTTACAGTAAATAAATATTTTTTAGTATGGTTTTTGGTAACGAATTAGATAAATTTGATTTGCTGGAACTATTGGGTCGTTAAAGTAAAAAATTCACAGTACTCTTTTTAAAATAATCGAGAAAAACTGAAAAAAAAACAATAAAATCTGAAATATAAGCATCCGTTTTCGAAAAAATTGATTTTTGTTTGATTAACCAAAGATACGTCATGACAATTTAAAAAATATTTATATTAATACTTTCTTGATATGATTATATTCTCAAAACATTTTGGTTTATTTTTTGTTATTTATAGACATTTAACATGTTTTACTTTGTTTAGTTTTTTTTTCGATTTATGTTTGATACAATTTTTGTTTCTAAATCATATAGCTTGAAAATGTTAACTTCACAAGTTGTTCTTACAGTAATTAAAAATGTTTAAAAGTCTCGATTTTATAAAAATTTGAAGTTCAAACTTCGACAAAATTGGATATATAAACAAAAATTAACGATTATAGGTAATTATTTTAATTTTAAAAATATTAATCTTTGATTCATAAGGACTTGAAACTTTTCGTCATTATGTAAATTATTTTTTACGAAATGTATACTACATATCAGGCACAACTCCCGCTTTTCATTTCAATATTTATTTTGGACTAATTTAATGACTATATTATAATAAAATATTTTGTTTTATATTATTATTTAAATGTGTTCAATCCACGGGTTAAGTATAAATTATTATTATATTCTGACCGTACGCGCAAATGTTAAAAATATTGTTTCTTCGGTAGGCTGTATAGTGTTAATAATTAAGCAAGTAGATAATAAATATTGAGAATTTCGAATTCGGAGATTTAGACGCTCGAAGCTAATGTGTGTTCATTTCAATGATAGTCAAACGTGGGTCAGCTCGGGTCAGTTTTTTTTTGGTTTAAGTAAAAGTAAAAAAAGTTGTTTTTTATACGTGAATTACCTACTAAACAAGTGCGTATAGGTAATAGTAGTAAAATTCAAAACATTTATAGTATAAATAAACGAGTATCTTCGTTTTCTTGGATAAAATCCAACTAATATAATAATAATAATTTACGGTACACGTTGAAAACTTTGACAACGGCCAAACAAGCTGTGAACGGATAAGCAGTTGTTTCGAAATGAGATAATATTATATTATAATGAAAGAATTATAGTTAGAACAATAAGAATATTGTTCTATATCGAACAATATTGATAGACATAAACTTGGTGGGCTACTGAGCTGGGTTAACTATATACTATATGTTCGATAGCGATTAATGCATCTGTAACGTAACGTGTATGATGTAGTTCTATGAATAATGTATCATGTTCAAACGGTGACTGTTAATGGAGCCAGATTTACTACAAAAATCAACAATATTCTGTTGAAAAAATATGAAACCTAATGAATTATAATTTTTAGTTTAGTTTGCTTAGTTCTAGTCGCTAAAAAAAATATCGAAAAATTCTAAGAAAATAATGAACCGACTGAGTATATTATTATAAATATATAATAATATGATTATAAATCTAATATCACGTGAAACTTCTTTAGCGTTTTTAATTCTCCGAAAATGAATATGAATATCTCATTGCGTTTAATAATATTAATATGTTCAAATGTTAATTAATTTTTAACGTATAAATATAATAAATATAATGCGAATGTATCGTGCAACTCATTTCATAATTAATAACAATAATATATAGGTCAGTGGCGTAATTATAAATTTTCCCTAGGGGGGGGGTTAATTTTTTAATAGAAAACTAAACTTTGTTACTTGCAATAAAAAAATATATATTGAAAAATGTTAGTCAAATAAAACTTTGGGGGATCTATCCCCCTCATCACTTTCTTAATTACGCTTCTGTTATATCTTAGTATATATTTAGTATCTTATTCTAAAAGTTCAATACTTACTTATTTCATGTACTGTTTGCTTTTAAATTAGATGGTTTCCGGATCTACACAAAACAATATAATATTATATCTAAATTTTTGAATGATTTTCTATTTTTTTTTTTAAATTTAAAACGCAAGTTAGATTTTAGTTATTAAATGTATTTAGGTATTATTAGCATTTTAAAATATTTTGTGCAAAGATTTTCGGCAAAATAAAATCCCATTAAAAAAAAAATAATAATATTTACATCATATATTTTAGTGTGTAGGAAAAATCCACTGTTTTAATTAGAATTAGATCTTAAGTTTCCGTTAATTCTGATTTAATAAATATTGATTTTCAAATTTAAAAAATAGAATGTACTAGGTGATTCTATTATAACAGTAACTACTCTCTATCTCAAAAAGTATACATTTTTGAAAATATTTTTTTTTACATAATTGTATACCATTATACAAAATAACATTATGATATTATCATTTCTTAAGTTTTTACTTTTTTGATTCACAATTGGAAGTATAGATTTTTAATATTTTCATGGCCAATAAAGAAATTGTTTGATAAAAATATCTAAATTATTGAATAATATTTTGTTTTGGAATACCTTTAAATTTAATAAATAATTTATATTGTCATTTAATAAAAAAAAACATTTTTTAAAAATAATAACGTTATAAAATAGTAAATTATACATATTTTTTCTTAAATATTGTTTTATAATGACTTAAAAGAGTATTTTTAAAAACCTTGATATGTGTTAGAATATACCTAATGAGAGTCTTCCATTAAAAAAATTACCCTATATAAGAATACCGAGTGATTGATAATATCTATAGATAACCACTATTTTATCGTTAAATATACTCTTATTTAAAATCTGATTTTTAATAATATTCAAGTATAATACAGAGTATAACATCACTTCAAATACTTCAATTCCTTAAATGTCATAACATATAAATAGGTATAAGCATTTTAAAAAGCATGGTCATTAATTATACTTTAATTAAGATTCTAATAAACAGAATTTCAATTAATGTATAATCAAATAATGAAAATAGGGAAGAGAATGCTCGGTAAATCACCCTGTATATACGTATGTCATTTATTATATAAGTTGTCTGCCGCATGCTCGTTTATAATACACGTGTAACGGATTTCTTTCACGTACTCTCGCACGGGCTCAGCCGGTGCTACTATTGCCGAACCCGTCTGGTCGAGCGTGTTGCCCAAGAAAATGTGGCGCCTGTCCATACTTGGCTGAATCCGATTGGACCGCAGTCAAAACAATACCACTGTAACTGCTGCACCGTTTATTACTTCATATTATTATTATTATCATTATAACATTTGGACTGTCATGATCGTGAACGTATTGAAATCGTGTTTGGGTTTTGTGCTAGCGAAAAGCGAAAATGTAAACTATTTATGTATACATAATAATACATTTGTAAAACATTTGTCAAGAACGAGTTTTAGAGTGTAATATTATAATGTTTAAAATATGCTTATTTAAAAAAAAAAAAAAATTGTGAGTTGTGAAAACATATTGAAAAGATGCTCGCGCACAATAGCAGCTCTACAAATTGTTATACTAGTTTAGATACACAATCTTTCATAAATGTCTAAAAATAAAACAGTCGTTAAAAAAATATTTTTGATGTTTCCATTTTGAAGCAAAATATCTTGACCAATCTCCGTAGGTAAACCAGTTCTTGTGCAGAATAGTTTTTTAGAATGAAATTTATATTGTTATTAATATAAGGGATGATAATATAATATTCTATCTTGACTTCCTGTACCGAAATACATATTATAATAAAAAAATCGTAAAAAACATAAATTGCATATTAAATTATTTTCGTGCTTCAAATTAAGTTATAAATTATTATATTATGAATTACTTATAAGTAATTGTCATAAACTGTAGTGATTCTATATTACGATTTTTGAAAACATAACCGAGAACAAAATTGTTAACGATAAAAATATTGCGTACCACCCTGATTAATTGTAAATAGTAATACATAGTACATAGAGTAGAGTTGTGGTTTGGTGTATGCATTACACGAATAAATATCAAAATAATAATAATAATAATTTTAATTCATAGTATAGAACAACGTTAACTGGTAGCGACAAAAAATACGACCAAAGTATTGATTCGACTCCGTCCACGCCTCGTTGGATTTTCTAACCATAATCGTTTATCACACCGTTATTTGTTGATGTTTCACCTCCGGTCGTTAATTATCTTTAGAAAACCCGATCCACCTAATGCTCTACGGGTAGTTCTTACACTTTTAAAAATGCATTCGTTGCAATATATACACGTTGCGTCATACGCAAACAAAATATTATACTATACGGATACGAAACCATAATAATATTATATAATATCTAATATTTAAATTTAATATTATGACATCAACTCGATTCGTTACCTTTTGTTTTGAATGTTCGGTTTATTGGATGAAAAAAAAATCGATCATAATATTTTTTAGGTCTACAAATTACATTATACGAACATGTTTATTTCGATTAAATTAGATCTGCAGGCGGTACCCTCATTGACAAAACGTCAAAGGGGTGTAAATATTATGCGAAAAAAAAGTATTTTCACACTATTAATTAAAACTGATGTAGTGTATATAGTGTCTATGCGTACTTGCGTTTTATGATTGTTATATTTTAAAACTTTTATCATATTTACTGTTAATAAATGCCATAAAATATTATTTTTAAAGTTGTTTTCATATGTATTGAAAGGAATAAACCAATTTCCAAAGCGAGGGCTGCAATCACAACCATCGCCATTCCTTTTGTAAATCACCATTACCTGATAGCACGACAAGATTATGATATTAGCACAACTTTTACACAATAAATAAGAAATTTAGAAATTATAATAACATATGAATATAATATAGAAATAATCTATTTGCATCATAAAAAAAGGAAATTTATTAAATGTGTTAAGTGCATAAATGATTGACTTTCGTTCACCGTGTACTCGTATACAATTGCTTATACCTACAGAATGATTTACCAATATTACACTCACCTCTTCCCTATTTTATCTTTAAATAATGCATTTATTGAAATTCTGGTTTTTAAAATTGTGTAGTATGTTCATTGCAATGGCTATATTACTTGAAAATAATAGGATTTTGTTTGTATAATTTAAGAAGTAGTCCCTTAACGATATAAACTTATTTTTTTCAAAAGAAAACTTTTTTTTTATTGTTGATAGATAACATAATTATTTTCAAAATTTAGTATAATTACTAATTTTCAATATGATATATGATTTGATCCTAATGAATTAAATAAAGAAATATGTATGGAAATGTCATATAAAAACGTTGAGAATACGAGTGATAGTTCGAATGATAGAGGTGGTGATTTTCAGGGCCGGATCTAGGGGTCAAATCCGGAAACTTTTCCTGGATGATTTGATCGGAGAGGAGGGGGGAGGCACCAAATAACCAAATCATAGTGGCATAATAGGAGAGGACGCTAATTTTATACTTTGCCCCAGATAAAAAATATAATAAATCTAGTTCTGGTGATTTCGATTATTTTTAAAACGAAGAAACAATATATTTTTTTTACAAATTAAGTGCATAATTTTAGTTAAAATTAAATATTGTACATAATATATGTAATTAAATAATAAAAAATACATTAATTTTAAATTATCAGAAAAGTTTTAAAAGAACAGTGTTTTAAAGAATGTCTTTATTTTTTGATTTTTGATTTTAACCTAGCCAAAATGATTTATAGAGTTAAGTTTTTTTTTCAAGATTATTGAGCAATAAAAACATTAAAAACTCAAAAATGTAAGGGGCGTATACGCATATGCAAAACCCGTTTATACCTATTACCTATTATACACTTATAAAAGAAAGGTATCGTCTTTGGAATTTTTGTTCGATTTGCAAAGAAATTTACAAAATATATTTATTTTTTTCCGTTTATATAACATTTTTCGGTACCTATTATAGTGATAAATGATGATATAATATTATTAGCATTGGGGCTATCACTGGTATATATTTATATGAGCAGTCTGTCTCAATATAATACGCGTATATTTTTTGTACATAGCTATTATGAGCTGTGACGAAAACGTTATTGACATTGGACTTAATCCGCCGCGTTACGCGTGTCGTCTGGTAGCAAAATACGGTGTAGGTATAACCGCACACCGCTCCATCGTCGTCGACACACTAATATCTCACGCGCTGCGTGTTATTGCTTATTATATAATATATAATAATAATAATAATATGTAGGTATATTCGTATGTAGGTGATACGCCGCGTATTAACACATGCGTACCTATTTATAAATTATAACTACTGTCCTCTTTGGACGACGACGATGACGATGACAAAGACTTAAGTAATAGTACATTGTATATAGGCGGTGCCGTAAGTTATATAATTAGTTTTATATTTTGTATCTATATAATATGATTTGAGAAATCAAGTGCAATGTCAAATAATTATAAAATCATTAATATCAATTACAATATCTATAATTATTGTAAATTATATATATAGTTGATACAGTGAGTTCCGTTATTATTTTATTAATCAGTTATTTTTTTTTAATAACTTAGTATCTTTTATGGAATTGTACTTGGACATGTAATAATAATAGTATGACACGTAGTAATCCATAGTATTAATATCGAAAAACAAATCGCAATAAAGAAAAAACCATCGATATAGTTTATAGTACTTGAGGCAGTGCGTTTTTTTTATTTCATAGAAGCCTAAATTTACATACATATATTACGTACATATTATTGTATATGTAAATTTAACCATATATTATGACCTAGTATTAATAATTTGCTCAAAATATTTGTGGGTGGCATAATTATAGGTGTAATTTGAGTAATCTGTAGCTTACAGTAAGAGTGATTGGCATCCCGAGTTCAAAAAATATTTACACGAACTCCGCCTAATTATTGTATTTATAATGTTAAATTTATAGTTTGAAATAAATACTCTATAATGTTTCCAAGAGACAGGATAATAACAACAATGATCACATTTTAGAATCAAAATGTTCGAAAATGAATATATATATATGAATATGTATTTTTTAATAATGAGTGATGAATGAATGAAAATGTATTGTAAAAATATATTATTTTGTTATACGCAGTTAGTATACAAATATATTAAAAGTATTTATTTTTATCAAAGTTAAAATATTAAAAATTTGAAATGTGATTGATTTTTTATAATATTTTATAAATATAAAGCGTAAGTTGAAGAAGTATACAGTACAAGTTATGTTTTATTGTACTAACTTCGTCATCTATATACATGCATTTTATAAATTGTATTATCTCATAAAATAAGAGCATTTATTACGTTTTTAAGATCTTATTGTATAAGTATACGAGTACTTTCACGAGTATTATAATAATTGTAATAATAATATTGTATTTATAGGTAGTAGTAAGTTATTTAATCATGTAGACCATATGTTCACAACCTTTTTAGTTGTGCGGACCACCAATTTTGTAAAATTATTTTTGAGGTCCACTAATGACTAATAGCACATCTATATATGTGTGTGTATAATATATATAATATAATAATGTATATTATAAATATTATAATAATTTTATTTTTTAAGTATAATATACGTTAGTGATTCAGTAAATATGTTAAAATTATATGGTCCACGGTCCATGTGTTGGGAACCGCTGATGAAGACTATATAACACAATGCGACGAGCAAACTACGTGTTAATAGAATGATAGTGTGTACAACTTAATATTCTAACTATCAAAATACTTCTACATGTACAATTGAAAAATTTTAAAGAAAAATGGTCCTGTTGCGTATATATATAAAAAAAAAATCATTAAATCAAAAATCAAAAATTACGTATATTGATCATTATTTTAGTACCTAACCGAAAGAAGTGATATTATCTATAATAGTTTATTAAATAAATGAATACAAAATAATACTTTTACATATTTAAATTTCCAGCTATATCTTCAATAAAAATATAAAAACTAGATTTTAGACTAATCTCATATCTGCATCGAATTTTGAAAAATACCATCTCCCAAGGAGGGTAGAACATCATACTTCTTTGTCGAATTTGTTAATACTATATCGAAATCATAAATGAAATTGCACACCATACCGCCTATATTATGAAACCATACATTTTACGAAATTGATTACCTACCGAAATGTATTTAACACGAAGTTCATTCTTTTTTTTCTTATTCTAGTTCGGCGCAATTGAATGTATACTTATTATATATTATGCACCTAACTAACGCTGCGTAATAAAAATATATGAAACATGTATTCATTTTTATTCTTATAAATATATATTTTTAATTTAGTTATACATGAAAATTTATAATTAAATATATTTAAAATAAAAACTATTATTGCAATATTAAAACAAACATTACTAGCTAGTTAGTTGATGACATTTTCCAGATATTTCTTTTATATCTCGTATGATTTTTAGCTTATATAAACTCAATAATCGTTAACTCTTTACCTATGTTATAAAATGGTTATCGATATTGTAGTTATTTTTTATTCTATGCCCGCTCTACTACCTATTTCGCTATCCCTTTAGGAACCTCGTAAAATAAAATTCACTGCATGATGTGGTTTTACTAATCACCCATAATTTTTATCACAATCTTATTTGATTCCGTTTCTCTTCTACTGACTTGTCACTTACATGTATTGAATTGCGTATTTAATATGAAAAAATAAAAAAAATATTGATCCGGTGTGCCTATGTGATGGTGCATAAATTACGTAACTAGTATTACCTACCGAAATGTTAATTAATCATAAATGTTATTTTATAGGCGTGTATTTATATTACATGTATAAATGCAAACGTACATGCATTTTAATATTTCATCGTTAAATCTCGTCCACAGTATAAACAATATATTTATCGTATTAATCGTATTATGTCTATATCATTATAATTATAATATACATAGTATTGTATTATGTACGTACCTATATATATATAATATATATATATATATATATATTAAATTTTATAATATGTAAATGCGTGAGTAAATATTGAACGAACCATGCTTAGTATTCGGGTCATTCTAATTTTTATTCCAAACAAAATTGAATTTGTTTTAATCATATCATTTCGCTGTTTAGTATATTTTATTGGTTATTACACCGCGTAAATATTCACACGCATATACTGTATTGTGATTTAACAAGTATAATTATCCCCATATCATAATTTAATTAGATATATATTTATTTAAATTCAGCGACCGGAACCTTGATGATTTATCAGTTCCGCTTCGGTTCAGTTCTTAAAAAAATAATCTATTCCAGTTCCGATATCGGTTCATAAAAATAAAAATATTTGAAGTAACCCTAATATTTTTTTTTTTTTTTTATTATTAGCTTCCACATTAATTGATCTGTATAATTTACCACTTGTTATACTAGTGGGTATATGTTGAAATGTTGATCTTTTTTTTTATTATTATTATTATAATATAATATATCGTTTTCTTTGAGAGACTTGAAAGCTAGGGGTTCCAGATTGGAAAGTCTGTTTCATTTTCACAGGATCTAATCGTTTTACATAAGAGAAATATTATAATAATGATAAACAATATTTTGCTTATAATAATCAAACATTTTGGAATATTTAATATTAATGCAAACAATTTAAAAGTATTTTAATATTTAATGATGACCCATATACTTAAAAGATTAATACAGTAAAATAATGAAAATAACCATTGAAATGTAATGATTTTACGTAACACATAGATTAAAAATAATATGTACTAATTAGTACTAAAAACTAAAAATTAAAACAAAAGAATCTTTAAGTTACAAGATTCATTAGCTATAATTATTAATAATACAATATTATATAAAAAAAATAAAAACCTATACATTTTTAAGTTTTTATGTAACACGTATACAACAAATAATATTAAAATAAAACTAAACGCGAGCTTGTCGCACAAGCGCTGGACATCGGATGACAATTTGTAGTAGTAATTTTATTATAAAATCAAAACAAGTCTAGTTATCTATAAACATTAAACATATTTACAGGATTTCTCGTTATTGTGATAACTATTAAGTATAGCCCCATGCCTCTATGTGTAGTAAATAATAACTTTTATATTTGTTAACAATATTTTAGTTGTTTAGTAAACAATGTATACGTTGATATATTTTAAACTTTAGTAACGCGTCTTAGACGTCTGTACTTTATTGTTCATTGATTCGAAAGATTATTTTTAAATATTAGTTATTAACCCTAAATAATAATATTAAACATTAATAATAATAAATCTAGGTACTTATTTGTTTAGTTATTAATGTCAGTCAGTACTAATAATATATAAAAATAAAAATGAAGAAATTATTATAAAATCGAACTTATTCGTAAAAACTTAAACCTAAAAGTATCGGTTCCGATAAGGCTCCGGTTTTTATTTTTAAATAAAGATTTTTGCGAGATTCTGGTTCTCAGTTTTTAAAGGATTCTGGTTCCAAGAATGGTTCTTTTCAGTATGGTTCCAGTTCATGGTTTAAATTCTATACTACTCGTTGGCCATAATATCGAATACTCGATTTTATATGCTAGTTCTTAGGTGTTGTTTAGCAATAAGAAATCACATTTTTAAATTATAATTTCACTTTTCACTGTTTAACTACTATACTGTAAATCGCTAAACAGATGTTTTTTTATGTAAATAAATCGTAATTAGAATAATCAGATTTTGATATGTTACGTTTAATTTATATTTAATTAATTTTTTTTTAATCATAGTCCACAATAACAGGTTTTATATACAACATATTAAAATAGTTGTAAATATGTTTAATAATTATAAGTCGAGTGTTTATTACTCGGAAATGTTTACAAATAGTAATAAAATATGACAATAGTTTAATATAGATTATGTTAATTTTTAAATCATTTAAAAAATTTGATGTTTGTATCACTTTGTAGACACTCCTTAAAAAGTTTAAAACTCTAGGTATTTTATAATGAAGTGTTTAGTATAGGCGTTATAGTTATATCGGTACTTAAATATTTCAAAAAACTTATGATGCGAGTATAAAACGGCAATTTATGGATGATACCTAATGCTGAGCATGCTGGTGATCTAGTATGTATAATATATTCCTTATGTGTTTAGTCTACATTAAAAATTATACTAATATATATTTTTTATTTTTTTAAATCAGTAGACAATAAATAAAACTGTGTGACTGTTAGTATTAAAATATAATCATAACTTATTTGTTGTAACATTGTCTAATTTTTAGAGACCAAGATTACTGTTACAGTGTCAGCTAGTGATATCAACTAGAATTCGCTTTATTGATGTGTCATTTGTTAACGTTTAAAATTTAAGTATACTTAATTTATTAGGTATACGTATAACATGAAACTATGTCAGATTATGTTCAGTCTTGAATGCCGGTATATTCAGGACTGTGTGACTGAAACGCTCCCTTGGAATTTAATTTGTCCCTCCTGCGACCTTCTAACAAAGCAACTATCAAAACATATATTTGTTAAATTTGCAATAATCGTTACGATTTTATCATTATTATTATCAAACATATTACATCGAAATGTCTAGAATTTATTCTAAAAGAATTCATTCATTTTTATTAATGTTTTAACAAATTTACCATCTACCAAATTTTGGAGAAGATACATTAATAAAAAAAAAAATTAAATATTTTATTATAATAAGTCTCACATCAGAAATTAATTAAAGAAGCAATCGATTTGTACCTATACAATAAAAAATAAAATCGTTGTTATATTTAATATTAGATTGATTAAAAATAAAATAAAATAAACACATTGCATAATATATTACGATAAATTAATAAGTACGGTTCTAATTTGTATAGAATGATAATATTTATGTAATATGTTATATTATTATATGTATCATAACGATCATGTCAAATGAACTGAATTAAATTTAACAATACATTTTTACAATACAATAACAATTATACGCGATAAACTCATTTAGGATATACCTACATGGCCTGTAAATTTTCGTGTGTGCGAAGTGAGTAAACCATGCATATTGATTTCATAAACGATTTGTAATACATATAATTCTTGATAGATTATTATTTCGTTCGATTGATTATAAGAAGCACGTGTGTAATACAATGTATGCGCGTGTGTGCGTGTGTGTGTCTATGTGACGTAGCTCCTATAGTTAGGTTAACAATGTAAAACAAAGAAAATATAGTACCGTTAATTTCCTTCTCGTCGCGTAGCAATTACATCGATTATTGTATTCATTGGAAACGAATAGTTAAAATTAGGAACGAGAGGTTACGATAATATAATATACATAATTTAGTCGCTTGATCGAGGTCACACGATGTTAATTTTCTGGTAACGATTGTAAATGATATAATTGGGTAGTGAACACGAGAAATCGTGTAAGATTATGTAGAGAAACCAATTTGTAGTTTTCGATATCATCATATATAATATATATACATATTTTGCTTTTATCACGTAACGGCGCCCTGTAACAATTCTGATCCTTCATTCTACCCTTAACGGTCTTTATGCACAATGTAATTAAAATTGCTTTTATTATTGTTCTGAGAATGATTCATAAGTTTAGGGAAAAATCAATAACTTCCGTTGTTTAAATCGTACGTATTAGAGTTTACAAAGGATAGCCATGGGGGTCAGATGGCTATCATTAATCCCCTTTTTATGTGATTTTGTAATTAGAAATTTACTAAATAACAATTATTTATAATACAACAAAAAATAATAGCATAATTATTACAAAATTTCCATTATGTATAAAATTAAAATCCTTTACAGTTTACACTTTCCACTAGCATTTTGCTTTGCTTAAAGCAATTTGCAGGAGTTGCAGTAAGCTACAGTTTATTATTTTAAAGTATCATATTCTATTAACAATTTTAACTTCAAAGAAGTGATGTATTATTACTTTGTTTAAAATTATAGTTTGGCTGATAATAAACATAACTATAACCATTATATATTACAATATTAGACAACAAATTAAAATTTTATTACCTTAAAATTACTGTGTCGAGTTTTCCTAGAATACTTATTTTTTATGCGATAATTTTACTCAATAAATAATTTTAGGTAAACATTTTAAACATTTTTTTTTTTAATTGTAAGGCATTAAAGTGATAATAATTATTATAATTTGAGATATTAATAAAAAAAAAAGGTTTTTATTTCCCATCACACATATAATATAGGTAAAATGTGTTTTATTTAGCCTGTTTTTTTTTTTATAAAAATAAAGGTAGGTATCTCAAATTTCAATTTCATTGGTTAAAATTTAAAAATATCTAATTAATAAGATTTGACTAAAATGGACTAAATAAGGTTCTCAACTTCAGCTTCTAAAATAAATAAGATTTACTAATTTTGTTATTTATTGAGACATTTTTTTTTTTAAATTAATTTTTTTGTATACAGAAAACAAAAAAAAAATGTTTCAGGTACTTATTTGCATTATTTCTACGAATAGTTTTGATTTTTTCTAACTCTTCCTCTAATTAAAAAATGCGTACCTAGATGTCACTGATCATAAATTGTTATCTACGTGTATATTAATATATACATTGCTACATAGTTATTACGAGTAGTATATATTTATACTTTATAGTACACCTATTATTACATACATAGACGTACACTTCGAATCCTATGAATAATGATAATTATTATGTTTATCGTTAAATATTATTTATAAATCATTAATATTATTATTGTTTTTTTTTTTAACCAGGAAACGCTAGGTACGGTCTTTGCGGCTTTGGTCTTCTGATCATTTCATACGCGTTGTTCTTCTTCGACCCGGTAGAAATCATCAAATCAGCGGTAAGAACTTCCGTTTTTAGTTTTTTCACTAAACAATACGATAATTAAATATATTTTTTCGCATATTAATTTGCAACGTAACTAAATACTGTATTATTTGTATAATATATTCAAAAATAATGATGTATTAAAAAAAAAAAAATACATAAAAGTTGTTTCTAATTTTTGCGATGAAAACCATAAATAAATAACAATTAACACTCTTGTAATAACGTTTTATTAATAAGACTTTATATTCTTATAAATCATCGAATCATTAACTAGATTCATTTTATTTGAAAGACATAAATTAGGACACGGAGTCTAATGAATGAAACTTAATCAATTATAGCAGAATATAGAATATTATAATTTTTATTATACGAGTATATTATATTAACCTTATATATACAGAGTGATTCAAGATTTATGTTACAGCCATTTTAACATATCGATATCCAAAATAGAGAACAATTTATAATACGAAAGTTTTTTGGTTTAGAAACATCTAAAATGATTTGTACATTTTATAATTTTTTTAAATATTTTAGAGGGGTTTTGAGGGGTTAACTGTAGAGGTTTATTAAATGGGAATCTAATATTTTCTTAATAGACACAATATAATGGCTGTAACATATACATTTTGAATCACACCCAGTATATATATATATATATAATAAACAGATCATATTATAATATGATATATTATTACATTAATTTTTTTTGAATTTATATGTACCTATTATAATATTATATAATGTTTAAAATTGTTATTATTTATTGGTTTGGGGATAGATTTTGCCCCATTTTTGCAAGCTGTTATAGTAGGCAGGTATGAAATAAATTATATACACAAAACGAGCACTAAATATCATGTTATAGGTACCTATTATTATAATGCGTGAAACCTGAATTCGCGAATATACGTTCATCCCTACCCACGTAGTATTTTTAAAATATAATATTTAATTAAGCAATCAATTTACTATTATATATACACTGCGACCTTTTTTAATTGAGCTGCAGGATATATAAACATTAAAAACAGGGTTAAAAGACAATTCCGCATTATCGTATATATCTATTATATTTAGCTCAAGGAACAATTATTCATACTGTATTATACATTATATGGTATTATACAATGTAAAATATTATAAGTAGATATGTAACTACCTTATTCTTAGTATATATATATATATATATTAGGTACGCTTTATGATAAAATGTGTTTTTACTTTTTATGGTAATTGGCGACAGCAGACATGTGAGCGATAATTTTTTTCTAGATTTATTAGTAATATTGTTCTTGAAATATTGTTATTTATCATTAATTACACCACCAATGGTTCCCAATCGCCTTGATTTTGAAGTTTTAGTGATACTTAAGGTCCGTTTATATCTTTCACTCGGACGTTCACCATTAAACAATCAATTAATAAATCGTTTTCACCATACAATAATTACCATTATATGTATTCACTGTTTTATACTTATCAGATATTTAAAAATATTTAATTCATAATTGCACAATATTTTATCACATATATTTATACGTTTGTTGCATAATTTTATAGACTTGATTTTAGCGATATGTAGGTACCTAATAAAATTATTGCATTTAGAAATTAAGTGCCGTATTTGATTAATTCGCAATAAATATAAGTGTATTAAACATTATTATTATTATTATTTGATGTATTATACAATATAAAAATGATTTATCACGTGAATAATAATCACATTACCCACCGCTGTGTACCACAACATCAACAGTCGATCTGTCGTCATCACAAGGTTTCGATTTCTCACCGATGATATATTATAATTTTATATACAGATGTAGACTTGTGTCGGACAACTGTAGTAGATGAACGAGATATTAATAATAATTGATACGTTATACGTTTGAGATCCGAAATAGCTAATATAAAATAAATACACGTTAGATATGATTACCTTATAGTGGTTAGTCAATATAATATCAAACACGCGGACGTTATATTTGAATAATAATTATAATTTATATTTATATAATACTATAATGCATTATACATAGGTATACGTGTATCGATTTGAATAATAATGTGATGATTAATGAATGTATATATAATAAAGATAATATATTATTATGAGCTTGGTTAACAATAATGATGTTATGGGTGGACGATAGAAAATATTTTATCGACACAGTTTACGGGTTAATTTTTTTTTATAATATACTATTTTATACACTACGCTAATTAAGTTTGAATATTTCGTATCGATAAAAAAATGTTTCATTTTAAAGGATGACACAGTTATATGGAATTAGAAATTATCTGGAAGGGAATAGTTTTTTTTTACATTCATGTGGTATATTTGGTGAAGTTTAGAATAAATGTTTGTAATTTTTTTATACATTTTTTTCTTAAGATATCTACTCTATATATCATGTTCAATATTAAAACTTGAATTTAATTATCGAGAAAAATATAACATGTTTTTGTTATTTTTTTAAAATAATAATGATTTGTTTTTACTGATAAGCTATAATAATTATTTTAATTTAAAATTGTCAAAGCTAATAATTTTATGAAATCATACATGCAATATGAAATATTAAATACCTAGCATTTTTAATGGTTTACAAATTATATTTATTTAATGTTTAGATTCATAGAATCGTAAAATGTGGTTTTAAAATACTATGTAATAAGCGTACCTCTTTCTACATTATATGTATGTATGTGCGTATACAGGTTGATTCAACAATAGTATTCTCACACTCATTTATCCATTTAAAATGTATTAATTTAAATACTGATTTTTGGAATATTTGAATATTTTCAGTATTTTCAAGGATATGTGTAACTTAAATACTTAGATTTTTTTTAATTTCATTTAAGGATGTGATTATATTTTATATTTAAAGTATTGAGAACAATATTTAATAATACTATAATGGCTTTACATAAAGTATATAATAAAATATGTTATATTTATTCAAGGATTTTTATACTTGGAACATTTAAAAAAATTGTAAAACTGTAATAAACCAGCTGTATAACTCGACTTCGCCCTGAAAAAAGCGAACAAACATAAAATACGGCATCACATCGGCGTATCTCGGTTTTAGTGTAGGTACCTTAATTTACAGACAAATCGGTATCAGTTTACCTCGCTTTGTGAACTAATTCGATAGATATGGTTAATCCGCCCGAGGTATATTGGATATAGCATTGGTATGATTTTGAACATGGTTCAAACTACTCTCTACATTTCCCTGATATCTCTAAGCACAATCTCTGATACTTTCATCAAAATCGGTAAAGTAGTTTTTTGCGTTTATAAGCTACAAACATATAACGTAATTAGTATAATTACTTTTCATTGTTATCCTTTATCTGTTACCTTTTATTTTATTATTTACACATTTGAATAACAAACAATAATTTAAATATTAATTAATTAATTTTAAAATTATTCGTTTTTGGGCTAGTTTATACTAATTTATTTATGAATTGTATTTCTATTCTATAAAATAATCGCAACTATATAGTTTTAAACAAACAAAACATGATTGAATTTTTGTGAGCCAAAATGAAATTCATGCTGTGCAAGCCACTCTAAAATAACTTATAAGGGTTAAAAAAAGGCTAAAACATCATCCAAGTTTCAACAAATCTATTGATTTAACTTTAAATTAAATCAGTTCTGTAGTTTCTAAGATTGCGCTAATAGAAATATGTATAAGAACTCTTACGTTTTATAATATTAAGTATTATAGAATATAGATTAACATAAATAAATATAATTTTTAAATTATCATGGCACTTTATTAAATTGTTTAAACCTAAAATTACTAAGAAACCATGAACTTTTTCAAAATTTCAATCTATGTATACATAAAAGTTTTAATAAAAACCACCTCAACAATTTACAAAGACAAAGGTTTCTTACTTTAAAAAAAAAAAACTATTTTGTATTATTGTCACAAAAAATTTCTTGAATAGTATAAAAATATAATAACTTGAAAATATTATGTTAAGTACTTATATATGTATATTAAAAAGGCCTTAATATTGGAATTTGGACACATCCGTTATTAATATTATTAAAGGAAAAAATTGTAGTACAAGCATGCTGGTTTTAAATGATCATGAAAATAGTTCGGGTCACTCGAAAATTAAATCTTTCATTATATACTTATATTCTAACTAATAAGGTTATATAATTAATAGGTATTAAATTATGTATACCGTAATTCAAATATTATAACCCAAATCAATAATATTATATTAACCACTAAATTGTAGACGGTGGCTAACGAAGTATAATTTATTATGCTATGATATAAAATAACGATTTTACTAGGTATGTTTTTAATTTTCAGAAATTGAAATTTGTCGAAGGATCGTATGCATTTCAGCTGTGGCAAAAACCTCCGGTTAAAGTTTACGTCAACGTGTACATATTTAACGTGACTAACGCTGATAGATTTTTGGCAGGCGAAGACGAAAAACTGGATGTCAAAGAAATAGGCCCGTATGTTTATTGGTAAGTATGAGGGCACTATATTATTATAGTTACTTTATTAATATTGTAACATGTTTGTACATCAATACATTTTAATGAAAAATATAAGAGCACATCGTAAATTATATATTTATTGCAATCTTATGGATATTATAACAAGTCGGTATAGTAATAAACTAAAAATTTTCTATAGAGTTAAAGAAAAATATACCAAATACCCATACACTGCTAAAGACACAAAAATGGTGGGGGGAGAGTGACTAACACAAAATGATATACCTATGAATAGTATGTTGCATTTATTTACAATTAGGGGACCTGCTGAATATCAGTAGCAATTGGTACAAAAATAGTCGTCATTTTTCGAAAATGATCTATTATGTCTAAAAATGACTTGTTTGTAAATTTAAGGTAATTATTGTTTCAATTGTGAAAATAAGTCGATTTTGTTATAAACTGTTTTCGATGTATTGCAGAATATTTTCCTATAGTTATTTGCTTTTAGTTCAGGAAAACATCACAGTTTCCTCAGGTGCGAGGCCTAGAATAAATAGCAAAAAGTATACAAAAACAAATATATTTATATATATATCTGTTTAAAATACTTTAATTTTGCTCAAAATCAAATATGACTGTTATTGTTGATAATAGGATTTAGGTTTTTAAGAAATTATAGTATTATCACATTGTTTTATGTACCTATTTATATATCCAAATAAGTAGATACTTAACACTTGGCCTTCTCTATTTATACAATATGGGTTTTAATATACAATTGAAATTAAGTTTTTTTTAATGATTGATAATTTTGTAATATTAGCAACTATTTTTTTTTTAACAGATTCTATGAAATTTTTTTATTTTTTTTTTTAAATTATTGGTCATCAAAGTTTTATCAATAATTATATAATTAAAACAAAATTTTTACCGCCATACGAAAAAAAATCATTTATGTATTTAAGCGTATTATCTATGATTTTGAATAATTTTTAATTTATAAAACATTAAAATAATTAATACACATTTTGATCAAGGATAAATCATACTAAAGAAAATTTTTAATATAAAGTTTTTATAAAGTTTTTAAAGTTTAAAAATAGTACTGTAGACAAAAACATATATACATATTACCAGATTTTGTTTTCAGAAATGGTGTAGTTTTAATTCGAGGATAATATATTATATTGTATATTATTGTACGTCAGTTGTCTAATGAAATAAGTAGTAATAATATATTAATAAAAACAAAACGTGTTAAGGAAATAACTAAATTTTGTCTATCTAGGTACCTACATAATATTGTGTTTGATATTATAATTATATTCGATTTTAGTTGGAAATAATTATATACGAATTTCCTTGTTCATTTAGATACATTTTTCGGGATACTGCTCAATACTGCACATTTTGCTTTGCCGTATAATTGTGATATAATAAAACTAAAATACGCAATAGACAACGGTCCTATAGAGTAATTTATAATGTAGGCGCATCATATGAATTATTCGCATTTTATTATTATAATTTATTTATATCCCGAAACAGAGGGTCTGAGTTCAGGTATCGCCGCTCGTACCTACATTTACGCGTATAATATATTATACATGGTTATTATTTTTATTTTTTACCCGCCACTACGCATCGCACCCGCGCGTGCCATTTTAATATTTCACTTTCATGCTACCGCTTCCCCGCAGCAGCTTTGATAATAAAACGTCCTCACGTCTACGTGTATACGTATATAATAGGGGTGAAGTGTATGGCCTACTCAGTGAGTTTCACTTAACCTCTGAATGTTTAACATTCTTTGACAGTTGGCCGGTACAAACATCACGTTCTCTAAAAACAACTGTACTATGGATTAACCGATCCCGGCGTTCAAAGTTTAGAGTATACTGTATAGATACCAGAATATATACATATTATATACGGAACACAAAAATATAAACGACACATCGTCATTTATCCGCGAACCCAATTTGTGCGATCAGATCCAAGAGCTTGTGTTATTATTATATTATAATAAGAATATTATATTTTACAAATATTTTTCCAGGCGAATACGCGCTCTTTTATTTTTGTCTACAAAATGTATACCGTTAACACACTACACCACCAACAACAATATCATAATATATTGCATACGGAAGTCAACGAGGGTTTTTTTTTCGTTTATAATATTATATGGTTTATGTGTGTACTTATTTGGCCCATTACCAGAGATGTCGTGGTACGAACCCGGGATCCTCAGTTTGCTGTCATACAGTTTAATAAATTATGACGATTAATGCAGCTCGAATCCGGTTTAAACCCGCTGGATACGCTTGTCCGCGGATGCGACCGTAAACATCATCGGTTAATATAATATATTAAATTCAAAAATCGTTGTAGGTTATAGAATTATAATAATTATTAATAAATATCACTTGTTTGTTAACTGCGCGCCGCGTGGTACGGGTAATGGAATTTTAATTTCGGGTAATTGCTTCGGATGTCTAATTAACGACGTTCAATGTTCGTTCAACTAGTCCGTTGGAAGGTAAACCGGCGGCAAGTCCGTATCTAATGTGACTCGGTTTTGTTTGTTTTGTTTGTGATAATTTACAATTTATTTTTATTTATTGCACACGTGCCTGCAATTTAAAATTTAAATACGTATATCAAACCAGTCAAACAGTCACGAGGTAGGTATGACCTATATGAAAATCATAATATACACGGTATCTTCTATTTCACGTTAAAATGTGTAATTATCTGATTTCCGTAAACGGTTATTGATTGATTATTTCTAGAGCTTTGATTTATTTTTGCTAAAGAAATATTAAATATTACACGTTATAACCATGTTAAAAATAAAATTGAATTCAGTCTGTATAAAACTATAAACACAGCCGTTTCATAAAATCTAATTATAAACAACCATAATATAGCTACGACAAGCTTATAAACTTTTTTCTTTTATAATTTTAATTTTCAAAGCATAAACTTGCAGACAATATATATATTGTTTCAGGTTAGTTAGGTTTACTTTTTATGTTTAAAACTAACAACTAACGTGATTAAGGATTTGGAGGTAAGAAATAGTCAACAACAATGATTTTTATTGTACAATATACTATTTATCGTTGTATTGTTTTGCGTGAAGTCTTTCGCTATTTTTTTCTTTCGAAGTTTAATATACAATATTTACTAACACGTTAAGGTTAATAATTAATTAAGTTAAATTGTAATACGAAAAAATACCTTTACATTGTAAATATAAAGTATGATTTTAAAATTATAAAATATTATAATATGTTAAAGTACCTATGTAAAAAATAAGCAAAAAAAAAGTTTCAGATTTTTATTTATAAGGTTATAGAATGTATTTTGTGTTTACTTATAATAGGTATCTAAAAGAAAAAATAGAAAAAAATGTTATTAAAATATTATAAGATAAAAAAAACCTTTCATTTATTATAATATAAAATATATGGTAAGGTACCGTTAACTGTTGTCAAAGTATGATAAAAAAAAAACTAGTAAAATTTGCAAAAAAAAAAAAATATATTTACTCGTAGAGTAACTATAAAATATTATTTAATTATTTGTAATTAAAGTTCAAAAGTTCAAAATACTAGTTTATTTTTCAAATCGATTAGACGAAGTCGGTGGCTGGTCAACTTCGTACGCATCTGTTTAAAATAATACGTACATTAGCGATTAGGAGACAAATACGTTTTAGTTTTTCATAGAACATTCGATTTTATTATATCTCAATCACTTAAATTGAACAAAATAACATAACACAAACGCTATAAATCATAGTTATCGCAAAAATATTAAGTAACAAAATACATTGGCACTTAACATTTTTGAAAAATATTTTAAATTTCAGAGTAGACAGATAGGTAGGTATATTTTACTTATTATTATTATGTACTACCATGTTAAATATCTTTTTCTACAAATGTTTTATTATGATGATTGGCCGTATTTATATAAGCTAGTTATGTGCAGTCATTGTAATATTATATATAAACTAATAATACGTTAGGTATGTCTATGTAGAACTCTACTACACACTAATCGTAGTCATTATATAGCAAAGCCCATATTCTGCAGGACTACTGCTCATTTTTAATTTTGCGTCAAACTATTGGAACTAAGGAATAAAGTATATAAATTATTAAATAACATAGGTAGTTTATTATGGAAATAGTATAATATTTGTATAATAAAATAATAATATGGTGCTAAAATGCTAAATGCGTAGATATTTTTAATATTTAAATTATTCACGAACTATATAATATGATATTATGTCTATAATGTTGCAAGTTTGTTTTTAAATTCAATATTTATTATATTATTATAATATTCGAGTTAAAAAATAAAAGAATGGTACAAAAAAAAAACATGTTATGTTAGAGTATGACAACATGACAACACTACCTCACCTGTTTACTAATTTATGAAAATACATTATTGACTTTCACATTTCAGTGTTATAATAATTCGTCCGTGGTTTGTCTTACAGGGAGGAGTTGGAAAACACGAACACTACGTTTCACAGCAATGACACTGTAACGTATATCCCAAGGAGAAAACTGCACTTCGAACTTAAATCGTCCGTTGGAGATCCCGAGAAGGATCGCATCGTCGTTCCTAACATCCCCTTATTGGTATAAGACATATTATTATTATCTCTTTTAACAGGAACTATGTTTTATATAATATTTTAATGATTGATCGAAAACCGCCGTCCCGATATACGAGCTGAACTTCCCGATACAATGTTTAGAATGCCTCAATGATAACTTTTTCGTTTATAAACCAGTCTATAAAAATGCGCGATATTAATCTCTAACTATTATTTATAATTGTACGATAAATATGTTTAATTTCTTGGGCTTG
The DNA here is from genome assembly GCF_020882245.1 of Rhopalosiphum padi. Classification (NCBI taxonomy): domain Eukaryota; kingdom Metazoa; phylum Arthropoda; class Insecta; order Hemiptera; family Aphididae; genus Rhopalosiphum; species Rhopalosiphum padi. The sequence goes on from NC_083599.1 coordinate 33,144,033, forward strand.
ATTATTAGGTATGGTATGGCTTATTATATCTGAAGACTATTTTGTGAACTTTCCATTTTAAATTATCAACTATGGTAACTATTATTTTATTTATAGAAAATCTACAGTACTCATATAGCTAAATACGTGAAACAAATAAGTCATGTTTGATACCTAAATTAATAATATTCGATATTATTTCAAATATCGGAAAAAATGTTTTATAAATTTCATACTATTATCTATACTCGTTAGTGGCGTGCTCAGCTTTTAGTTAGTATAGATAATATATCATTACAAAAAAATCCAAAGGGGGCATATAATACCCTGATCCCCCCCGTGAGCTCGCCACTGATACTCGTAGTAATAATTGAGGTTGTACGGTTTAATATTCACGAAAATCGTATTGCATAATATAAGTAATAAAGCAGGTAATTGTTTTTTAAAATTAACCATAAACTATCTATTAAACAATTTAATTCTAATATTAATATATCATAAATATATCCTGTGTGTGGCGTAGGCTGAAGTTCATGATAATTTAATATATTTTATACCTTCGATAACATTTTAATGATAGGAGAAGTAGGTGCGAAAGTGTTTGCATAGCATTATTATTTATTATACACCTACGTATTGTTGAATGTTTATATTATTTTTGTTGGAAGTATAATATAATAATACGCGTCTTTTTTACAGTACGCCGTATGTAAATTCACTAATTTAAAGTGGTGTACCTACTAGGCGTATGTAGATTCCATATTATTCTACGCTATAAATTAATAAATCTTCCACGGAATCCTCTCCGCCGTCCCATTCACTGTTAACTAGTATGTCGCAGCGTTTCTTGGATAATTTGCATTTGGAGCACCTACATTATTTTTTAAAAAACTTTTTATTTCATTTATATTTTGTTTATTTCATTCAACGCTTTTGTGCGATTTATATAAAAACTACATTATTACTGCATGCAAATACACAGCATTAACGAGTTTTAAACTATATAATATATAAGTACGAGTTGGTAACAAAATATTAAACGTGTGTAATCTGAACTAGATAATATATTATTCTATTTTAAAAATAACAATTTATTTTATCTAAAAACTTTCAAATTTATTTATAACCCCGTAATAATAAAAAATTTTGGCGGATCCTAAAAAAGAAATTCAAGTTATATCAAAAATTATATTTTACCTGGTTTTTAAAACCAATTAAGAATACATCGATTTGATAGATTAATGTGTGTCGGCATTAAAATTAATAAACCGAAAAATACTAAGTGATTATTATTATAAGAACCTCAAATACATCAGATATATATTTATAATATTTTGCTGTTATCAAGTACTTAATAGACAATAATGAAATTAAAAAAAAAACTATTATATTCGTAGTTTTTATTCATATAAAGAAAAGTAGGACAGATTTTCATGATTTATCGACATCGTAGTATTATTTATGCCTACAATCTAATTTAAATTTAAGTCAATTAAATATTATCATATTTGTATTATGCTTACTGTGGGGTCATAATTTCTTTATTTATTTAATTCAATATTAATATTTAATTAATACAATTATGTAACTTATAATATAACCAAAACTCTGTGATTATTTCAAGTTGGATAATTTATTTATCATAATATTTAATTATTTATCAATGCTTTATATCTAATACATATTTTAAATATCAGGTCTAAGGTAAAATATTAATTTTGGCAGAAACGAAATTTAAACTTATTTTTTATTTTTTGAAAATGATACATAACCATCGTTTGTCATGTGTAATGGGTGCCTATACTGCCACCCGACAGATAATCATTTACATATTATTATTTTAAAGTAAGTGGTTTCAGGGTTATAGAAAGATCAAACTTCAATATTGGATTGCAAGAGGACTTGAGAATAAGTTATAAAAGCACGAGTAGATGAATGACTTATAATAATAAGGAGGAAAAAAGTATACGGTGTTTCAGGCGGTACTTTGTATTTATTTATTATTGCGTACTGATAAAAAGTATGCTGTATTATTATACATTTGCAGTATATATATAAAATACTATTTTTATATTATGTATCGAAACTGCAATATAATACGGTACGAATACGAAAGTTGTTTTCCCGCGAATTCTAAGTCACTGCAGATCAATAGTATTAAAAACAGCAATACGATTCATCAACTATGTACACGTTATTTATACATGTGTGATTAATTCATTCAAATAATACTATAACAATATTTGTAATCGCTATTTAATATATTCTAAACACGACTATGTAATTATACTGCTACTACTATCGTACATTTATGTCTCAATATAGGGATTCAGTTCGATGCTCCGGAGTTCACCGATGTTCGTAAACGTAGTGTTCAATTCGTTGGTCGAATACCAGGATTCACAGCCGATACTCAACCTATCTGTAAACGAATTCCTATGGGGATACGATGACAGGTTAGTGAAGATGGCCAGCAGTGTGCTACCCACGTGGATCAATTTTTCAAAATTTGGGCTACTCGATCGGGTAATTATTGTTGGTTATAATCGGTACTTCTATACCTATTGCCGTATAATATTTTAAGCTTTAACGTGTGTTCCGGTCGCCCAGAATAATAAATTATTATTTCCGAGTAAACCAGTGTGTTCTTTTATTTTTCAACTTAGCGCGTTTATAAAATTGTATAATTTATATATAAAGGACATATATTATGTTGTTTTCGGCTTACATATTAAGTACGTTGCGTAGACAGTTTTAGTAAAACATAGCTAGATGAGAACTGTTGAACGTAAATTTGTAATGTTATACTTAATTGTAAGACGGAAACAATGCCGGCGAGAACGCCTTTTTAATAGTTTAAATGTAAAATAAGTTTAAAACTTTAAAACTTAGGATTTATTTTTAATGAGTTGGTAGTTTACAAATGGAAAAAAGGAACTCTCTTTAATATTTTAACAACAGTTAAGTAAAAATTTAAATTATAGAAATAATCCGATAACATCCTGTTATAGGTAGGTAATACCTTCTGATTTTAAAATGGGGAACTGAGTTTATCTTCCGAAATCACTGTTTACAATTATGAATTTAAATAAATTAAAAACCTGTTGATAATTAAATTTAATCTCGCGATTAAACCTATTCAAAAATTTAAACATTTATTTCCGACAGACACGGTCAGTTCTCGCATAAACAGTGAATTTATTAATAATATTGGTATGAAAAAACAAAACAATAAACAATTTAAATTACAATTACAAATTTTAAATAATTATCAATGTTTAATTATTTTAAAATGTAAAAATTGTTATAATTCTCTAGAAATAGTTAACAGTAGTCATTGGTCATTGAGTTATTTTAATAGCCTTGATCGGATCATAAAAAAACGCGTTTTTTATCTGACATTTTATATTACATACCTACATTATAATATACAAATTGGTTGTCAAATATGTGTATACGATAAATAAATTAAATTAGTTAGGTAGTAATAATAAATTAAAATAACTGTTCATACTTTTTTTTGAGATTGTTTTTGTATTGTTTTTAAAATTTATGTTTTTATTTTTATTTTATTTTTTTGTCATTTAAATATCAGTAAAAAAAAATCAAATAATAATAATATATAATTATATACCTAATTAAAGCTAACAATCAGAAAAATCAGTTAGATTTAATTGTACATGAAGAATTATAATTGTAAAGAATAATTAACACAATTTTTTACACAATGCAATTTTAAATTACGCGATTACGCTAATATAAAAGTAGTAATTTAACAATAATTTTAAAATACTGAATGGTATATCTTCAACGGTATTTTAGGTATACGTGACAACTCACTCGAGACGATAAAATAAAACTTTTAAATTGTATTCATTCATATAAAGGCGATTTTTAGCGAATAGTACTAAAACTACAAAATATATCGTAATGATTTATCGTCTTCATATTATTACATTACTCCCGTACGAATTCTTCGGGTTGTATTTATTTTTTCATTCTCGCTACATAATATATTTTTTAAAAGTCGTGAAATTTTCATTTTATTGTTTTCTTCTTTCAAACACCGGATTACCCGCGCACGGTTTTGATTTCAACATATTATTATAAAGACCGCGTCCCGCGTGAGTGCCTACTCGTCGTCTCCGCGCGCACTTGAATGTGACCTGCAAATTCATATGTAGGTACATGTATAACCATCGCAAACGCCAAGTCGCATAATTTTCACATAGTCGCGCGTATTCGTATATATATATACAATGAATTTGTAGTGTGATGCCATACGCATACAGAGTGTAACAGAAATAATTGACACACGTAAAATGTTATTAACCGTAACTATATAATATATTATGTGTACAGCGTATAATACATTTTATTCTAATCAACGTTCACGTTTTTCATTTCTTAATGAAATTGTTAGATGATGATCATAATAATTAAATTAAAACACGAATATTGATCGGAATAAAAAGTGGGTATTACATAAAGGTCGTCGTTAATCAAATGCATCAGTTATTTATATTACACTCTGTATATATAGGTAATATCATGATGGTGTCGCCTCTATAACAGCACGTCTACCCTTTTCGCGGTGTATATATAAAACTACGGAAAAAGCGTATACGGCGTACTGAAATGGATGAAAAACACATCAAGATAATTATGTTTAAACATCGTAAAAATTCGGTATACAATTATATACCTATAATAATATCGAACGGGGGCTGCGTCAAATTTATTTTAACTTTTGCTAAGGTAATTTAAGGTAATAACTTAAAATAGTAATTTTTTTTCAATAGATTACAAGTACTTGTGGTTGGAGAATTAATTCAAAATCTTAATATCTACGAAAAATAAATAAAAATGCATCCTTAAATTGATATTAATCTATATAAATGTAACGTAATAATTCTAACTATCCGTTTTACATATTGTATAATGTAGTGTATAGAATTATTTTTATTTTCGAAAATCATAAACTATAAATAGATTATTAGACTATGATACGCATTTAAATAGTATCTAATAAATATATTGAATTCTTAAATTATTCAAAACACTATTTACCTCAAAAAAGGAGTTGAATAAAATATAATTTAAACTAAGTTTTTTTTTTTATTTATTATGAGCAAACTCTGACTTAGAAATATAAAAAACTATTCTATAATAATTTATTGATTTTTTGTACTACTTTAAAGTTTAGACGAGCCAGTGCTCTGGAAATACATTTTGCCTTACATTCTGAATATGTAGGTACGCGCGTATATAATATAATATCTAACTATAGTGACTAACCATTGGTATTTCTGTGTGTTTATTGATTGTTAAAATATTATTTAAAATGTTGAAATTTGATAATGCCAACCTATCATACTATTTGAGTATGCATAACATGTTTTATTCGTTAGGAACCTACATATACTGATTGATTTTTACTGACAATATTATATTTTATTAGATGTTGGACGAAGGAACCAATGTCGTCACAATGGCTGTGCCATCGGAACGACAAACAAAACGTCCCTATACAATAGATAACTTCAATGGATCGCCGATTTTACACCAATGGGCCAATGCTGATGCGCCTAATGAGATGTAAGCATATTACTACGTAATACATCAATGTTGGTTTCTAAAACCAACATTTAAATATTAAAAAGTTTTATGTATAAATTTCGTCTATGACGATTGTTATTGTCATCGACCAATATTCTAATCAAATTTAGATTAGGTTTAATGGAAATGTTTCGTTTTCTAATAACTATTGGGGATTATAATATTAATTAGGAATATTGAAAAGGTATATCTTAGCAAAATAACATTATTACCTGTATATATTTTTAAGTCTAAGTAATGTTTGTTATGTGCAATAGGGAAAGGTAGATTATTTACTGAATTCATAAGGCAATTTTAGGTCTGAGTGTGAGTGTGCAATGGATTGGTGTGAGTGAGTTCATTTTTAGGATTTACTTTATATACTAATTTATTCTCCAGTTAATTTGGGAGATTTGTACATTGATTCCCAGTACAAGTATAATATATTCACAAATCTCAAATTATTAGCATTATCAAGGAGACACCACGGAGAGGTTGGCTGATGAGTCTCTGACCATTTTTTTTAATTACTGAATTTGGTTATTCGTCATGTTTTAATTAATTTAGCTACCTATTATGATTGTTAAAAGTAGGTTAAATTTTTTTGATTTAGTTATTAAATATTGTCAATCATCGTCATAGTTGTCTTTTTTCATAAAATATTAGAGGATTATTGAGGAGAAGATAAACATTTGCAACTCAAACAATTGGTATCTGTCTATGAGATTTTCGATATAGGCACTTGTACATTATTTCTCTCGTAAATATTTATTTTTCCTTATTTTCCAGTAGTATACGAAGAAAAGAGAATCAAATCATATACAAATACATAATCCCGAATATTAAATCATTGGTATCAATTTAAGTAAACAGGTACCTGCGAATCAACTCATACACAACCCAGTGAATGAATTTTGATTAATTTACTTTAATTACCAGCATAAACAGAACATGGCTTCATGTCTAGAGAGTGCAAATATTTCTGGGAATCTCAACCATCCCTTCCCTATGAAAATATTATTATTATTATGGTATATACTGTACTAGTATACTATAGGTACTGGAACCTACTATGTATTTTATTTGATAGCATGTCACAAAACACAATTATTAAAAAAACTACAAACGCTAAGCTAGGTTATTTTTGTCATAATATAATGACTTGCTCCGCTCAAAATCTAAACGCGTTATATGTAAAAAATCTTTTTTTTTGTTTAGAGAGTGTCGTCGCATACGCTGCATACTCCTTGGCTTCGCTCATAATCCTCAGTATTTATACGATATTGACTGAAGGCCTAATTGTATTTGCATCATATTTGACGTAATTTTAAGATTATAATGGAGACTATTGAAATATTTATCGTTGACCGACTCCCTAGTTGTAATATAGAGAATAATTGGTTAATTCGACGTAAACAATTTTAATAATAGTTATATTTTGAAATTACTTTGAGGAACACAATTTTGGATTAGAAAGTTTCTGATACTGCTAGATTTGAACATACAGAAAAGTATCTTTCTTCTAGGTAAAATTTTAATATAAAGAAGGTGTAAGCTCGAAAGATATATTTTATTTAAAAAAAATAAGCCTTTAGTGTCCGACTTTATCAAAGCTGCATCTAGAAACGCACCGGTTTATAACAAGAATTTATAAAACAACGGTGATATAAAAATAAACACAAACTTTTTTTCTTTCAACATAAAGTAGGGAGTGGCCCAATTTTTGAAACGAGTAGAGAAAACTTCATATTTTATTAAATCATGCGTATAATCTATTCAAATGCACAGTTTTGTCCTTTTACTCATGTATGACGTAACTTGGTAATTTAAATTAGCAAAATAGGTATTGTCATTTACAATCTACCATATGGCAAAAACTTGCGAGGGCATATCACGTTTGATAGTCACTTGGTTAATTTTTAAATACCAGATAATGGAGCGCGCTGAATTAATGTAAACATGGTATCTACAAATTAATTTTATTACGAGTATATTTGCGATATGTAAGTATTTTTTTTTTTTAAATTTTTGTAGATTTTAAAAATACGTGGCATGTTCATGCTTTTAACACGGGCTAGATACTAAATAAAATAATTATTTTATGAATTTTAAGACATACGAAGTTATATAATTCATAACAGAAATTCGTTATACTCATATTATCATTAATAAAAGTTTTAACATAAACTAATAACATCAGAAAGGAGTACATTTTAGTTTAACATATTTACCAGAAATATTAATTAGAAATATACTTTATTCTATGTTAATTGTACACATATTGTTTCAAACTTGGCTATGATTTCAATTAAATCAGTAGCCGACTACCCTAGCAGTGATTATATTGGCTATATAAGTATTTTAATATTTCTAATATGATATAATATAATAATTATACAGTACCTAAAGACTTTAAAAAAAAAATCCATGCTCTCTTAACATTTCATTTAACAACTTATAAAATAACGATTTAAACAAAAAACTAGACGAACGTATTAATTTTTCTGAAGATTTTTATCATTCATATATTTCTTAAAAATAAAAAAATGAACTTGAACGACTTCATATTTTACAAATTGAATAAGATCAAATTCAATATTTAAGTAAACTTTCCGAACATTAAATGTCGGTCGGTTTTCTTGGTTCTACGATTTTCATAAGATTCTAATTCAATTAAAGATATTATATCTTTAATTATAATTCAAATTCCAAGTACGAACAGTAACTACTTCATATATATATAAAAAAAGGAAATAATTAGAATATAAAACACCTATTATAAACTAATTTTACTACTTATTTATCTACTCTTCAATCAAAATCCGGCATTTATATTTAGAATTTTATGAGCTTTGTTATTTTTAATTGGTATAGCTATTATGTACGAATAGAGCGTACAAGACGTATAACGTGAAACATCAAATATTAAATTGAATGTGTTTCCTTTTTTTTTTTTTTTAGGAATAAATGTTCGTTGAATTCATCATCGGAGGGATTACTATTCCCAAGGCACTTGACCAAAGATATGCATTTCCCAATTTATCGAAAAGCCTTCTGCCGAACATTGCCTTTGACATATAACTCTACCAGCGATATGCCCATTGGGTATCCCACTGTTTATTTGTATAAGTTTTTGCCCGATGTTTTTAATTCTTCTCTGGATGATAATAAATGTTATTGCCCGCAAGATGGGTGCTTGCTACCAGGACTGTCAGATATATCGCCGTGCTACTACAGTAAGTAAAAAAATATCGTATTGATTTTATACATAATCATTTTAATTTATTTATTATATTAAACCATATTATTAGCTTATGTTAAAATGTGCATCAATATTTTTTAATTAGTTGAAATTTTAAATACGTGATTTATATATTTACATATAATAAACATATAATAATTATTATGTTTATTAGACAACTTTGTTATGACATTTTGAAGCATTTGTAATCAGCCGAGTACACAAAAACATATTGTTATTTTTTTTTTTGTGGTTGGTGTATGTGTGGGAGGGATATAAGTTGTACATTTTCATATGTATACAAGAACTTTATTAACAGAAATCATTATCACTTTTACTCTATTAAAACATACCTAAATGTTTTTGTGAAATTTCGAGGGAGGAGTTGGACACCCTACCTTTTTGTGTACACGGCAGTTGATAAATATGTCGTAGTGCTATTTTAGATGGTATGATAACATTATATTTTATTGTGTAAAATAAATCCATTAAAGCTTCTCGTTTGTATTTAAAATTTATAAAGAACAAAAAAGAGCTTTATGGAAACACAATAGATCATGTATTCTGATATATTATTCAAAATATATTTTCCTGTCAGTTTTTCATTTAGGTTTCATAATTTACTAATTATTCAATGTTTAACTTCTTAATATAGGGGAGGGAAAATCATATAAAAGTGTAACATTTATACTTTATTATTGTTTCCGCCGTACTTAAACTAATGTAATATTGCAAAAAGTTTCATGTTATTACGATCTTGAAGTTTATTTTTATTTTATATTTTAATCGCCAATTTAACTCGCGAATTACCTTACAGATATACCAGTGGCAGTGTCGTTTCCACATTTTTACGGCGGCGACCCGGCGTTGTTGGACAATGTCAATGGAATCGCTCCCAACATGGAAAAACATCAATCCGTAGTTGCTGTACAACCGGTAATGAACGATTTTAATACGACGTCGCTTATTACACCATTTAAGAACGTCCGTTTAGAGTAAAACCTCAGTGAAAAGTGTGTTCATGGTTATAATATATTATGATAAATCGTCAGTGAAGGATTTATAGATAGGAACAATCCACCAGTTGTCATGCAGGTCTAGAGGTATATCTGCGTATCACATCATATCTGTACCAGCTACTTGTAAATAAGAGTGGATCAATTTAATTTGAAGGGAGCTATTAAACTTAGACGAAGGCCTCCAAGTGATGAAACGATTACACAGTGCAGTAACTATATCATTGCGTATCTTTGGAGTACCTATACTACCACCTTATGGATAACTCTATGATAGCTATTATTGTTATTTAATTTGAAGTAGAACAATGAAGTATAAATTTAAATATAAATTTTGCATTAGTTTTACAGCGATATATCATAAAATACTAAATAAACCACTAATATGAAACAAATTAGGTATAATTTAAGTTTAAAATTATAAATTAATAAAGAACTGGAATTAACGTTGTTAATTTATAAGAAATATTTAAACTTTTAATTATTAATTATGAAATTATTGTTAAAATTCAGTAGATACTTTAATTTTAAAAAACTTTAATAACAATTGTTAATAATTTTTGAATAAATGACTAGATATATTTCGTTAAAATTTTAGACTCACGATTAAATGAGTTTTATAAATCTCGTGAAATTGTTTTGTAGAATTTAAGTAAAAATGGAAAATGTCAAACAACAAGACGTGAAGTTTAGGTTATTTTTATTATCGAAAAAAACACGAGTTTACTGTAAAACAGCCCACTGGAACTTTTTTTTATACCTACTAACGAATGTCAAATAATAATCACGACGCAAGTTCGCTAATAGTTTACGTCCACCTACACTTTATTCGGATTATTTTCATGACTTTGCAGACTTATTTACTAGATATAATCGTATACATATTGAAATAAATCATCGACATTAATATTTTCGGCATAAGGTCAACCGGGACTGTTTCGTTATTCCAATAATTTTACTAGACACCTAATCGAAATATTTATTACAATAATAAATTTGCTTTTTTTTCGGAGCAATTTATCACAATTGATTATTATTATTATTATTAAGTAATTGTTTTAATAACCTCGCTATAGAAATCGGCACGAGACCGGCTTGAATCACCTATACGTAGACGCTCTGCGGGTACAATTATATCATATTCTATACGACTGAAGATTCCACTTTTTGTACAGTAAAACAAGTCAAATGCGTGTCATTGTTTAAAAAAATTTTCGTTTTTTTTTTCGTACTTTAACAATTCAGTGTTTTTTTTTTATTCGAATTAAAAATTTGCGTCATTAAAACCGGAAGTAAAAAAATCACTCACTCGACAGACGTAATTTGTATTTGTAGCTCGAAACGCCGCCGCCGCAAAAAAATAATATATTTATACCTATCAAAATAATTATTCCTAAAAGGTCAAATGATAATAATTAAAAAAAAACAGCTATTGGTAAAACAAAAGGTTCTCAACCCTACCAATATACTACGGAAACAATGGAAATTCTTATTAGCCATATACTAAACTGTGTTTAAACGCTTATCTATATTATTGTATGTTTGACGGTGTTTTTATTTCCTCAGGATCTCGGTATACCGCTGGCCGTGGACATTAAAATTCAGTTGAACTTAATCATAAAGGCCACGAGGTACGTGAACCGCGCCAAGAAGTTCAATGGATTGACGTTGCCAATATGTTGGTTGCATTTGGTAAGATTTATCACACATTACGATAATGTTTCGTGGTTATGGGGTTGGCAGCTAGTGTTTAAGTAAACTACAATATCATAATCAGTTACCTAATATTGATTGATTATGTTATCGGTCGAAAACATTGCACCCGCTTCGATAATCCATTATGATATCAACTGACGGTTATGATGAGGTTTTCGTTTATTTTATTACTTCTCAAACCAAAGTATTTGCGCGAAGGTAATCTGTGAAAAAAATATGGGGGGCAAAATAATACAAAATCAGGTTATGCCATGGTAATTTTTTTCCTTTTTTACAATAATAAAACCCTGTGTGAATGACACCCTTCTCATTTATATACAGTAATTATTTTGTTTTTTTAGTAGACACTAGACACCAAGTTTTAATACTCTAATACCCTAACTGACTAACAAAACTATAAAATTACCATAATAATAATAAAAACTATAAAACTTGCATTGATGTATAGTAGGATTTTACTGTTTAGTATATCACTTCATTGAGAAGGTAAGACTCACGGATATAAGGTTCAGTCGCTTATTAGACTCAAAATTGTCTGGAACGGTCCGGACGTATGAAAATACATTAAAAAAAAATAGGTTATAAGACTCAAATTTCGTAAAATAAATAGTAGAAAATACATTTTTTTGGTTATAATTTAAATTCAACAATAAATAATTATACGTAATTATATGAAAACGATTCTGAGTGGTGATGATAAAATTATGTGTGTGGCAGATATTTCTAAGAATATTTTGTAGTATATTTAAACTGTTATTACAGGTTTATTTGATATTATAAATATTATAATATGATCCTATAACATGTCGATTTAGTTAATAGTTTTTGCCAAAAACATAAATTAAGTAAAATAATGCTATCTCTATGTGCTTAACATTATTTTTTTAGTAATAATTAACTAAAATGATTATAATTTAATAAAAAAAAAAATTAATTTTAATCATGTCAAACCACTTTTAGATAATAATATTAACTCTCCAGTTGTATGTACCTAACTGGATACGTAAAAGATTTAAAAATTAATACTTGAAGGGTCTATTTTAGGTTATTTTATGATTATTTAAGTACCCCATAAGATTTTTTATTTAATGTTTAATATATTTAACCTACAGAGCCCAAATCGAATTGGGCACTGTACCTATACAATGCCCGGACAATGTTAACTAATTCCAACATTGCCCTTGAAAATCAACTTTTGAAGATCCATGTATTCTTGAGTACTGTTTGACGAAGAAAATAACCAAACATTAAGAATTTTAAAATAAATGTCCGTAAATAGCAAAAAAGAATCAAACATATTTTGAATATCATGCTCATAAAATAGTTTTATATAATATGTTTAGTGAAAAAGTCAATTCTATATGGTTTGTAGTTCTTTTTGAATCACAACAAACAAACAAAATTGATTTTGACAAAAGCTCAGTGCAATTTTCCAGCTACTTTTTGTTAATATTTTATCAATTTCAAAGGACGAATCAACCTTAAAATATGAAGATTGATGCAAATTTTCTGGTCCAAATTGTAATAATTGTTACAAAGACATAAAAACAATAAAAAAAAACCTCGTTGTAAAACCAATACTTCGCCTGATTCTCAGAATCCAAAACTTAACTATCTCAAACAAAATATTTAATTTTTACTCAATTTAAAACATATTTAGTGTTATTCTTATACAAATACATGGTCTGATATGATAAAAAAAAATCTTGATTACAGTATGATTAAATAGACTAGTATTCGAATTAAATATAATCAAAATACAAGTTATTTAACTTAAGTAAGAAAACATTTATGTAATTATAAGAGGTACTCACTCGATTTTAACAACGGCACAACATTTAAAAACAAGTAAAAAGTAAAGTAAAAAAACATTTCACGGGAATAAACCAAAGGCACGTGGATTTATCTTGCCAATACATTATTTTTTCATTTTTTCTAGCAACTATTCTTTTATATTATTTAATAAATTGTCATTATGTATATGCAATATGCATACATAGTTCAGTGTTCATGATGAAGCGTCAAATCGGGATTATGACTAAAAAATACGACTTTTATCGTTTTCCATTTTTTTCTTTATCCGAGAAGTTATTATAAAAGTATTTAATATTTATTATTTACGAATAAGGTACATGTTACGCAATCGATAATATAATAATTAATGCCAAAACGCCTTGACTAAGACACGTACAATTAACATCATTGGTATAGTTGGTATACCTACAAACTTTTGGCGTAAGTACATGCCGGTGTATAATAAACACACGCACGTAGTAATAAAACGCCAAATATACCTATACACATACGAATATTCGCACTTAATAGAGTTATTAATTTTTGAGTGATTCGTTTCAAATAAAATTGATATTATCATCAGCTCATTTGCATAGCCGGGCGGTGCAATTAACTAATATTACTCGTGTACCTCTGTATACTGGTTTTTTTTTCGACGTTCATCAATGTCTGACATGTATGCATACATTAAAATGGTCCAAGGCTCATTCTTATTAGCAACGAAAATGCTCGGGGCGTATTGTCCACAATTTGTCGATATGTCGATTAGTGCGTATAACAATTTATCTAATTTAAAACAATATACTACATCAATAAGCCATTTATAATAAATTCAATAACGATTCGCTATTCGTCGGGGCGACGGTGGTAATAACAAAATTGTAGGTTGCGCAATCACAATGTATTATTATACAGGTAGAGGTAGTTCGTAAGCGAAAACATAAATCGTGTGGTTCGCGTGGCGCGGCAATTCGCACTAAACGGTGCACGCAGTAAAAATCAGAGTATGTACGGTAAAGATTTACTTCGTCGAAACGAAAGACGCATAGAACGCATATAATATTATTTTCATATGAATGTAAAAACGCAAGTGATGGTTTATAAAAAATATTAAACATATCATACCGTGTTTCAATACTGCAGAGCCGTGCATGATACCATCGCGCCGTAGCTACTTTAAAATATAGTTTATTATAACACCCATAGGCTTAAACATAATATAATATTTATAGTTGAAAATTGTTTCCAGCTAACCACCTAAGTACAATATGGAAATAAATACGAAATTATATAGTTCATGTTTTCACCACAAAACTTTTCCAATAAAATACATTTCAAAGAAAAACAGACTTAACTGACCTATTAAACGTTTTTAAAAATCTGATAAATATAATATCCCCATCCCTTAGCATTCGTAATAGTTAAATATTGTCGATCATCAATCGGCATTTGCTTGATTAAGATTGATCTACTGTAAAGATTTCGGGTTCATTATAAACATTAAAAAAAAAAAACCAATAAAAATCCTTTCATAAATTAATTTCTTTTCAGAACCTTTTTTTATTTCATGTTTTAATAAATAGAAAACATTACAGGGTCCGTAGTTATTGATGTTTATAAATATAAAAAGATTTTAAATATTATTTGTAACTATTAATTTTTAGTAATTTTAATACTAATAAACATTAAACAAGGATTTTTATAAAAAATATCCTAAGCTGGACATTAATGATTTAATAAATTAGAAGTTGAGTTTAAAGTTAAAATGGTCTTAACTTTATGGTTTAAAATCTTTATTAATTTAAATTAACTTACTTGTTTCTATGTTAATTTAAAATAAATATTAAAATATTTTAATACTTATCCACTAAATTATCTATAAATTTAATATAAAAAAATATTAATAAGCTATACAGTTATACTAGTTATCTATTGAACTTCTTAATTCAATTAGAAAATATAATTTACTTGTCTAGCCTTGGAAATATTTCACTGAAGATTTATTATCTGATTTCATTGGTATATGGCAGACATTGAGAAGAAAATCTTAGGTCAGTCTTAAAATACATAACGAAGAGAGACTTTTTTTTATCGTAAACCTCTAAAATACAATTTTAAATATAATCTATGGACTACAAGGTATTGCAGTACATAAAATAACGTGTAAGTGAATGACTATAATTGTATGTTTATTGAGTCAATGGCTTTATATTATGACGTTTAATGAAAGATTTTCCTGATATCGAAAGGAAAAAAATAATTACAATGCTTATTGAATCTAATAAATCTTCGATAAATGATGATGTTACTTATATGATTCAACGACTGTCTATCGTTTCTTCAATGATATTCAACTCAATTCAAATTGTTGTTTACGTGGCCTTCGGTGTCAGCATGAGAGAGATGGGCATAAGATGAACAGATAGTCTGTGGATGAGAGAAAGAAAAACAATAACATTACCCATAAAATTGATATATAATTCGGAAATAGAAAAAAATATCAAAATCTGTAAAGAGGTCATCGAGTTGTCGAAGACCGTGCACTCTAATTTAGCAAGTAATAAATAACTAAATATTTATTTATTTAAAAATTAGTGGGTTATTCGTAATTTAATCACAAATCATACAATTTACAAACACTCATTTTTAAAGTGTTTGCGAATTGCAGTAAAATAAAAACAAAACACATGCACACGACACTGCAGACGTCTACGCACTCGTGTTTTTTTTTTTATATCAATTATTAGTTATTATAAAAAAGTTTCATTCTAAAGATTCCTATGCGTATACACTATACAGGATGATTATTTTAAAATTTTTAACAGTAAAAATACATTATCATTATTTATTCAAAATGTTATAATATACTGTTTGAAAACATGATATTTTTTACAATATTTTATCATTATTAATTATTAAGATTTTATTTTGAATCACCCATACAAAAACAATATATTTTTCTGACAATTTCAGTTGGTAAAGTCAAATTTCGAATAAGTATTAGAGTAGTATCTTTACTCTCTACTAGGTACTCCTTACTTAACTTTTCGTTTGAAATTTAAAATGTGTACATTTTAAAAAAAGTTATAAAAATTAAAATCTATAGTAGCTAAAAATTAGACTAAGAAAATTTTTCAAAAAAAAAATGTATACATTTTGAAATAGTAAGTGTTAATTGATAAAAAGATTCGTCCAATTTAATCTATTGCAGCCTCTAAATTTTCAAAAGGTTTATCATATTTTTTAACGAAAAAATAGAAACTTATTTTCACGTATTCGCAGTGCGAATTATTGTTTTTTAATAATGGTTATGCCATTTGCAACCGGATGGGAAAGATTTAATAAAAATACTTATATCACAATGCATAATAATATATACCTAATATATAAGTATGTGACACATTAATAGTTGGAAGAAATTATTGTTATATTATTTTATTCTCGTCAACATAGATGTTGGTATGACAAATTAACGACGACGCGAGGGTTTTCAAGATCCGTTTCATAACCGAGTTCTTGTAGGTAACTTTAAGTTAAATTTATTTGTATACAAATAACCTCTGATATAAACATTCGGCGTAAAACAATATTATGTTATCTTCCAAAACTTAAACGTAAAAAGTCAAAAGTATATAAAGCCGACTACTTAGACATAAAAAAAACTCTTCCAAAAATTTCGGGACCAAAATAGTGATATCATAATATCATTTATAATATATATCTATTGTGTACATTATATACACACGTTTCTCGATTAATGGATATAAAAAAAAAAACGACGATTCGACGAGGTTGTGCGTGCGTGCGGTCTATGTACAACTGTGCATGTAGGATGAACATAATATATATGTGGCATTTGTCCGCTGCGTATGGAGGTACGTGGTTTTCCTTGACATTCGGCCGTCGGATATTGTCCTAGGTACGGATAAATATTAATAATAACAATAATAATAATATATTTTAAACGTTGTTTTTATTTTATTACATTATTGTTGAACCCACCATATCGAGGAATATAAGATATATATATATATAAATATGTAGAAATTTACATCGCGTGGAGTCAAGGATGGAAAATATTAAATAAATGAAAAAAAAACGAAACGCCATTAAACGATTATCGACAGTCGTGTGTGTGTGTGTGTGTGCGCGCGCGCGCGCGTAAGCGCAGACAATAAGACAATCAGATAATTTTAAATGCGCGTACTTCCCACAATGCATCTCAAACATCGCCAAAATATGTTTTAAGTCTGAGTAAACCGGAACAGGAAGATGCAAAATATTTGGGTTCGGGTGGTTTACTTGACGCTCCGATATGCGTATATAATATAATATATACTAATGTATGGTAATTATCATAATATCATGTACATAATCGACGATGTGATTCTCTTATTTCCTCGTGGCTCGTAGATTATACGATGCAACAAAAATTAATTTTAAAGTATAGGTAAAATGAGAATCACGTGCGCATAATAAATTATGATAAACCATGATTATTTTATTATGATAATTAAAATGTCATAGAAAGTACAATCGTTTTTTTTGTTGGTAAATTTAAAATGTGTTTTTTACATTTTTTAAACAATGTTTAAATTTATAAAATATAACGTTGTAACAGAAAATATTGAATAATTAAACGAAAAAAAATAATTATGTATCAATTAACGTGATTTAAAATTAATGATAAACAATGAACTTACAGCGTGTAAATTAAAAAAAAAATAATTATAAATAGCGTATTAAAAATAATGTTTGTTATTTTTTACACATATCTATGACAATAAATATCATTATTTCAATACAAATGTTTAGCCTTGTATGATCAATTCTAAATTCTATGGACATTAGTTAATATTTTCGGAAATATTTTATTGGTTTTTTTTTTTGATTAAATAATAACTCATACGAATTAGTAATTAATATATTTCTGTAATTAGACTAATTCTAGATAAAGATTTTATCACGAGTAAAAGTTCCAAAAATATAAAAATGATATATATTTTTATAATTTAAACTGGTTTTAAACTATTAAAGACATTATGACCTGAAATTTTAGAAAAATGTAATTTTATTTTTTATTTTAAAATTAAAAACAATAATAATAACAATAAAATATATTCGTACATCATTTACAAGTAAACGGCTATCCGAATATTATGAAAAATTTAACGATATGAATAATACAAAAATTGATTCAACACCGATCTGTTTAATTTAAATCTATTTCCAATAGTTACTATTACTTTTTATTATTTTCCTTAAGACATAATAATCCTTACATATTCGGTTAAAATGTATAACTTAAGTAATACCGTACTTACCTCCGTATCTTACAAAAACTTGTTAGGTAACGACTACAATAATCGTTATAGAAGAGATTATAGTTTATATTAGGTATAAATTTAATATTTTAAAATGGATAAATTATTTACATTTATAATATAGGTACGCGTATTGAAACTGTCGATGAACCATTTGTAACTATCTAGATGATTTAATTATTCATATCTGGTATTTTTTTTTCTTCTCGCTGTAAAAGTGGGCTTAGGAGCATAATAATATAATAGTCGATGGGTTTATAAAATGTTTTAATAGAATCGATTTAAAAAAAAAAAAATCGTATCTTTCCTAACACACCTTTACACGTCTCAAACGTCAAACTGAATACCATCAAATCATCACGAATTAATCAGTATTCTATCTACATTTTAACGCTTCACGTTTATAATATAGAACAAGCAAATATAAATGTTGACCCTTCGCATGCAACCAAACTAAGTTTCTTACAGGAATCATTATTGACGTAACGACTTGTATTATACACACTGCTTAAAATGGGAGACTGTACATGAATTAGAATAATTTTATTATGCTCACCACAGCAAAGCGTCAAACGTTATCCAGACTAGTTGGGGCACAAGGATGTTCGATAATAATCAAAGTTGTCTGACAAGTGGGTCATAAGTGAATATAAAATTGAATAAATTAATACTGTTAATTATACATATTTGAATTCAAAAACATTTAATTATGTATTATTCTCACTACGTTATAATATTCGTTAAATAATTGTTTTTGTTTTCCATGACTTTCGTGACCTAATGTTTAGAATGTCTGCAAAAATATGACAGCATATACCTACTTTATATAGTTCGCCATATCGTATGTTCAGAAATTAAATATTTAAATTCACTAACATTTTGATTTTAGCTCATAATACACCATCGAAATAACAAATAAATTGAAATTATTATTTTTTTACAATATACTCGTAGGTATCATTTATTGTGAAACATTTACAGAATTCATTATGAATAATCGTAACGAGTTGTTTATAGTTATTATGGTAATGTGGTCCGAATTACACTGAAGTTAATAAATAATTTTACTGTCATCGTAATTTTATCACTCGCTGAATAATTGTATAATGGTTTTTAGATATGAATTAAATTCATAATATGAGTAGTATCTTTTAGTTCTTGTTCTAACTGTTAAAACAAACAAAATAAATTTAGTAATAATATTGAATCGAAGAAAATCGAAGTTTCAAGGCTTTACACAAAAGTATATTTATAATATTATTCCCTATATTATATATTATCAAAAATGTAAAATAGATTCGAAATAAACTTTGAAAGAAATAATTTTTTCTAAAAAGACCTATTTTTGTTTTAACATAGCAAACGCAAAGGATATAATTTTATGATATAGATATTAAAAACAGATTTGGGTTCATTGGCTTGTCTTATTTAGACCTCACTGACAATATAGGTACTTGCAACACAATTTGACTTTTAAAATGTAACAACATGTTTATACTTCTTAAAATAAATAAATATAAAAATGTTCATATCGTATAAATTGATAGGTCATGTATGAGTAGGTCAGTATGATGAAATATAAAATGCATTTTTTAGATACATATTCATATATTATATTCAACCGCCTAAATATATTACCTGACAGAACTCCTTACAAATGGAGCTTTCCATGTGGATGATTGAC
This sequence comes from Rhopalosiphum padi, assembly GCF_020882245.1. NCBI lineage: Eukaryota > Metazoa > Arthropoda > Insecta > Hemiptera > Aphididae > Rhopalosiphum > Rhopalosiphum padi. The sequence goes on from NC_083599.1 coordinate 33,164,385, forward strand.
GTTAATGCCGGGAATTGTTCTCATATTATAATATCATGAAACATTTTAAAATTATAATAATTATTATTATTGTATCATATTATATTCATATTATTGTAGTATTTGTAAATCAATTATTATTTTTTTTTTTTTTTTAACTTGAACAAGAAGGCTTTAGCTGCATAAACAGTTTATGTTGAATTAGTATTAATTTAATTCAATGCATTTATTAAAATGTCATAAAATTCTCCTCGTCTTTATCATCACGACTCTTAAAACGATTTGTACGTATGACAACCGCATAATATCCCATATATTTACAATATATAACGCTGCTCGTCACACACGTGTATGCACATATAATACCGTTACGATGTAACTAAACTAACTAATTGACTATAATATATGGTGCGAAATATATTCACACTCGTCTCGTTTACAGGAAGTGAAGAGTCTGCCGAGCTCGTTGAACGCGCTGCTTTACCTGTGCTTCAACGTCGGACCAGTACTGGTGAAGGCGGTCGTCGCGCTGACGGCTGCCGTGGGCTTTTTCCTGGTCGGCCTGGCGGTCAAACGGTTCGGCCGAGGCCAGCAGAAGCAGCAGCATCCCGTCAACGGGTCCGCGACCGGAGACCACGAGAACGGACGTGGCAGGGGCTGCGAAGACGACGACGACGACGACTACGAAGACGGCGGCAGCGGTGGCGGCGCAGAGTCAGGCGGGCTGATCGTCAAGTGCGGGCCCGCGACCGGACGGTACCGCGACAAATCGTACTTGCCGTTGCACCACGTCACCGTTTCCGGGTCGCCGTCGGTAGTCGTCGACTACGATCACTCGCAGGACTACGCGAGAGGTCGATGACGATGAGACACGATATATCATCGTAATAACAGTGGTAATACACTGCCACCTATTTACGTGCACAATGATATTACGAACCGTTACTGTAATATTATTACCGCCATCGTCGTTATCATTGTATTGCCTTCACACGCGCCTTATGTACGCACGTTGTCCCGTTATAATATTTATTCATCGTCATTATTATTATTATTATTATTATTATTATTATTACTATTGTATTATTATTGTTATTGTCATACCACATCATATTATTGTGTACGCCTACACGTCTCGGGAGCCAGACTGTATCAAGTCACCAGGTTACCTAGCCCAACCCGACCTATGTTATACGTGTATCGTGTGTATAGATCTATCTGGTAGCGGAGCGAACGTAAGTCGTATATCCTCCTCTATAGCGAATGGAGTGTGTCGAGCGCGATATCGCGGTAAGATATATGTCACCGTTATACCTGCCGATTTTATATCTAACCCGTCTGATTTTCAGTTCGATTTAGTACAGCGAAGTCCGCGAGAAAACTACGTATCTGAAATAGTAGTACACAGTGTACCTACTGTTATTGTGTGAGTAGGCGTACTCGCCGTGTCGTGAGGAATCGCGAATTTATGTTTGAAAATCATGTCGAAGGGGAGTATTATCGACTGTTGGCGCTGTCCCGGCCGCTCCGGGTGACCGCGTACGACTTAACGATGTAGTTAAAAGCGTATAATCATATCCAATATATTATAATAGGTAGGTGCGCGTAAGGATCAAGGTTTTGGGGATATATTTTTGTTTGAAATATGTTGTTTACTTGTATACTTTTCCACATCACATATTATTATCGTCATGAACTTGATACAACGTATTTCGTTTTCTCCATTGTTCCCGTCCATCACTCGTGCGATTTCTGCAATTGTATAGATATTTTTTTCCCGACGAAAAAGCTCGTTTATGACGCGCATGAGCGATTATTTACGCACAATTATACGCTGCAAGTGAATATAATACGCGGTTTAATATCGGGTGCAAAACCGTAACACGATATTCATGACCGTTGCGCGAGCTTCTTCTAAATACAATATCGGAGAATGCAATCGCGTACCCAAGTCCAATCTCCGACCTGACCTCCCACCGGCCGTCCGACGTATCAATATACGTATATAATATAATATTAATTTTATAAATTTTTTCAGCGACATTAATTTTCTCGTATTGACAGCGTTCGTATAGACTCAGAATAAGCTGTCGTACATAAAACGCCCCGTTCCGTTCGGGTCGGGCGTCCTAGGGAAAAAGCCTGCAGGAAATCGTTATATTATATGTGTCGGTAAAAAATTCGACAGAGCGATATTACATCATATAGTTATTATTATACATTAGTAGGCGAGTACTGCTCCTGATACGCATAGATTTCGATATCAGATCCTATGACCCGTACACGTGATAGTATATATATATATATATACAGTATATGTACATGCGTGTGTGTGTTCCCCGATGAGATTACGATTAAAGGGGGCGTGGTAACAACCCAAACCCCGGGTTGACACTGCAATGACGTCGCCCCAATGGTATAATATATATACATACAATACACGGTTTCTTTTTTATTTTTGGACTTTGACGATCGAATCCGCCTGCAAACGGTGAAATAATTCATTTCCGTTTTTGGGGACGGCGAAGTATACATAATACATGTATAGGTACTATAAATTCAACGGAATCACCACCTCCGACGCATACCGTACACGGACGATCGAAGTTACACACCCCAAAAAACTATTTATTCATATTATTATATAAATGTATAATATACCAAATACCTATATAAACTTACTTCGTCGAGGAATGTTTTCTCGTGAGGGATTTATCGAAAAGTTTTGGAACATCACCTCCGTGCATAATGCTACCTCCGTACTGCAAATGGTTAGAAAAAAAATACGTTTCGCTCGTTTGCCTTGTATTTGAATTAAATTACATAGATATATTTAACTCGACTTGTATGATATAGTAATAATTGTATAAGACTCGTGTGTTTTTAAGCGATGTACTTACCTCGAATTGATAAATATTTTTGTGGCAACTACATAAATAATAATTAATGTGCGTGTGTTTTTTTTTTTTTTAAATATAGTACGAAATATTTGTTATAAATATATATATATATAATATAAATAGTTGTTTTGTATATAAAAAAATTTGTTTTATTTGTATATATATATATTGTATGTTATATGATAATATTCATTAAAAATAAAAATAATTGAAACAACTATGTTGATCACAAAATAATTAGAGTTAATATATTATTCAACGAAGTTAATACCAACATATTATTGTATAATTATTGTTTAATGTGTGTGTAATTGTTTCCTTATTTCATTTTCTTGTTCTTGAAGAAAAAATAATTACTAATTTCTGTTATATTGCCCACTGGTAAGTCACTACAAAACGTCAATTTTAATGCAGTTTTTTCCGTAAAACGTTTTAAGATTAGTATTTATTTCTATAAGGCCATATTATTTTTTGTAAGTACTTACCCTTTGAAAATATTTTTGTATTCTTTATTACGAGTAGATTCAATTTGATTAAATTTATTGAAAAATAAAAACAATTTTGACATCCAAATCAAACATTTTAAAACGAAGAAATTGAATCATAATATGATTTCAGATAATTTTTCAATAATACTCAAATTACACGTCATATAATTAAAGGAAACGGTAAATTCCTCTACGGAATATAGCACTATGGTAGTAGTTATATAGCAGATAACACTATATATTATATGGCAACGTTTTTACACTATTAACAATTAAATGACTAAGTTAGTTCATATACCTCGTTCAAATTTTCAGTTCCCACATAAAATAAGATATATATTTTCTTTATTTATTCAAATTTAGCACAAATCACTAAAGACTGAAAGTTTTATAATGTGATTGTGTTTTAAATGTATTTGTTTAAATTTACTTATCTAAAATTATGAAAGGAATCACTTTAAATATTTTTATTTGTTTTCACGAATCGGTAGTTATTTACACAACTAACTTACTCTCGTATTTGGTGTATTATTGTGTTCGTTTTAATATTTTTAATATTTTTTTTTTATCTTATAGGACTTGCACATCTTACTATGCGAGTTAATATTTTAAAGTTACACGACTGTACCAAGACATTAGTTAGACATATTATATTGACTAAAATTAAGCGTGGTGGAATATTATATTTTGAATATTGTTTTTAAATGTATGCCGCGATACTGTAATAAATCACTAGTGGTAATTACCTATGATATTTGAATAGTAACCATAACCTAATAATATTAGTATATACAATTATACAATACTTACCGTTATAATATTCTATAACTTACATTTTTATTCGATTTTGTTTTTTTTTTTTGAAAATAATTTGAACATTCCAGATTTGGTCGATGTTTTATTTTTTATCACATTGTCTGTATCTGATCGATATTAATTTATGATACTTCTGTCATAAAAAAAAATCGTTCATCGTCGTCGTATACTAAGTGCCTGGCCTACACAGCAATGTAGAGTGATTGTATAAATAATGTAGATTTATTTATTCTTTCTAAACTAGTAAACTATACCTACAGGTACTTGAAATATATTGCGATTTTTGAAAGATTTATGTGTCACAAAAAGTTTCCGAAAAAGAATATTTCGGAAGACTGGGCCAAATTAACTTCTGATCGGATCGACTGTGATGGTTTATTGAAAATAACGGGATCGATTTCAATAATTTTATATCAGTTAACAGGATTATGATAAAAACAGCTAATTAATAAATACTTATCGGATTTCATTTCATTTTGGCGATATTTGATCACAATTATTATTTATTTTTTGTTTCAACGTAGTCCGTGGTTTCTTCTTCCGGCGGATGTGCTCGGTACCTAGTCGTTTTACAGCAGTTGACTTTCGATAATTGCTACGGTTTATAATCACCTCTGGTTATATAAGTTTTATTGTTACTATAAGATGATATCATCGATCACATCAATACATAATTGTGCACACCAGCGCAGGTCGTCTTGATGCACATATTCTGTCTCTACTCGCAATCATATTTTAAAGTTATAATAGTTGAAAACCATTCGGTAAAATGCCAATAAAGCATACCACGGGAAAACCACGATAATAATATATTTCGGTTTACCTAAACACAAAGTAAACAAATTTATGAATATCTAGTTTCATATAAAGCGATTGTGAATTTATAAAATATCACCTGAGGCAGATTGACATTAATATTTCGTATTGGTATTTCGATTGATTTCCATTACGACGACATTATGCGCAGACCGCTCAGAGAGCTCGAATTACAACCGCTGCAGTATTATACCTGTCGAATAATAATGTATTAATTTTGTATTGCATGGCGTTTTATTTAATATACTTTTCAGAACAAACAGATCATTTATAAAATATGTAATATATTATTGCTTATTAATTATACCCGCGCACTGAAAGCCCGCCAGCGCCAACATGTCTTGCGATGTCGGTCGCCTAACTCAACACAAACGCCACAAATATAAATGTAAAAATTGATTGGAAAATATATGATATGATATATATATTTATCTTGAAATAGATATGTACTCACTAATGCGCGATGCATATAACCATTAAAGGCGTACCGGTGTGTGTAATGATTTTTTTTCTGTTGTAGGGCGGTTCGACGAAAAACATACTTAAGTCTAACTTTTACCTCATCTGTTGATTGTCGTTGAATACCAAGTATAAGTAAACAGGAACCCTTTACGCAACACATTAAAATATTACCCGTATCTTATATAATACACCATACACAAATTGATTTCCCGAACAGGTAATGGATACGCGATATTATTGAAAAGTATGAAAAGCGTATAATGATATATAATGCACACGATTCCGAAAACGTATATATTCCACTCGTTATTTGTTAGGCATCTGCGCATTTCATAATACCATCACTATACGATCGACTTTTGAATTTAAACGATCATCTGACGCGTTTGACGAAAAAGAAATGCCGACGACGTATGTGTGAAACGTACATAATATATGCGTATTGTATTTTCACAGGATTATAATATTTCAGAGTACAGTAAGTTTATTCAGGCACGGAACCAGAAAATTTTAACAAGGGGTGATCGAAAGAAAAAATGTTACACCTTTCTACTTTATATATTTTAATTTATTAGAGCTAACTTTTTTTCAAACATCAGTATTTCTTCGATATTAACTTAAAAATAACATTGATTTTCCATAAAAAATAAATAACATCATTTATAGTAAATTCAACTTTATTATGTTGGTGGCTTAGACGACAGTCGTGGGTGCCCGAGCATCCATAGCATCCCCCCCCCTTGACTGTGTGTTGGTAAATCGTAAGGCTGGTTACATGGTTAGCAATGTCATAAGGATCATCGAGAGAGCATAATATGGAAACTAAATATTAAGAAACAACACGATAATATTATAGTTTTGTTGTTTCGCATGCTCAATAAAATATTCCATAGTTGCAGGGGTGGCCAAACTGCGACTGGCGACATAGACTCGTGCGACTCGCATCTTATCGTAAGAGATACACAACACATTTTTACAAAAAATATATACTTACACATTAATATGGCCTTTTTTTCATTTCGGCTCTTCCATATTTATCAATACGTTGGGCGACTCGCGATCGAGTCTCTTCTCGCTGGCCACCGATGCGCTATATATATATAATATAGTGTCCATATCATTCTTAAAATTCTTATCGATTTTATCCGACGAAATCGTCGATCCCGATGTGCACTGCACGTGATTTATATAATATTTTAAAATTGACTTTATATAGATATAAATACTGTAATATGTGCACACGCTTAATCGGGTACCTGTTGGAAAAACATTGCTAAAAACGTTTTGAAAGAAAAACACGACTATAGAATTGTTTTAACAGATACGTGTATAATTAATATTTTTATCATAACATAATATTTATTTCACTAAGATATATATAAACAATAAAACACTTTTCCGATTAAACGATTAGTAAAGTAAAATCTAGAACAAAATATTAATTGGACTAAGTACAATATATTATATTATATTATTGTAGTTACAATTGAAGTGGTAAAACGGTGTAGGTCGAAACCGTCGCCGTTATAATAACCACAATTTACTACTTATATATTATATTAATATATATTTTTTGTTCACGTAAACACATTAGTTCTATATACACAAAGTAAAATCACCACATTCAAATAATTTTCACTAAATAAAACAAATACATATTATGTATATACAATATCATTATGTTTATATAGCTTTAAACAATTTTTTTTTTTTTTTTTTTTTTTTTTAATTTACTTAATCAACCGTGTACTTGAATCGAATTTCGGATTTCACAATTTAATGGAATTCGAGTACACGTTTGCACTCAGACTTTATCAAACTTCGTTCTAAAATATAAATCTTCTATAAACACATTTTAATATAGTATTCAGGTAATTTAAACACAATCAAATCAATTTTTATTAAATGACAAAAAATTATATTCTGCGGTTTATTATAGATATATGAACATTATGTCGTGACTGTAAGGTTGGGGAATTATGTTGTTGTTGTTGCTAGATAGATTGAAAAAAAAAACCAAGTAAAAAGTTTCTGAGTAAAAAATATGTAACTAAGTTAAGTCATTAGTTATATCTTATAAGTTTATATTTTTTGTTCAACACAAAAATTGAATTGAAACTTACTAAAACAACAAAATATATACTAAACACGATTTAATTTATATAATAAATTGTATAGTATATAAGTATTTTGTTATTAAAAATATTTATTAGCTAATACTTATTCATTAGTATAGTTGAAAGTGTCTCAGGAGTCAACATTTACATAAAATCGTAATAAAATAATAATAATAATTATAGCAATAATAATAACAAAAAAAAAAAAATTATCTATAACTCAACTTTTAACTATATAATCTTAAAAATCACCTAGTCTCGTCACTAATATTCGTCTGTACGTAACCATAAACGCACCATAAAATAATGTTCATATATTATCAATAAACATAATTGGCTGTATACTTCAAATACATAATATTATACGATTTATTAGTTATTATTATTATTATTATAATAATCTAATGATTGAGATTTGAAATAATTGAAAAAAAAAAAACATACGAGTATATAATGCATCCATTTATACATATCTCTCTATATATAAACATATATTTGTTAAAGCTACGGTATAATACTTTACAATAAATCTATTCTTATAATATTATTTATAATATGTTCTACATAAACATACGCGTTACGTATGCTTCTAACAAAGTACATACAAAAAAAAAAAAACACATAAACATTACCCTCTTAAGTTATCAAGTGATATGTCTGTTGTAACATGTTAATACAAGTTATAAATATTACTAACACTAATACGTTTAAAAAAGTTGCTTGAGACAAGAGAATAGGTTTATACTTTAACTGCATTCGCTTATTAGGTATTTAATAGCGTATGCATTTTAAACTAGGTACATGTATAATATTATATATATATTTTCGTTACATAAAAATATTACATTGTTTTTTTTTTTTTTATCATTAATTTCTATAATATCACATCATAAATAATTTTTGATATGTTTTCGTTCGTTTGAGAATTATTCGTTTTATTTATGCCTACGTATAGCTACAACACATACGACACTCGGAGCAGCGTGTCAAGTATGCAAACACATTGACTTCATTACGTTTTGGTTACGTCGGCGTACGAAACGCGATTATCACAACACAGTCGCGACACAGTATAATATTGTTTTAGAATTAGAATATAATAACATAACACTATCATAATATACATTAAGCATATAATATTACGTTTTAATGATATGTTCAGAAGATATGTCATGCCCTGCAGTATTGTATGAGAAATAAAGAGACACGAAACAATAACACAATATAAGTTTGTTATATCTATCGATTGTTTCGCATTGATTTATTGTTGTTTGTATGTATTTTTTACGCCCTAGATGCTTTAATATATATCATAATAGTCTATAATATATCGTACGATTACGATTATATTGTACACTTAATACTTCTGCAAATACAACATCAACAACAATAATAATAATAATAATTTATGACCAAAAACAATAAATAACCACTCTTCGATTCTGTATATAATTGCAATCACGTAGCGGACGAATTTGCCTATTTTAACGTAGATACGTATTATTATTGTGATATACCTATTACGTATAAATGTACAGCGTCACATTGCCGGTTTCATATAATAACAATAATATTAAACGTCTGAATAATTAATTAGTGATCAAAATTGGATTTTATCCTCGTGTGTGTGTATAGTTTAATTACTATATGGTTACGTGGGAGCGTTATATTGAATTATGGCGAAGTATGATGTTTAATGTAACGATCTCTATACATTTGAAACGATACAGTGCGTTTGATCGCATATTTTAGAGTATAATATAATTGGCGAGCCAATCGTTTTCGTACGTCACCGCCGTGATAATAATATTTAAATTGTTTATTTTTTCTGTTTAATACGCGTATTTGTTGCGTGAACCGATCGCGTTAGATAATTTATAGATCAATGACGATAAGGAAATAACGATACACGGTTTATAAGAAAAAATGGTTTTAAAAAATTGCTCGACCAAACTACATGCGTCTAACTGCGAGAAAAATTTAGTGAGTTCAAGAGTAATTCGCTGGACGTGAATTTTTAAGCGTGAGTTATAATGATAGTATAATTAATTGAAAAATAATATAGCATTTTGTATAATTATTACGTCGAGAAGAAAGTATGCAAAAATTATAGAAACAGAACAACAGGAGATTTTCGTCGCGGGACAGCTTCACAATAATATCATTAAATACACTTTTAATGATAAATGATTATGAATAATAATTCGTCTTAAATCGTAAATTGTATTGTATCTATACTGACGTGACGATGTTTTTCGTGGGGTAGTAGGTAACAGTTCTTATGTTTTCAAGGTTACTGCCGACGAATATTATCGTGTGCCGTTGATCGATTATCATTCAGATGGTCATACCTATATATTTATGCCGCAAAAAATGTTCACTGCACAATGCCATCGGCAATAAAAATCATAGAAACAACGATCGATATGATCGATAAAATGTCGTGCAACGATGTATCGCGATCGTTACACGAAAGTTTTAATGACCTCTGCGCGTATAATAATAACCACCGACGACACTATATCGTGCACCATACCATGTTATATTATAACGTACAAGTTATAATGCAATTCAAGATGGATCCCACGCGTTGCATTTTAAATAGACCCGAACCTACACCCACCAGACCTTTTCGAAGACGACCTAGACACTCATCAATTATATTATACTCGGTTCATTCCGTCGATTTTTGTTTTTGACATTACTCGCGTAAAAGAAATAATTTTAATTACGGTTAATGGTTTTTCGAAAAATAATTGTGTCTTACGTTAAACTACATTCGGCCGGCGTACTATAAGTCAGTGTTTCTCAACCGCGGTATTCCGCGGCACATAAGTGTGCCGCGAGAGATTATTAGGTGTTAAAAATAGAAATTTCTATTAACATTTTTATTACTTTATTACTATAGTGTTCCGTCAAAACGTATAATGGTTATAAGAAATGTGCCGTGAGCATAAAGAGGTTGAGAGCCACTGCTAACGCAGTATTGTATTCCGAACGAATCGCGAATACGCCACGATCGCAATATATTTAAAAAAAAAAATCATTTACATATTTTGAGATATTTTTTTTATAATTTTAATTGGGTATCGATGTGATAAGATGGGTTTGTTAATGAATGTACTGTAATGTTTTTCGTTGTTAGTGAATTTTACACATTTGCATTACGCATTATTACTATATAATCAATAATAATAAATTACAATATCATATTGATGATATCATCCGATTAAACAAACTCCAACAATAACGTTGTTAAATCAGTTCTTAGGTGTTCGCAACTCATTTGGCGTTTTCCACAATTGTGATAAAATATGCATTTTGTACTACAGGTAACTTTGTTTAAATTATTCAGCAGAAAGTCTATTTTCGTATACTCGTTTACCACGATAATAATGATTTGTATACCAGAACGCGGCCCGAAATGAGTAGCACGCGATGTCTGAAAAATGTATATTTCTGAATGCGAAATAACGTTATTGATATTCACGAGTGATTAAATCCATATGATTTGACCTGTGAACCGCGTACTAACAACATTCGTATAATATTACGTATACGTGTATTTTCTCATCGATATATTATACTGATTTTCAACATTATGTTAATATTATGATGTGTAAACAATATAATAGACCAAATAGTTAAATTGAGCAATTCATAACACATTATTTTTTACCGCGGACAAAATGTTTTTTTTACTGAGAAGATGATTTAGTTATTATTTTGTGTTTAAAATAAACAGAGCGGTGGGATTTTCGTGTTTCCGTAAAGATAATTAAATTATTGGACTGAAAAAGTCATAACAACGATCCACTACTAAGAATCGAGTTCTTATTCATTAATAATTTCTCCGAAAATTCGGTCCATAATATTATATTAAAAATGTTATACGAGAGATGTGATCACATCAACGAACAGTTGTTAGATTATTATCATTTTTACTATTGCAAAATAATTGTATTGAAGAAATGTGAGTTGACGTAAGTATAGTTTGCTTACTAAACGGATAAAAAAACCAAGTTTAATCAAAATTAAAAATAAAAAAACTAATCAGATAGTTATGACGCGAATTCTTTTGTCACAGACTTTCTACGCATATCAAACACGTCGAGTATGTCACAAAATATGTTACGCGTATCACCTATTTACCTACTTCTAAACCACATAACATAAATATTGTTATAGCTTATACAAATATGTTATATGAAAACTATTCGGGGTGTCCTGTTTTTACGAGTATTATATCCTATTTTCGTGGATGTTTACTCGCGACGATTTTGAAATTCCTTTAAAATAATATGCAAACAGTTATCTTATACAGGTCGTGTATCGTAGAACAATAATTAGTAAAAATGTCTTCTTTTTTATTAGATACGCATCTATAGTCGCCTAACGTGGCGTCGTTGCATGCTATAACTCCCTATAATCGAGTTAAGAGATATTTACGCTTATGACACGTCATATTACGTGTTAACTATGAGCCGGGAGACGAAATCGTGAGTTAGGTTTGTTCACACGTCCCGTGTAATACAGTCCCTTTCACACAGACAGGGCTCGTGACTTATATAATTTGCATGTTTGTTTTGAGACACCCAAGTGGGTTATAAATTCGTTTCTGATATCCAAGTCGTAAAATATGATTTTATAGTAATTTATGTATCTTGCGGAGTTTTGATGCTATAATATTGTTTTTGTATTTTTAACGCTATAATTTACGTTTATATTGTCATTTATTATAAGAGGAAAAAAATGTAAAACGTCTAGAAAATCATTATTTGTTATTCGGTAAATATATTATTATCATGATTCAGATAGATTAACGAATAATATCAAAAACAAAAATTATTCATTAAATGAATAACAAGTTTTTTGTATTATATAGTTATATAACATTGGAATTTATCAATATATTACTTATACAATATATCTAATACATTACGAGATGTTAAAAACGTAACTATAAATTATAATAATTATTGTACCTTTTTTTGCATATTTTAATAATTTATTAGTGAGTATACTCGGTGTTTTTTTTACGATCGTTTTAAGGATATGTCATTGCGCTTATTATTGCAAAGTTATTTGGAGCTTTATGTCACTAGCCCTGCTAATTGATTTATGAGGGTACAATTATTATAACCCGACCGGTTGACTTAAGTGCAGATACTGGTATTGCACATTATACACTGTTGACATTTATAATATTGATTTCGGTTATTGAGCTGAACATTTTTAAATAATTATATTCATAATCCATTAAAATACACGAAGAGGTACAGATAGATAGAGTTTTAGTGATTATAAATGCGTTATTTGCATAATGCGATCAAATGGTTTTTACGCGTCGACGCCTTTAATTAACAACAATTAATAGTTAATAATTATTATTAGACTCGAAGTTCCGTCAAACGCGTTACAACGGTGAACCCTTTTGACGACGTGTCCAATATGATATTATAACGAAATTCAATTGGTACGTATTAAAATTGTTTATCGTGTCGGTGTCCTGCAACCAAAACTCTATCGTATCGTTGGAAAATAGTTATCTGCTGTTTAGCGTAGCCCTGAGCAGCGCATAGTTAACGTCGTGTATGATAAAGTATGCACGCGAACACGATTTCTAACGTTCAGCCGTACCTACATATACAGATACCTAATAATAATAATAATAATAATATGATATCGTGTTCAGACGACATTACACTGATCGATTGGTAAAATGGCGAAACTCTGAATATTATATAACACATAAACGTACCAATTCAACAACGCATAACTACGGCTGCGATAAATATAATATACGACTCTCCGACGATCGATGAATGACATATATGATGTCGGCAAGGGGGTGGCAGGATAATCGAAAATTGCTCACGGCGAATACCGAATTTACAGAATATGAAAGTATAGATAATTTTCAATTTGTAAATTATGATTTTATTCAAAATTAATTTTAGTGGAAAATAACCTAGTTAAAAAATCAATTTAACTTTTAATATTTGAAACGTAAACGAATAAAAACTAAATAATTATAATAAAAAATAAAAAAAATGTATAATTGTAAATGTAAAATAATCATAAATTATAATACTATTAATAAATTTGACAGCATTATTTATAGATAGTAGACGACCAATTTTTTTTTTTTTTTTAAATATGAATTCCATAAGCGGCATAAGCTGTAATTATTAATTGCGAGATAATAACCGTAACCCTCGAAGAAGTTATTGAAATAAAAAAGGAGTAAAACATTATATGACCGATGAATTTTGACAGGTGAAAAATCCTTTATCCTGCCCCGTGTACAACGAGATCCTTATCGTATTTAAATTTTTTATATGATATGCGTGTGCTGTATATAAAGGTAATATATTGTGACAGTGTAGTCATGTCTGTATAATGTGTAGTATATGTACGACGTATTATAATAATATATTGTTCGATGTTCCGACGTGGACCAGTACCGATAGTTTATTTATTATTATTATCAATCGACAAAGTACCTACACGGTCGTATAGAATAGTTTACGAACGTGATAAAATATTAGGTGTACAACTGTGATCGGAGGAATTATAATTTCAATTTGCGGACAAATTCTTCGGGAGACATTAAAAACAAGGTTAGTACGCGGCAGTATATGTATAATATTTTGTAGACGACGCGCGCTTGATCTCGGATAAAAAGTTGAAGAGATCATTAATGTATATACGTAGGTATTATGCGTTCACGAGATATTTCAAGTACGCGAACCGAAGTTGCCTGCTGCGTTTGGAAGAAAAAAAAAAACAACATAAATATAATATAAATAAGTTTTTTACACAATGATAATAATATTATGATATATTATATTAATATATATATATATATATATATCATTATTATTATTATTATTATTATTATTATGATGATTGTAACGTCTCGCGAGTCCTTATATACGCCGCGCACTTTCTTTAATTAACTACACCGTAAAATGAAAAAGTCCGAACAGTTTTTTGTTCGATACGCGAGTTTGCGTTGTTTGCATATTCCGTCCGTATCGCTTCGATCCACATATTATACTCTCTATTCCCATCCGAGACGTGTACGCATACAACGTCTGCTGAGCCTCACGTATGACGTATGTGCACTAATGCGTTGACATGATTGCAATGTATTTTATGGCCATACAGATGACATTGCGTTGAAACGTTATACGGTCATGATATTTGCATTAGTCAAACAAAGTATATTATATAACTGCGCTAAACTTTGAAGTTTGAAAGTAAAATTAATTTATAAACCAAGACATCAGGACCGCAAAAGTTAGGTATCATGTATAGATTATACCACCTATCGTTGTTTAAAAAATTAATTTTAAAGTTGCAATATGAGTATATTTTTTAGAAAAAAAAAATGCCCTCGACATTTGTTAAACATAATATTTTACTAGAATATCACACGCGCGCGTTTCGAAAATTAATTTCAGCATCGGTATTATCGAGTAAATTCTATTTTCACGTCACTGTTACGAGTGGCAATGGGTTCGTTTGGCATATTATTTGTACACCGATTAACGAGTGCAAGAAAATCTGATACTATACGTATGATGTCGATACCGCGGCTTAAACATAATATAATATTTATGATATTCCGGTCCGTCCGCTACAGAGATTACAGCACACATTTCGTCTGCTGTCGTAATTATTTAAAATTTGATCATCACCTTTTTTAAACCACTACATAATGACATAACATGTACAATAATTAACGTTAAACAACAAAATGTACAATTCATAATTCCTAGATAATATTATAATAATATATGTATAGGTACTCGTGTTACACTTATAATTATATAGGCCCTCAAAGTATATATAATATATTGTTGTATTATATTATAATAACATTCGATAAATGATATGCTAAAAATAAGTTTTTTATTTTTTATTTTATTTTGTTTTTTCTAAGTAAAACCTAAATTTCTTATTACAAAATGAGCTCAGCATTACGACGCAGAATCGCATCGATTTCGTATATAGTGTTGTACGTGTCTCACATTGTGATTAGATTGTTATGTGTATGCGTATTATATATTTATAGGTATAGCAACACACTCGACCTATAATAATTGTTTCAATATCACCCATCTGTTATTATTACACGAACGTCGCTAACGGACACCGGACTGTAAAATAATACTATACACACAAGTCCACACACTGTGAATACTTATTTTCATTTATATACTAATAACAATAATAATAATAATAATGTAACAACAACGAACGCGTACACACGATAACCGTTGATATCGCGTACGTATATAATAATATATGCGATCGAAACCAACCGTTGTACGTATACGCACTACACACTTCACAATATTATGTGAACGTTAGCGTATAGCGTTCGGGGTAGGTATATTATATTATTATTATTATTATGTTTTTTAGCAAGGTCACGCGACCTGACCTAAATAATAATACATATAATATAATACGCGTTATATTCGTTTCTCTGATTGCGCTCGACGGCCAAATACAACGCTTAGGGTTAACTTTAAGAGAGTGTTTCAACGTCAATCGTTCGCCTATATACTTGCGCGTTATGGGTATTATATAGGTATTATCGCAATAATAATTCGCAACGTAAATTAAACATCAATCGATCGACGGCAAACATATACTGTATATATATATATATATATATATATTGCCAGTACTACATATATGTTGTTGTTATAATATTACGAGCGGTATATAAATAATATTATTATGTACGTCAAAGTCTATTTTATATAAGAATGCTGTACACCGCCGCCACTGCCATACGATTTTGTCGTCATCATCATCGATCTTATATTATATATATATATATATACTTAGAACAATATACGTGCTGACATAGTTTTCACTACAAGTGGCGGCGAGTTATAATGAGCAATATCTGCAGTTGTTATGTTATTATAATAATTTAATGTTATATAGTCATAGATGTAAGTTTGGTTAATTTTTCGGTTATAGTTTAAGCAGAGTAAGGTAAATTAACGTACTGTTTATAGATGTTTGTATACATAATATATATGCCACATTTTTAATTTTTCTGGGTGTAAATGTCTTTCTTTTTTTTTTTTTGTACTATTTCAATAACTTTCGTTCATAGTTGAGAAATATGCAGTAATACCTATATTCATTGGACATAATGGGTATAATTATTAAATAGGTATGAACAAAAACAACTACAATGTTTAAAATGGTATGATTCAAAACGAAACTGGTTGCTTAGTCGTTTGTAGAAACAAGAAATATTTACTCGTTATTTGTTTAAATAATATTAAACATGGACGCAAACAAAATTCAGCCAAATTTACCGAGCATGTTTTCACGATAAATGGTAATATAATATTTATATTTTGCATACCTACCTAACAGAGTATAATATGTAATATGTACTGTAAATGATCGTTTTAATTTTTTGTTTTTTTGATTCAAAAAATATCGTTTTATACTCAAAAATTCACGCACAATGTGAATATACAGAAAGCCTTTATAATAAATTACTTCGAAGGTTCGTTTTGGGGGCAAAAAAAACATAATATTTTATTATTATTGCTTTTTTTGTAAAAAAAAAAAAATACGGTGAAAACTGAAAATACTTAATTATTATGTAAATTATGTTAATTAATTTTCATGTCGAGAAAAAATTACTTGCACAAACAGTTTTAATATAATATATAATATTTATTTATTTATTTGCTGTCATGTCTAATAATCGTTAAATAAATGTTTTACATTTTAAAGCGTATTGTACACAAATCGCCGAAAAAATATAATGTGAGAATACCTTAACGAACCCTCAAAGCACCAATTAAAGGTAGGTACTTATCAAATGTTTACAATATAAATTATATTATTAATTTTTCGTGGATAATATTGTTATTATTATTATTACTGTTATATTATAATTATTCTGAGCTACGTATCTCTCGTATATAGTTGACAAAGTTAATTAATAAACAACGATAAAAATGCGATAGGAGTACTTAAATCCGGTAAATGAGAAAGTAACTGCATTATATGGTATAATAATAATGATTTTGCACGAAATTTTTAAACGCACGCTTTTACTTTTAAACTACTGCAGTGGTGGACGGTGAATCGACGTCAGTCAATAGTTTATAATATTATTTTTTTAAACAGTGTTATACAGCTACGCGACATGAATTGCATACACACAAATCCTTACTCGAAAAATAATACTGTATAATCTTATTATTTTTATATCTACTCCAAGACCTTACAATTTATTGGTCGGTTTATTGTATGCTTGACGGTTATGTGTATTATTTTCTGATCTGCCATTGAAAAATAATGTTTTGGTTTTTTTTCTTTATATTATTAAATTGCTGTGATATTAGAGATTACAAAATAGATCTAATTTTTGTATGGATTTTATAATATAGGAATTATTTAATCAAAATATCATAATTTTTTATGCTACATTGATCAATTTTTATTCTTTGGTGTTGTTACCCCCGATCTATCTAAAAATGTAATTTTGAGATTGAGCACGGATTTTAACATCTTATTGATATGTTTGCTTTGATTCTAACGAGAAAATTTATTCACCTATTTATTTTAAGAAGTAGTATTCACCGTTGAATACTTGATGAATTTTAAATAATGAAAGACAAATTTAGATAAATGGTCTGTCAACAATAATAAAATGAGAGTAATCAATTTTTTTTTCATTATTTTTTCCAAAAAATAATAAATAATATAATTATAATTTTAGTAACAATAAAAATGTAGCTATCTTCTTCGGTCAAAATCGTAAGTTACCTCAACTAATACTGGTTTTATCGTAAATATAAAAGAGCATCAGCTCTATTAAAAAAATGTATAACTTGATCGGATTTTCAAATAGGATAGACTTTTCCGACTTTAGATTACCCGAAACAATTGTATTTATACATTGAAAATCAATACCGGATATCCCTCTTAATCACGCCACTGGACAACATACGTATAGTTTATTATTATTTATTTTGATTATTAGTCACATAGCTATATTTTTCCTTTATTTTTGTTGTAGAATATTTCCTATTTTGGGAGACGTCGATTTTTTCGTTTGTCAGTTCATATAATATAAAGTTACATTGCGCAGTAATTTTCAATATTGAAAAGTCATAAACCATAAATCGTATTTACTCTCCTCCTCCTCCGCTGCGTAAAAGTTTATTTTTAGAGTTTGCAGCCTGCGCGCATTTTACTGTTGGGCTTTTTCAACTACCCCACAATGCTATCTTTTTTTCTCTTTCATAATATATTAAACGTTGTTCACCACACTCACATTCATTTGTGTGACTCAGAATTCGTATCACGTGTTTGTCGTCGTCCTTATCGCGGGCCCTTGACCGAAGTAGAGCTCTGGATACGCACGTCTGAGTTTGGCGGCGAGCGCACTGTAATGGGTGGCGGTTGGAGGGTGGTGAAGCGTGCGACGTGGCAACGAGTATTTTAACTTGGCCTTAGACTTCGTAAGATTCCTGATTTGTATTTCATAAATTATTGTTATACGTTATATTGCTTGTAAATTGCTTTTTGTTATTAAATGATTAATAATATATCTTAATGAGTAATGTTTAAGTGAGTGTATGTATGTTTTCATCAATTTACATTAAGATGTTAGGCTGGTTTAAGGTATACGGGGTACCAGTAATTTTAAGAATGCGAATATTATACTAAACTATTTCCAAATTATAAAATATTTGATTGATTATTATAAAAATTAAAACCCAACACATTTATACGAGTAAAACTATTTTTGAATAGTTGTTACAATCAAATATCAATATACTCACGTAGCATAATAATATGTAACAAATAATCTCATTTCTGTATTTATTGCTCTCTGTATTAATATATCGTAATTTATTTTTATTTCTTTAACACACTGTTCAAAATTGATAACCTTTAACCAGCTCGAAAACTAAATATTAGTATCGTGTAAATAATCGCGTTATTATAATTTCAGTTTAATAACGATTAGTATATTAATTTCGGTTTTTATTATTTTGGATTCGAATTATTGCGTATATATTGTACCTCTGTATATGGCTTATAATTTATGAGCAGTTATTTTATATATTTATATTTTAATTGTGTGTATGATTTTAGTAGGTACTTTACTTCAAATTCATTGATCATAAAATAACAGTAATCACAAAGTTATTAAACGTAAATATTTTACAAAAAACATGAACTTTTTTTCATCAGCAGAGATTCACGACCGAGTATAAGAACCTCTGTCGCCTCTAATGGACTCGATCTGGACTTGAAAGACGAAATTTCCGATAAAACTGTAACTACAGCGAGCGAGGCGAGCGCATATAATCATTTTGTTCCACACATATCGTTATTATACATACTGTCGGCTTTTCGTACCTAATTATTTAGTAGGCAATATAGCACTGTAAAATACCACCACCTCAGTTCTTTTACTTATTCACAAGCTCGTGTGTGTACTCAGGATCCCTCCGCAAAACACTACCGGTCTGTTGTATACCATAATATAGCCCACTCTACTTCATACTATATTATTATCATTATCATTATTATTATACCTTCACCGGGGCGTAAACCACGTATTATACGACGCACGTATATAACGTCCGACGAACCGAATTTACGGGAAATTGGGTGAAACCTCTTTTTTGACAGTTAACCGCGTATAAAATATATATAAAAACGAAATATCCGGTCGATACGAATGGAAATCCGTTAGTATATGATAATAATATTTGCTCGCGAATACGCGTATTTCGTTAGAACCGATACCCCGAGTCCAGTTGATATATCTGTTTTGGTATAAAACTGATCAAAAAAATTTATTCGTCGAAGGACGTTCTGACGGCGTAATAAATATATAATATTAAATTTGTTACATGCGACGGTTTTTTAAGTGCTTAAATTCATTTTGATATGATATAGTATTAAAGAAAATAAATACCGTTGTAATCATTTTTGGTCGGACTAGGAAGCCAAAGCGCTACTGGAAATGAGGAATTATCGTCAATGATTTTTATACTACTCCACGTGTTTCTGTAATTTTAGGTTAAAAACAGAATAAGCCACTTGAGTTCACTTAATTTCCTTAATCCGTGTTTGATTATGTATAAAGATATTCATGAAAATTATAGAAATTGAGTTTTTCTGATGATACTTTAAACGGCGCTGACAATATTCATTTTATAGCCTAACAATAATGAAAAATGAAACATACAACAATAATTGAGCTATCTTGTTAAGAATACGTTATTGAAATTTTTTCTTGTTATTTATAAGATAATAATATGGAAATAAACCAATATTTAGTGAATTTATTAAATTATCATTAAAATTATAAATTAAAGTTATTTAAGTTGTAATTATACAAATCATTATAATAATTTTATATATTTTATGCAGTGAATTTTTTTTTTAGTTAATAAAAATAACTATATAAGTTTAAAGAAATATGTGATAATGCTATAAATTAATGAGGAAAGCTGGGCCATAGATACGTAAGATACCATACGTTTAGACTATTTGAATTTAATTAAATAATAAAAAAAGAGTCTTGTCTTGCTTTAAAGACCTGCAGAATAGGATATAAAATATCAACAATCTTAGAATAGAAGGTGCCTGTTTGTTTTCATTTATTAATTCCAATCAGTTATCTCCCTAGGGTCAATGTAATTTTTAAATATTTATGAGCTGCATAGTTTTCAGTCCTAAGTACCAGGTTATATTATGTATTTACCACAGTATCAGTGGTAGTCTCAAAATGTCTGAATCAGTTCTTAGGTTGTTTCGTTATTAGGGTATTTGTTTTTATAGGGTTATCTTTGACAATCAATATAATATAAGTCACTTGTCTATATTGATTTCTGGTCACTGCTTTAATAAATTAAGATATTTTGCTAAAAAAATTGATTAAGTCTTAAATTATTGTAAACAAACAAAAATGAAATATTAGCGTTCAGTTTTATTAAATTTTAGTGGAATTATTAACTGAATAATAATTTGGAGTAAAAAATGCCGATAAACACACGTTTTTTCAGAAAAATTATATATATCACAAATATATTACGAATACACAAATTTATTGTTTGTATTATTGTATTGATATGATTACGATTTCGGAAAATTTATTTTTGAAAATGACCTGCTTTTAAATTATTTGAGGTGACCCTATCCGTCCGTTGAATATACACATTGTCAACGCCATTGTTTTCTAAATTAATATTTCAAATTGCCAAGTTTCCGGGAAGTGGTTGGCCATATTTTAAGCCTCCGGGCAATTTATTCGAGTTTCAAAGACTGTTTTCGCACTATAGTAATAATAATTTTATAATTTTCGTGTTATTCTTTAAGCGAATTAATTTAGCGTTTTTTCACCCGTCTTACAGACACCACGACAGCAGCAGCAACAGTGTAAGCGCTATTAATATATTTTAAATTACGATATAGGTGCAATTTAATATTGCACTTGTTGGAACATCATATCTATATAATTTTATAGTATCGACTTTTACAAGTGCGATTATAGTTAAACGTTACAGAACGCACTAATAAATCTCATATTAATATCAATTGGGTAGTACAGGTGAAACTCTCTCTTAGACACCCGAGTTTTGAATTGTACCTACCAATAATAATAAATAATAATTATGATATTAATGTTATATTAAACGATCGTAATATTATAAACAACAACATATCTAACGTATGATAATATTATGGTATATTGTGGTAATTTAAATATTTGAGCGATTCGAAAAGGCATGAAATAATAATAACCGTTTTGAGAATCTATTACGTACATCGGTAATCGATAATGGCGGGGATAGATATCGCACGAGACTGTCCGTAAAGTGGCGAAAACGTCCAGCGGAACGACGAGACGACGTCGAGACAACAATATACAATAATAATAATAATAATATTATTGCGGTAGCGTTGGAAAACATTTATAGAATAGTGACGGTCTATTAAACGACGAAAGTCGCAAGTCATAAAAATAACACTTATATAATACGTTTTTATACGTTTAGTATGGATCAAATTCGTATTGAATTTACGCCGTATCGAACCACCTACTGTTATCATCATCGCGTACCAGTCGGAGTATCACACTTATAATATTATTATAAAACAAAAACAAAAACAAAATTACAAGAAAATAGTAAACTCGACGAATCTCGTTCTTTACAAAACGACGACGACGACGACAACGATAATAATAATAATAATAATAATTGTATTATCGTAACGTCCGAGCGGCGCCGTAAGTCTTCGGCTCTAGATTATAACCGCCGCGGCGATAATTACCAGTAACAGCGTTGCCGTGCACGTGTCCGGCGACAAGTTCGCGCTCCGCGAATTGGACACCGGAAGTAGTATGTCGACCTCGGCGATTTTCAACACGGACAGCAGCATGTTTGTTTTCACTTGCATGGCTTGAGTGGTGACCATATACGAGAAGTTCTTCAAGATCTCGAAACACGCCATCTGCGAAAACGACAAGTACATATATAATATGGTTGCGTATCAGCGCGGGTTATAATTAAAAATATGTATAACTATAATAATATAACATTATTTTATTATTGCGAATATGAGTGTACAGGGCGATCGTTTTGTCGCGGACCAGATTGGACGAGAATACGAGCGATTTTTGAAGAATTATAATCAATTTATTTTCGAAACGCAATAATAATAAACTGATAATTATGAGTAGCAAATGATGTGTAAAACCCAAAAGTCTCAAATGTGTTGTGTAAAACGTTTAATATTGGAAACAAAAAATACATGATAGATAATTCATAAGATAATATAAAAACCAAACAAGTCCGCGAATAAAAAATCACTCTGTATAACGGCAGTATATTATATGTGTATTATAATATACGTATATTATTGCAGCAGTGAAACGCGGCGATACGATAATAACAATAATTATAGAATTACGTGATCGTTATCCGGAAACCACGATGTAACGTACCTATACGCATATAATATTAAAATTTATAATAAACAGGGAGTTGTTGTGATGTTTTGTCCGTCGACACGCTATTGTTATTAAAAAGCTTATAATTTTGAATTTTTATTTGTTACATATTATATATATATATATATATATAATTATATATACGTATATATGTTTATGTGTGTACCTATAAATTCAAAGACGTGATAAACATAATTGTACAACCTTATAGTATAGTATTTTATGAAATCGTAATTTTTTACCATTTTAAGCAAAACAATGGTAAAATCACTATCAACTTTTGATTTTTAGGAGCTCTTTTATAGTTATTCAATTATTATCTGAATCAAAATTCATACTTTTAGAAAATGTTTGTGTGTACATTTTAAGTGTACAAAATAGTGTTTATTCATATTATATATATATATATATACCAGTATATTTAAAAGAGCTTAAAGTGTTTGATAACAGTTATGGAGTGATTATAATTATAAGGTTTTAAAGTTTTTGATAGCACTCATAAAGTAAATATAATAATGTTAATCTCGTTAAATGTCTGATGCTGTTTTACTTCAATAATATTAATTTAAAAATAATACTTATTAATAATTAATGAAAACAACACTGTTCATTTAATATTTTATATTAATAAATAAATAGAATGCACTCCATCAGATTCAGTCCTCGCAGATTTACATATAAGGGCAAGAGGTTAACGTACACTTGATTTCTAAAATCATGATATGCCATGTATAATACGATGTAATTTTCTAAAGCATTTTCATTTTTGTTTTATCATGTTCATTTAATATTTTTCTAATAAACTCTATGATAGTTAAGATCCATATTAATCTGTAAATTGTCAAATAATAACTTTTTATTTTTTTTCCTGTATGCCTACGGTTGAACAAAAAAAATCATGGGTGTGGTGATAATACTGTTTTGTAGCATTGTTATCTTATGTAAAGTATGTACAGCGTAAATTCTAGTATTTTTCTGGGTACAATTTATTAAAAACAGATCATTTATAGCGAGATGATTCTCCTGTTCTTTTATCTACGAAATAGTTCACGTGAGCCGATGAAAGAGTTCAAACCAACTTGGATTTTTCAAGCAACTTTTTGTTAGGCAAACTTGAATTTCCGTCTCTCATTAACTATATTAATTCAAATCACACACGTACATAATATTACATTATTTTTATAAATAGGAAATGTTAAATAAAAGATGATAAAAATAATCTAAAAAAAAATGTTAAAATAATCACAAAGTATGTATCATTCTATTGAAAAAAAAATAATAGCTGTATTCAATATTCCTAGTAACATGACAACTGTAATACTTTGAACTTGGATGTTTATAATATTATGAATTGAAGAGTTCAATTTATAATACAACTTACTGCAAATATTATTAAATGAATAGTTAAACCAATTTATAAAGCATTGTGTTGCAATTCATTTAGATAGTAAAAGCTCTGAACCATTTCAAATACCCTTATACCAATTAGAAAGGAATTGATCATTGCATTTTAAAAATTTCGTTTTTCTTAGAAATGTTTTCAATAACAGCGAATGTTAGAAAAAAGTAAATTATTCAAGAAGATGTGTCATCGTTGTTATAAATGTATATTTATTATTTCAAATGGATCATAAAACTTACTATGAAATTTCTCAGGATTGTTTTACGAAGGCTATGATTCATTATTGTTGATTTCTATACCAATATTACAACATAAAATATGTAACGCACTCATCGCAACAGGCCACTATTTTCGATGCCTCGAAGGAATGTTATTTAATTTATTTTAATTTTTCAATTTTGAAATGCAGAACATTAACGTTCGTTCGTTGGTATGAATTATAAACTGGATGACAGGACCAAGCTAGAGAATTTCGGTGAAATGTAGAAGATAAGGAAATCCCTCAAGATTAAGGTTCAGAATTTATGGAAGCAAAAATAGGCGATCATTTATTTTTTTTTTATTTTTTTTTTTTTATGCGATCTGATAATAAATTATTATTAAACAACTACAATACATACATAATATACCGTTGCGAATCGATCAAATAATAATAAAAATTCAGTCGGAAAGCTCGTAAAATACAATAAAATGGCCGTTGCGGTACGATCAATACAAACGACGAATGCGTGATAAATATACCGGCGCGATATTACACAACGACTTGTGAAAGTGTAATATTATTATAACGAAACTTTTCCGAAGAGTACTTGTGGACAATATCATATCGAGGAGTTCAGAGTATAGTTCAATAATTGTTTTTCAGTTCATAGCATAACGTTTATCTATTTCAATGACAATAAGTCAATAATAATAATGTCACTACACAGCATCTACAGTGATACTGAACATTGCCGTCGGAGCTCACCTACAGTAAAGCAGTAAAGTGTTACACCAATGAACCACGCGGTTTTCGCTAGAAGAATATGAAAAAAATAAAAATACAGGCAATATACAATATTATTATGAGTAGTGAATATAGATCCGGTGCACCCTGACCACCAAACTTAAGTACCAGCTACTTATTTGGTTAAGCCATTTGTCGTTAGTTTTCGGTAAAAGTAAAGTGATATGAGTATTTTTTTTTTACGTTTTAATTTATTTACGATTTTATCAGTTCAAAATAACAAGAACGATAGCATTTTTTAATTTTATTTTACATATATTCAGTAATAAAATATAATATTCAATTAGAACTAATTCCTAATTATTGTGATTTTTTTTCATTATTATGTTTTATAATTCTATCGCTGAAATTTTAAAAATTATCTACCAATAATATAAATGTCACTCGTGCAAAAATTTGATGAGTGTATAAACAAGTTTATTTTAATTCGTAAACAAGTTTACTTTGCATTAGTTGAATACATTTTTCAATTTAATCAAATTATTTATAACAATAAAGCGTTGAATCTTTTATAAATTGGCCAGTTTCTAATAGAACATAAATAAATAATAATTTTAAGTATAAAAATATACTACCAGCGATATGCAAAATAGAATTGTTTATAAACGCAAATATCTTTACATTTTTAAATCGAACTACACAGGTGGTATACCATAATATATTTTTCTATCAAGCGTTTAAGTATTTTTTTTTTTTTATTAAAAATTGATAGGGCTTACCAGAGTCTTAAATCCACTCAAGTACATAATATAATATGATTAATATTATTTGAAAAATATTCTTATAACCGTATTTCTAGAATGTAGGCGTACATATTTAATAATGCAAGAGTTAAAATTAAACTGGCACGTTTGACTACACAATTAATACACGACAAATAAAATGTATATAATATTAAACACTTTCGTTGTAAATATGACTAAAAAAAATCGATTGCCAAAACCAGTGATGAATTTACGGGAACTTAGGAGCCAAATTTC
Source organism: Rhopalosiphum padi (assembly GCF_020882245.1). NCBI lineage: Eukaryota > Metazoa > Arthropoda > Insecta > Hemiptera > Aphididae > Rhopalosiphum > Rhopalosiphum padi. The sequence goes on from NC_083599.1 coordinate 33,191,387, forward strand.
CTTTGGCACAAAATGCACAATATCGTAAAGGGACAACTTTACTGTGCTTGATGAAAATATTTTCAAAGCGCACATATTGTAATTTTTCAATTTTTTATTTTTTTGTACGATGCGTTTTGTAATTTTACAATTTAATATGTATTAATAAATGTTTAAAAAACATAATATTATCAAATAAAATATAAAAAGTGAACGTTAAAAGTAATAAATGTTGAGGGGTTTGAGTTTTATAAACAAAACATTATGATATGACTCATTTTGGGGCGTTAAGATTTGCCAAATTACTCGGGGGTTATTTAAAGTAAAACTTTATGATTATGACTATGTTGTTAAAATATGTTATCGGAAAAGAGACACTACATTATTACTACAATGAATGTGTGCCCGAAGCCCTATGTTTCTAAACACGTATATTATGACTAAAACATATGCGATGGAACGGAGAATTGATATATTTACGTTAACAACAATATATTATATGTCTTATATTATTATAGATTTTGTCGTAATACTCTACAATATTAATGACGAGTTATCAACACGTGCGTTACCAATATAATAAACCTATTTTGAAAAAAAACCTAGATTCTGTTTCCATCGCCAAAACGAGACTATATTATTCGTTGTACAATTTTTTTAAATATTAGCGATGCACAACGATATAATATTTCGATATCGATATGACTAATTTATCAAAAGTGCATAGATATAAATTAGTTAGAATTTCTTTTTCTATTTATTTAAGTTTTGTTTAACAGTAAACCAATGTCGGTTATCGTCAAAGAACGATAAACGCATTATGACTACATAATATTTTAATAAGTAGTACTTATTATGAGTTTGGTCGATAAGGCTCCCGTAATGAACGTATATAATCGTTGTTAGGCCTTTATAATTATTCTCGCCTTTTCCGTTGTCTACATCGTGTTTTTACCCGTACTTAAAAGTTATAAGCAACATAGTTCCTTTTTTTTTATGAAGGCAATAAGAAGCAATAATTATACAAAACATTGAGGAATATCTATGTTAGATGAAATGTAAATAATGTACCTATAATTTAATATTCATTATTTTTATTTTTTTGCTTATTATATTAATATATACATATTTTTTTTATACGTGTAACGTGTATATGATTCTAAAAAGATCCATTAATTAATTTGTTAAGAAGCCAATATATTGCTTTTAATTAAATAAATTGTTTATTAAGTTTATAGTAACTTTTTTGATTTCATATCGATATAAATGAAACAAAACAAATATTTTGAACTAAATCATTGTACATCATTATTAAACGTTTTATAAAATTAAATTACTATTTTACCATGAAAAATTTTATAATTTTGTATTGTTATTCATATTATCATTCTTGATCGTTACTAAAAACTGCGTTCAGTATTTCAATGTTAACAAAATGTTTAATACATATATTGTATTATTATTATGTCATATTTACTAATTACGATTCACTCATGCGTAATATTATAAATTTATAAGAGATTATATTATTCTTTGATGTATTTCAATAAACCCAACTTGCCAGATAACTGAAAAATGAACCTACGACAGTGGTGTACCTAAAATCGTCTATTCATAACGCCGTGTTAGTATAACATTTAATTCTAAATAATTAGTTCATAAAGTGAGTCTATACTCTATACTAAAATTAAAAATACATAGTTCATATATTAATTATATATTAGCAAAAATACAGAAAAACTTATTATTTTAGCAAAACTTCAGGCTTATAAGACTTAGTTTTCGACATTGACTATTGATATAAAATTAGAGGAATACTTTTGTATTTTTATTTTATTTTTTTACTTGAAAGTTACTTTCATTTAATCTTCGAGTAACGTGTAAACGAGTAACTTATCTAACATCGGTAACGACGTATTTGTTATTTTCGTTAGTATTATACTCAAGTCAACGAAAATGAGTTACTTCATTAGGTTCCCGTGACATTTGTCAAAATATTTGTTATGTGACTAGCGACGTAGTAAGTCTTTGAAGTTGCCATTGCCTCAATCGGATGTATGTCGTACGCACATAAATGAGCCGTGCCTGCCGAATCCGCTTTTTGAATACCTAGGTATGCGTAGTTATTATGCGTACATTTATAGAAATAACACGAAACACCGCGTAAACGGTGACAATCAACGGTACCCGTCGTAGGCGATATAACGCTCAAACGATTTTGATACACGAATCGGAAACGGAACACGTCCCATTGGCGAAGGGAGATCGGTGAAATTTACGATGCTTCGTGACTTCACCGCAATCGCAGCCCTTCCGGCTCGTAAGTACGTCGTCGGCGGCGAATGCGTTTCGAATACATTTACCTGCACTGCAGCTGAAGGTTTTGTTTATTTTACCGATATACACCAGTACTGTACACAGTGGGGAGGCGGTAACGGAAAAGTTCGTCATACAGAGGTCTGTTGAAGAAAGACCAGAGTTGGTAATTTTAGTGTATAACAACAATTTGTAATTTTCGGCGAATTTTACCTGATATAAAAAGTTAAAAGGTTCGAAAGTTAATGAAAACAATAAAACTGGCTTAAGTTAGCGAAGGAAAGTCAACGTTAACAAATTAAACAATACGTTAATAGTTAACAAACAAAATATTTAACTCTAAAAGTTAAAGCGAGAGTTAAATGTTAATGCAGAAAAATATATTAAATTGATAATTGTATACAATATGTATTTATTTATTTATTAAAAATAATAATTTTTATTAATTATTAAATTAAGGAATACAAATTAAACTTGTATATTTATATTTAAAATTATTATACTTGAAAATTATTTAAGATGACGATTAGTAAAATTTTTAAAAATACATAATTTTAATTTGGAAAACTACGTAGTTTTGCTGATGTAGGTAAAATTTTGCACTTCCTCAATCTATAATACATAATTTATGGTGTTTTTGGGTATATGTTTATAAATAACATAACTATTTTATTCGGTTAATATTAAAATTAACATTTTTTTAAGGATAATTTTAGGGAAATCTAAGCTGGTTATACTCAGTTAGATTACTTTATAATGACTATGTTGTTGATAATTTAAAGTCTATTTATACTGGTGTAATTTTGCTTAATTATTTTTTTATAATTATTAAATAAAACTAGTTTAAACATTGAATTACATTTTTGAACTTAAGGTATGAATTAAATATTGGAATTTAATTTGAAAATGTTGCAAATTTTCATGAAGTTAATTAACGTTTAAAGATTTATATAATATATATAAAAAAAAATGGCAATGACGTATTTTCGATATTTTTTAAATTTATAAAAATTGTAAAATTTTACCCAAAAACAAAACTTTTATCGCATTTTCATGTAAATACATAATAATAATAAAAGAATATACAAAAACGTTTGAAAATTAATTCATTTCTAGTAAGTGTTAATATGAATATTTTATGTAAATTTCAAGTTTACAAAATTGGTTTAGTCGAAAATTGCTTTTACTTAAAAATTCTAATTTTTCAATATATTTTTATTTGTTCTCCCTTTCATTTTAAAAATTACTAGGTACTTTTATTATAATTTTGACCCTCCAAAATAACAACTACGTCCGATGCTTTACCAGAAACCCCAAATTTGAAAATTGAAACAATTAATAAAAATTGTTTTCTTATAAAAAATTATAAAAAAAAAACATAATTAAAAAAATTAATATATTAATTTCTTCCTTAAAAATTTAAAATAACAAAATTTAATGAATTATTTTGAGTATTGAGAAAACACAAGTGGTTTTAATGAAAGCTAAATCTGTTTTCATTTAATTTATTTGATCATTGTTGGTACATAATAAGTAATATTAGGTTCTCTGATAAAAATAAAGTATCTTTAATTCAATGCATTTGTATATTAAAGTTTTTTTTTTGTTCTCTGGCTAAATACTTTTATTCACAGTCTTTGTTTCGGCATTAGATAGAACTTGTTTTGATGTGGGTACCGAATAATTCTTAAAATGTATCGATATTTATCACTATTTGAATATCGTTAGCTATCTCTGATAACGGCATTAAAATAAGTATATACAAAATTTAAGTATATAATTAAATTTTTTTCATCTATAATTAATATTTGTTTTATTAATACGTCTCCCAAATAGATATGTTTCACCGTTCTTTAAGTTATTGTTTTTTTCTTAATAATAGATAATATACAAATTAAAATAGTTTCCCGTTTATAATACAACATCATCATCCTATATTATATATATATATATATATGTACAATATACATTTTATATTAGTATGTTATACATAAATTATTATTTTATTACATAAAATAAGTTAGATATGATGAATAGATTATTGAAATGTAGTGTGCATAAAAAAAGTTATGGTAGTTCCGTTCAAAATGTATTATACATTAATCAATAATATAACATGTAATCACAAAATTCACTTTGCTTATTAATAAAAAAAAAAAGAGTAGTATGACCATTGTCTGACCCCAAATCTACCACTAGATTATACAACGTCTATAATATAATGTGTACACAATAGTATTATATTTTAATAAATTCTGGTGTATGATAAAATTATATCTCCGTTAATAATTTTATAAACATCACACATTGATAGCTATTACTATAATACCGTGTGTTTAGGCACTAAAAATAATTAAATTACTTCGGAACGTGTAATTTTATGAGGTATATAAAACCAATTACATTATAGTAATCCGTTTTGAATAAACCCTGAATAGATGCAGTTATAAGTGATTCCCCAATGATTATTAAAAAAAGATTACATTTTGAAATGTAACGAAAAATCGAACAGAACAAACTAAGGATAAAAGAAACGCCGTGTCGCATTATTTGATTGTTTTATTATCACAACATTTATGTTTGAAATTGTGTTTTAATATTTTATGGGCATTGTGAATAAAAAACAGGACTGATGATCGAAACAGTCGTGCCAATTTCGAGTAATAAAATTAAATCTTATGAGTAAATTAAGCAAACATTTTTAATTATTATTGTACATCATTTGAAAAACAATAATCGATACGTTAACAATAAATCAAAAAAATTGAGTATATTTATCAAAAACTTGTATTTTGATAAATACTTAAAGGATAAAAAAACTTAAAGGTAATAAATTAATCATTTATCATTAGTAATATAGCATATGAAATATGTTTATGAAAACAAAAACTGTGAACAGTGGTATAATATTTTCAAAAAATCTAAAATGAGATAAATGTGTAAGATCGTAAAATGCATTTCAAATCAAAACATTTTATGGTTTAATATTGATTAAGATATTATATTTTAAGATTTTCACATATTTGAATGTTAAAATTAAAATAAACGTAAATAGCATGACACCTTGTAGACAAAAATGTAGGTTTTTATTTTTCGTAGGATAAGAAATAATAATATTTTAATATGTATTGTGTCGTTTTACTTTTTTTCGCGTGTTTTCAGAATTTATTCTATGATATAAAAACTGGTATTATTACATTTAAATTTGAGAATTGAAAAGATTGGACATTTGAATTACATGTAAATGTAAAAAACATGGGAAGTTTGTGTGTTTCTCCCTATAAAAGAAAAAAAATATGTATATAAAATTCATTATTTTATAACTATTTTACCAGCCATTGAAATACAGAAGCATTTTTTGACAACTCGATTTAGCTTTGTTAACTGTTTTGTTTTCTAGTTATTCCATGATATAATTTTCTACATAAATATGAAATACAAAATTGTTTTATCGAGGAAGATTGTTTTTTTTTTTTGTTATAAAAACATACCTATTTCCAACTGATGTATATAACAATAAGTCAAGAGATAAAAGTATTGTTCCCGTATTAATCATTTTAAGTGACAACATAATAGAGGTGACAGTTTTATTAATATCGTTTTTATTGGAAAAATGAACGCATATTAATGGAATAGTAATATTATAACCTGGTATAATTTGCATACAATAAAATTTATTAGAAATTAAAAGGAAAAATTACAAAATTTAGTTTTAATCAGCTGACTAAAAAAATCTTTTTATACAAATAATACATTTTTGGCCGCACTACTTTGGTGCAGTGTGCAGAACACTAATATTACCTATTAATTAATTAGATTTCCACAAATACATTAGAATAGCAAATCTTCTCGAGAATATTATGAGTAGTGAAATATAACTAGTAGATAAAGAAATTTATTTTTACTTTTTAAAAAAATATTTTACACAGCGTTATACTGTTTACACGTGGTAAATGACCTAAAAACTAAAAATATTTCAACCTTTTCAAGTTTAATACGATACCTATATACAATAATATTATTACTATATATATTATGTACGCGTAAAGGGCTTACGAAGACCAAAAAGTTTTTTTAAAATACAGTTCAATACAAATAGTTGTAATTATATAAACAACTTTTTAGTATTCTTTCAATAACAGTAGATACTTAAATAATGTTTATATTAGCATTTTATTTTCAATTAACATTTTTTAAGTTATAAGTAACTATTTACCTATTTGTTAATATTACTTTTATCGTTACACCATAGCCGATATAATGTGTAGCTATTAGTTTTAATTTTTACTGTTTTTCACAATATATTCTGGTGACTGAAAAATGTTCGCTATATATATATATATATATATATATATATAAATATACGAAGTTCATAATATAATTTGTCCAAGATATTCAAAGGGTACTAACAAATGAATGTTATAATATACGATCGATATACCTATACATTGAAATGATTATGTTAACATTAAATTCAAAACGTTGCACAATACGAATTTTATCTAACATTGAATAATTTAGGACTACTATAATGGATTATAGCACGCAAAATAGTACACTTTTGAGAGGCGTTTACAGTGAATTATAATACTAAATTATTAAATCTACGACGTTGTAATGACGATTTATTTTCGTTTATTTCGGAAGCTATGATAAAATGGTAAAACTGATGATAAAAATAAATCGTCAGTAGACTTCAAAATCCATACTTACTAACATATTTGTTATTTGTCAAAAGCATTGACCGGCAAAAAGGTCACATAAAACCTATAATCCAATAAGTCTACTCCAAACTAACTCCCAACTCTTAAAAAGAATTTACCAATAATGGAATAAAACCGTTTTTAAGAATTATCCTACCTCATCAATTTGGACTCTCTAAATCATCCTATTCAACAAGTTATCAACTACCTACAACAGATATACGAAATTATAGTTAACTTATTAACAAAACAATGATAATATTGTTCAACCTGACATAGAACAACGAAAAAGTGTGGTAGGTACCAAAGTCTTCTACACAAACTTCTATATTTACCATTATAACTCTACAATGTACTATCATCATTTTTCACACTTTTTCAAGTAAAAATAGTGACATAATTTATACTCCTTATAAAAACAGGATTTTCTATCCCAAATGTTACACTTTGGACCTATCCTGTTTAACATATTTCATCATGTTATCCTACTAACTAGAAATGTATGCAATATGCGTACGATACCACTGTCGTAACGCAACATATAAATCTAAAATATTCAATAAGTAACCTAAAAAAGTCTCTAGATCCAATAACAGAATGGTTCATAAAATTGAAATTAAATTCACTTTAAGCTCTACTAAACGTGAAGCAAACATATTTACCTGAGGTGAAACACAACTCAAATAACAATTCATAATCAAGCACAAATTTGAATTATGTATCAAGATAAATCAATTAAATACTTTAGTATCTTCCTTGGTAAAAAATGTTAACCGGGAAATACGTATAAATAAAAATAAGTCAGTCACAGGGTCAATTAGGAATAGTTTATAGATATGAATATACACTGTAAGCCCCTAATAGACTACAGCTTAAAAAAATTTAAAAAAATACAAATTACAAATTAAATTTTCACGACTAATAAAAAACAAATAAATTTAAAAAAAATAATAAAATTAAAAGGATTACTCATATTTATGTCAACAATGAACTGTTCATGCATCTCAAATAGAATATCATTATATTTAATATCATTAAACAAAACAAAATAAATTTCTCAGAATATCTCAAAAATATACAATGATTAATTTTAAGTGTTTAACCAGCTATTATTCACAATGAAACAGAAATACCATTCTTGAAGATTCGAATCAAAGACCATATAAGAAATAAAAGATAAATAGCTGATTGAAACAACGCCTTACTCAGAACTCGAGATGTCAGATTTCATTTTTATCATCAACATCAACTTCATTTTGTAAAATTTTGTTCATTTACATAATATCTAATTATAGTTATCATGCTGTTTGATATATTATTATTTTTCTTTTTTGTATATAAATACTTAATTAATTAATTTAAAATATATTTTAAAATAATTAAAACATAATATCTTTGATTAATTATAATTAAATAAAAAACAAAAATTGACATTTAGTTCGATTCATAAAATTAAGAGCTGTAGCTAAAATTATTTGTCACAAATGTATATTAACTGGATTAAATTGACAGAATAGTCTCTATAAATCAAATTAAAAAAATATCGATGGTAGTCATAAACATTCGAAAATTACCGTTTTTTTTTTTTAATGCTTGTTGTTAAATTTATGCTATTATATATCAGTGATATATAAATTATTTTATTGCGAACGAATTAAATTTCAGGACCATGTGAAATTGAACTAATAGTATTTAACGGTGCTTACGTTTACGATGTAGCCATCAACCGGCTGTCGTGTTTCCACATTAGCGCCTAATGGTTATACGTACTCTATATTATTTTATTATGCATATTTAATAATAATAAAAAGCTACATATTATTGGTAATTAATGTGCATTATATCAGAGAGTGTAATTTTACGCCATTATCACGGTTAGCACTGCGTAATTATTGTTATGATTTCATAATTATTAATGGACATAACATGAATTTATCGGTGCATGTTAAACGCGCGGGTGTGTGCATGAAAAATATTGCGGCAAACTTACATTATCTTGGAGAACGGAAGACCGGATATCCGTAGCATCGTTTTTGAGATAACCTCCAGTGGTAAGTTTCTGAGACGCTTTTCCCATTATGATCATATTCTCAAATGACATGCTGTGTAGTTGCAATTTGCATGTAGTCTGAAAACATATATTATTACCCTATTAACAACAAGGTGTAATATAATAATAATGTTAATACCACACAAGTTACAACTTTAAAGTTTGTAACACATTATAATATTGTCGTTATGTGATATTATCATTATGGTCGTATGTATGCCATTATATTAATATTATTATCACAAACAGCCTTTGTGCAGCCGCCGAGAAATCGTAAACGCTAAAATAAATTAATAGTATAAAACCAAACGATTGTAAATTGCTTTATAAACACTTTAGCAAAGGACTCAAACTTTTTAATTAAATACGGAAGAATAATTTAAATGACGTCAAAATTATCGATTTTTTTTTCTTCTTTACTTTATTAAAATATAATCCCTAGTGGATATTAATTAAGTGGTGTATAATAGTGTGGCTATACTCGATCCAGCGCAGATACAAACTGATCGCATAAATACTTCGTGAACAAATATTATTCAAATGAACATAGTATAAAAATATAAAATCTATCGCTTGTACATCAAAGAATATTTTAAACTCAAATTATACAAATAATTAACCAATAATGATCTACATCTACTCACCTTATTCGAATTTTAATTACAAAAAAAGTAAATAAATTACAATAATTTAATTGAAAAGTACAAAAATACTTTCATTGGACATTCTATCAGCCCTTATATATATATTATATAGTCATATCATAATACTTGAACCGACATTACTATTATTATACCCTTCAACCGTGTTTCTAGAAAAAAATATAATATAAATAATCGGATCTGTATAAATCTATCGTTGTTGTACTATATAGATATTTATATAGATATTTTAAACATTTAAACTAAAAAAAGTCATGTCTGTACAAACAATTGTCCATCATCGCTACTGTTCGGAAATATTATATTTTTGAATTAACTAAGACGACCGGTAGAAAGAACAGAAAACACGTAACAATAATAATAATAATAATAATAATATAATATTGAATGCGATCATGTTTGACTTGAACTGTATGTCGGAATCAATAATGTATACGCTACGTAAATTAAATTATTTAGGTACGTTTTGTTTTGTTGTTTCATCGGAGTATAGTAAAAACAATCACATTAATTCAATTTAAAAGAGTGTTTCGGTTTGGCGGTAAATACCATTCTGCGTGGACTGAGGTTGGTCATATTTATTCTTCGGTTTACACCTAATTTAATCACTTTAACTACACGCTGAATGTCATAGTCAAACTGTTAAATCCAACAATCGAGTTTGGCAATTTACCCAACGTAATCAGTTACATTTCAAGCGGAACGTCGCGCGTAAAATATATCGGTTATTGTGGTGTTGGATTCGAGAATAATCTTACGGAACGCACACTCGTTTTGGCGTTAAGAGAAAAAACAAATTTCATCAAACTTAGTTAATTAAAATGTTTGTGAATGTGAATTGTTGGATTTATAACACGTCTACTGTCTCGTTATACTGAACGCGTGGCAATTAATATATATATATAGCTTTGTTATGTTCGTTTAATTAAATTATATGTGGGTAGTGTATGGTTTAATTGATAGAATATATTATGGTCGTATAAAACACAACTCGTCAGAAAATTAACGGTATAAGGAGAGTAAATTAAAAATAGCGTGAACGACATTGAAATATTTATGAGTAATTAAAATTGTGACGCTATTACACGCATACTAGACAGCTAGTGTTTAGAAACCTAAATCCTTTTTTTTTTGTTTTTTTTACTCGAAATTTTCCGACATTTTAATCTCCAAATACACTCATTTTCACGATTCCTTCGGTTTAATTTGTTATCTGCTCGAAATGTTTCGCAAACAGAAATCGATATTTGGCTTTTGTTTTCTTTCAACGTAATGAAGAGAAGAAGCAGTAGGATATCAATTTAATCTCTTTCGGTTACATTCCTCTCGGGAAACGGGACTGTTTGTGTATATTGGAGTTCAGGCTCAGCGCTGCAATTTACCATAATAAACACGCCTACCCAATATGGCAATATGTTTCACAAAAAAATATTTATATACGACAATCATAACGCATTACATTATTGTCAAGATATAATCTAATAATACTTTATTCTATATATATATATCAAGGGTGATTCTTTTATCATCAAACACTCATTATTTTGTCAAGTATTGACTTTTTCTCATTTTTTTTCTTCAAAATATTTTGTTTTATGTTTTTATCAAATTATGACATTTTTATTTTTTTTTCACCTTGTTATTAATAGTGAAACCACTTTTGATTTTCAAATATCAACCTATATATGTACTAAATTAATAGGGCTATTTTTTAATGAATTTTAACGTTTAAATTATTATTTTTCGTTACATTTTTAGAGAGAAATAGCTTTTCAAAGTTGGGTGATTTTCTGTTTTTATAATACTTCTTATTATTTCATATAATCATATAAAATAAACTCGTTATCGACTATTGACTCAGTGATGCATTGTATCTGTAGTTACCAACGCCTCACGGCCGTAATAACCTGTATGAAAAACATCTAAAATCCTTAAACCACTCAGCTATGAGCAGTTATAGCTCACTAACAGTAAAAACAAAAATAATAATTTTAACGTTAAAAGGAAATAGTAAGGCTATTTTGTGACATTTTAAATAGGTATATGTTTTCACTAGAAAATCAAAAGTTGATAGCGATTTCACTATTAAATATAAAGGTGAAAAAAATAAAAATGCTATATAGTTTTAAAAAAGCACGAAACTAAAAATTTTGAAAAAAAATTGATAAAGTCAAGACTTTTTGAAATAACGAGTGTTTTGTGATACAAGAATCATCCTGCATTTATATTATATGTATATATACATAATATTATATGAAACACAATAGAGCTTATCCTCCAAGAATCAATATCCTCATAAGGTATTATATCATTCGTTGGACTAGAAAATTAATATAACATACGATAATATATATAATATTATTTATTGGTACATAACTAACTTTAAGCAATTATAATTTTGTCCTACTCTTATTTATTCTCGTGGTATTTTTTTCTCCCATTACCCGAATTTCGTCTAACTAATTATTTTTAAATATGATTAAGACCATATAATTTTATTTTTGTTCGAAACTCGAAATAAAAAAATTAAATTACCGTTTTTGTGATTTTCGTGAATATAAGATTGAAAATTCATAAAACTAATTTTGTTAGAACATTTCTTTGAGTTTCATTTCATTTAATACAATTAAGTTGTGGATATATTATAATATATTTATTTATATATATATATCAGTACGTATGTTTAATGAGTGAGTGGTTACGCATGATAATTATGTAGGTACATTGCAATATGGAAAACTTTATATTCAAGATTCATACACAACTTTGACTTATGTAACTCTACCTATCGTACAATTATTCCATTCCTTATCGCTATTGATCACGGTAAATATACAATATACATATTATTATAACGATATTATACTGCATAGTAATTATTAATTATTATTACATCTTACACTATAATACACACATAATATAGCATGCAATGTTGATCTTCAGGCTATATTTGTTGTACTAAAGATAGTAATAACAACAACAACATAATAATATATTACATGTTATATATTGCGATACTCACGTTAAACACCATGTGCTCTTGTATGAACTTTTGTATAGTGTAAACGATATCTTTTATCTCAAAGTTCATAATATCCAAACTTTTCAACAGCTGTTCGTCTTTTTCACTGTACCCCAAGAATAGAAACACGCCCGGTACAAGCGTATACGAACCTGTTTCGAAAAATCAAACGTATTTCATTATTAAAATATTGTAAATTTCACTAGATACAAAAATGTATAAATTATTTATTTATTTTTAGAGAGCTCTCAAAGAAGGTAACCCATTCTAAAGAAAACAACATTATTTTATTCAATAATAAAAATTATACTGTACTATGTATTTTAATAATTGAAGAACTAGTTCGTAGAAAAATTCTATAGAATATATTTTATTGTATGGCTGGATTATTAAAATATTTTTTTATTCCCTACGATCATAAACCTATTGAAATATTTATTGTGTTTACTTGAGTTAAAGTATTAGATTTTATTTTCTTAGATGTTTCAATTCACGATTTTTAATATACAAAAAGTCAAAGTTATATTATTTTTTTGATTTTGTCAAAAATTATATACTTATATATACCTATAATATTTATTAGTCGTAGCGAGTTGCAATACTATAGCTGTAATTTCAGAACCTTTACAATAGTTTTCCCTTTGTTATCAACGAGTCATGTGAGACGTTTGAAAAAAAAAGATGGTTTCTGAAGAATTATGTATAGCATATTATTAAAAAAAGAACAGAATAACATTGTTAAAAAAAAAAACTTAGAAAATAATGGATATTCTATAACAGTTAAACAGTTATGACCAATGGTATTTGAAAAATATTCACAGTCAACGGTTACTTCGCATGATTACTAAATAATATTATGGCCATCAAATTCTATCCCACACCTACTTATCACACAAAGTAACGTTTAGATTAATCTCGGCAGGGAAGCAAATGATTTTGATGTGGGTACATAGATTTTCTGTTTTATTTTTTTTAGGTCAAAACGATAATAATCAAATGTTGTCATAATATCATACCCATTTTCGGTCGCATGCAAATAAATCGCCCAACGTAGCACACGCAACGACCGCGAAATGCGATATACGCTGGCGACTCATGATGGTAGTACGCTATTTCTGTTTCACAAGGTTCGACTTCCACGCAGATGGTCTGACAAGTCAAGCTTTCGCCGGTCTTGCAGTGGCACACCTCGGAGCACGAGTTGTCCTCCAAACTGTGTAGCTATAATAATAAAAAAAAAGAGTTCATGAGATTGTTGTTTATTATATTTTTAAGGTGTTTCCGGTATACTATACACAAGGTACAATAGCAATTTTATCAGTAAATCTATAGCATTTTGAAAAAAATCTTATTTTTTGGAATTAAGTGCATTAACGTGTACTAAAATATTTTACAATTCAAAACCAGTAAAATTTACTTATTTATTATTTAATAGTGATGCATTGGTAAATAAATGGTTTTGGACTTAAATTATTAATTGTAGTGTTAAATCCGATATGTTCGATTTACATAATCAAATAAATAAGTGACAACTAAAAAGAAATATATCATATTTATAGTGTCGAACATACAATAAAAACACGAGCACAAAAAAGTTCTAAGTGAAAAATATAAATTCACAACCAAAATGTTTTTTTATATTTCTGTTATTAGAACTTTTTGTTTCTTAGCAGACATTTTTTACTTAATCATTTTTTTACGTTAAGTTTTGATTAGTTCAGCCTTAAATCCTAAATTGTCAGACTATACGTAGAAAAACTTTGGTAATTTTTAAGTATGACAATCATTAATTATGAAAGAAGATATCGCAGTTTAAAGTTTAAAATTAATCTCATGAACAATTCGCTATTTTAAGAACTTTTATTTCTGAGCACATGAATCATAACGAAATACAATGTTTAGCACAATGAAGTTAAGTAACAGTTAAGTTGCAGTGACATATCATTTTTTTTTATATACCAATTAAAATTTTATTTCAATATCTTTTTTATTAGGTATTTGTATTTTGAGTATATTATATTATTACTTTTTTTTTTTTTAAATAATCATCATAGCTTAGTTATTCCTGCATGTGCGCTACTAACACAATATTAATGATACTTACCCTGATTACGTCACCTTCAGACATGAATTGTTTGTTGTAGTGTGGCGATCTCTGCAAACTGCAACCTCCTATATTAACCAATTTTGGTATTTTATTAGAAAAACGGACGATTAAAGTAGTAACATACAAATAATTATGTCGCTATATGTTTTAAATAAATGATATAGATTGATTTATTTTTGGTGCATTAATGTTTATAGTTAAAAACAGGAAAAAGTACAAAAATCTATAATTCTATTCAAAAAAATAAAGTTACAATCAAAGTTCAGTGTCCCGTAGAAAATCAACACAATTTTTTAATTTTAGAAAACAGTAATGCGATGCACTGTGTATGATATAATTTGTATAGAAATCTATAATGATTAAAAAATGTAGGTAAGCACAAGTGTATAATGTAAACGGTTTAAAGTTATCATAATTGGGCACGAAAATATTGATTAGAACAAAAGTTAGTAGTAGTAATTAGTTAACTTAATTTTTCATTTCTAATTATGCAAATGCAATGTTCGATATATATTTCAATTGATATGTTAAACATAAAAATAGGCGACTTTTAAGTTATAATAAAATAAATTGGGTTGGACGAACTGTCTTTCCGGGTTTTGTGGTTTAATTTCCATAATTATTATTTGGTAAGTAAAATTTAACACGAAACCACTTGAACACTACTGCAGAGTGAACAATTATTAACTCACGCAAAGGAATTTGAGAGGCGAGAGACAGGGTAGTAGATGCAGTCGTTGAAACTGTGCTGATGGATGTTGTCACGGCGGTGGTTGCCACCGAAGTCGTAGTAGCTTTGGACGTGGTGACCGCAGTGGTCGTGGTATCAGACCGAAATTTTTTCCCAGCTATCAGTACTCTGACCGTGGTCGTAGTTTGCACTTCCATTGCTTCGGTCGACGGCACTGCCGACGACAGAGGTCTGACCGCAATCGCAGTAGTCTGGTCGTAATGATCGACCGGCACTGCGGTGGTTGTGTAAAAGTGACGCGATAACAGTCTCACTGAATCCTTTATCTTGGTCATATGGAAATCCCTCTGCGCTTCAACTGTAAAACGGCAATCCAAAAACGATTAAAATTTATATAATATTGTTAGGTACCGTAAAATTTTCCGACGTCATAAAATATGGTTTGCATTCTATGCAATGCATTCACAGCAAGAAATAATAATGGTTTTACATTGATATTTTTAATATTTAATAAATGACCTTGGCTACAGTTTTAAGATCATCTGAGCTGGAAAGTAAAAGACATTACATCAACGATTCGCTTCTAACTTTAATAAGATAAAAAAAATATCGAAATCACCAGATCGATATTTTTCTGTATAAAACCTATAGAATATAATGTATAATATATTATAATATTATATTATACACTGACAACGTTTCAGGGCTACCATTATAGCGCATACATCATATAAGTCCGTAACCGTTTATTCATTTTTTTCTAACATTTGGAGATAAAAACACACTTAAGTACATATAATAAAAATGACCAATGAATATATGGAAATATATTACTGCTACAGGAAATAAGGCTCTAAAACCGCATTTTGTCGGATGTACGTACATTTTTCGGACGTTCCAACAAAAAGTATGATATACTCACATAATATGCACATGCATATTATTATATTTTACGTATAACTACGTTTTAGTATTAAATATTGTTGAAAAAAATTCACACGATGGAATACGAATATGCCTAATCATATTATGTCTGTGGAACTATTTTTGTTTCGATAATACAAAAGAACTCTCCTTGAGCTAGTGAGGTAACTACACAAATTGCACTCACAAAAATTGTTTCCCTTTCAGAAAAAAATGTATTTTTTTTATTTAATATAAAACAAGCATTACAATTTTAAAAATACACAATGGAAGCTCGTTTATATAGTATTAGTTGTTGTTAAGATGTTATGTTTTATGAGAAAAAAAAATATTTTTGTTCTGAAAATAAAATTATAGGTATTAAAAATATTAATAATAGGTATTATACAAGTAATATTAACTCCTACTTCCTAGTATAACAACTAAGGTATAGGTTACTTAATTTGCAGCATCAAATTTATTACAATGGTAAACGGATGGTTACACCGAAAATAATTAACTAAGATTTTAAATGTCGTTATTGTATAGAAACTTAAAATAGTAAAAGTATAGCTATAAGTTGAATTTAACCATTTTGATTGATTTTGGGATTTAAAGGAGATTATAACGTGCAAAAAACTAATATCTTGTGATTTTATTTCGTTCTTTAGTATTATTTTTTTATGGATATCCAAAACCAATATATGCACATAAACATAAATAACAATAATTAATAACTATAATCGGCTATCTAAATAATACCGAATGTTTATGGAATAATGGAATTAATTTATTTTATTTATTTTTTTTATCATTTTGTAATAATAAAAAAATCTAAATTTGAAATTAATTTTGTTCATTACAGCTATATTATTTTTATTTAATAATTATATAATACAATATACTAATTAAGTGTTGGATGGTTTATTTTTTATTATTTTAAAATTTATATTAGTTTTTAGAAAGACTATCTCAATTGTTGGAGAATATGTACAATAATAAAACCACATTTTCGGCGTCAGAAATTTTATTATGGCGATACTTTCACAGTGGTAGTGATAATATTATGCACATTGCATACACAATATACCACCCACCACAGCGAGACATACATATATTACGCCACTGTACATGTGTGTTTTTATCTTGAATCATTTGGAACGATAAATTTCTATTTTCGTTCGTATTATTTTCGAGTATGAATTATGTACGTACGGATTACACCATTACAGCTTTATACGTTTTGATACGCAATGCCTTTTTCCGTGTTAGCATGTATTGCATGGATAATATTATAACTATATGATCATGAAATTTAATATTTCAGTTTAAAATGTTTTATTTTTACATTTTTTTACATGGTTATTATTTTATACTTAGTTATTTTTTATTGTATATTCATAGAAGAAAAGTCTAAATATTAACACAGAAACAATTGAACAGTGTAGCGTAGACCTATTTGCTGGAAAGCAGACGATTACATTTAACGTCAAAGATTTCAATGTTTGTTTTATTATAATTGTTATGTGAGTAATACACAGGAAAGTGAATAAAATTATGTGTTGATGTTTTTGAAAAAAGCCTAGTAAACAATATTATGTTTTTTTAATCGGTTAAAGGGTAAAAATATAGGGTAGCATCTATCTTAAACATTTTATTTATTAACATGGCACAACATAAAACAATAAAAAAATATTACGTTTATAATATAAGATAAACTGCTAAACGATCGCTTTAATAATGATAATAATAACATGAGTACGGATATAATATAAGACAAATATCTAGTATCAAAGTACCTATCATGCATACAAAATTAACACTATCCACTTATTGACTTATGTTTATACAATAATATATTGCCATTATTAATTAAACATTGAAACACTTTAAAAAATCTTAAAAAAAAGTAAATTCACTATAACTATATAACTTAACTTCTCTAATATTAATTAGATGATCATTTTAATAACTATTGATAATTTTTGTTTTACAGCTTTATATTTTATATTATTTAACTACGCGATTGTATACTTAATATTACAATTATAATATATACTAAAAACTAAAATTATCAATAGTTATATATTATATATTAAATTTTATTAACAATAATAAGTTTAAATTACAATTTATACTACTCATATGTAAGTCATTTCAATTTGTATTTGCACGGAATAATAATTTTTAAAAAGTAATATCGGATAATTCTGTTTGTATGATTATTTATTCATATAAAATGTAAAATCTGCGCTTGGCACGATAACATTTTAAATATAAAACTTATATGAGGTACATACCACAATTTTTTTTTATTATTATTGACCATAATAATTGACATTGATTACAATAATAGCCGTAATATGTACAATTATTAATACATTGTTTAGTATATAAAAAAATTATACATTTAAAGTCACGATAATCTTATATTATAAAACAAAAAAATAATTAATTCACTTGACGAGTTCTAGGTTTTGTCAAAGTGATGTGTCCAAGATTTTTGGGATATCATAAGTGAGGTTATAAAGGTCATCGGTGCATTAGCGGAATTATTTAATAATATGTTTGACTTTGAGTTATTGTATTTCACGTGTATTACATATTGGTTCGAATTTTTTTCAATTAGGCGTCCATAATTGTACTATAATGACATAATGAGGCTTGTATGATCATAGAACAATATTTAAATTACACTTATTCAGCTTATCTGCAGGTTTTTGTTTATATGTTATCTGAAATGTAAACAAGCTTTCGAGGAATATGGAAACGAGACCGCACACTAAGATTATATGCATGATTACACAAGTTAGAGAAATGTTAACTGCTGTGGTGTTAAAAGCCACAATCGCCGACACAGTTCCTTAGAATAGTTTGATTAAAATGAAATATGATTATTATTGGTTTTTATTTTCTATTTTAATCAGTATTTTCCGTCCAATAAAAGTACTTTTGTTTCAATAAGTTTTGAATTATGTTTTTGCCAGTGAGTTTCTTACTAATTCTTTCGTGTTATTAAAATCAATCAATCAATTAATAAAAAAAAATAATAGAGGGAATGTATTTCTTTTTTAATTAAAACTATGATAATATATTCCTTTGAAATAGCTTGATACGTTTTTTTTTGTGTATACTGGTTCATTGCGTACTTTGTTCAGTATTTTTTCGAGTTATTTACATTTATTTTACTTCGGCTGGATTATCTTCAATTACATATCAAACTTCACAAATTTGGTTTCAGTCGAACTTTGTTCGAACTTTATTCATTTTCATATGGTAGCATGGCATGTAATAATTGACAAATTAAATCCACAATGCCAACCTCCCACAACAATGTTATTAGTTTGTAGCAGTTCTATAATCACATCTTCATAGTACATACTAATATCCAATGGAAAAATTGGGTTTCTTCTATTTCTTCGGATTTAATAGAACGACCAATCAAAGTATCTATATGACTTATTGTATAAATATGGGTTATATAATTTGATTGAAAAAGAGTTTCAGTCAAATTAGTTTCTCGATGTTATCATATTATGTAGGGCTTGATTTTGGATAATTATTTTAAATCTAATATCTTGTTTTTAATTTCATTAAATATATTTTACGAGTATTATATAACATTATCGTTTATTAGTCCCAATTAGTCTAGTGACCATTTTTAAACGCATTGAATATTCTTTATAGAAATTATAAAATGTGCATAATAGCTACGGTGTATTACACTGCTCAGTTAAATCAAACATTAGAATTGTAATCACTTAGATTTTATATTAATGTTATTTTAATTTACTTAAATAGATTACAGCAAGCAGCTTAATTGCTAGAATTATTGACAAACTATGCAT
The DNA here is from genome assembly GCF_020882245.1 of Rhopalosiphum padi. Lineage (NCBI taxonomy): Eukaryota > Metazoa > Arthropoda > Insecta > Hemiptera > Aphididae > Rhopalosiphum > Rhopalosiphum padi. The sequence goes on from NC_083599.1 coordinate 33,211,668, forward strand.
AACAATAACAGTCTACATAAATGCGTATAGATGTATCATGATGTGGACCTAATATACAACATTTGAAGGTACGACATAAAATTGTATTGACGTTGCCTATGTTGATTACATACGACCAATCTATTGGTATCTTCGACACGATTTGCGAACTGGAAAATCAAAAATCCTACGTAACCTAAAAATCTTGATAGGTTAATTAAAAATAATAATAATAATATTAAGTAAACTAAGAAGAAATCGTTTGTAAATGCCTTTGAAAACGAATAGTATATCATTCAATGAATGTATAAATATAGAAATTGTAACAGCTAGATAACGTCGAAAATTGTATAATATAATACCTGATATAACTAATTTAACAATACGGATAATAACAGTACATTATAAATAATATTTAATTATCTATGATGATATCAAAATATAGTAATTTTTTTTGTTAACATATATATGAAAATTTCATATCAGTTTTCTCATTTATATTAATATTATTAAAAAAATATATAACATTCTCATCACAAAACTAATACAAAACAACTTTAAAAAAAATAAACTGTTTGAATATATAATATACTGTTTAATTATTATTATTGATATAATTATATTCATAAGTATAGTTTTAATAACTATCACTTAGGAAATCTTATTGCGAAGCCTTTTCTGTATGAATACTAATTCCACGTACTTACAACAACGATTATATTATATAACACTAAATTGGTTATACATATTCTAATGATAAATTAACCTCATAACCTATATAAACAATAACACGTAATTTCGAAAATGATTATCTTATTTATATTATATAATTAATAGCAATATCGGTAACAATTCAAAGATAAATTAAACTAATTAATATAGAAGTTTATTTATATATGGACAAGTAGTATAGGTATGTGGTAAAATATGTTATAAAATAATATTTGTATTCGCATTCCTCAGCAATTAGTAGTATAAAATTAGGATTTGTAAACATTACAAACTTTTTTAATAAAAAGCCTACTAAAATCACATTTTACGTATGCATACAATTGTTATGTTATGGTGAATTTTGTATCAAATGTCGTTTTAATTGTATATCGGTTTGAGAGTTAACACTGTCTGTTTTTTTTTTAAATTTTTATTAATGTATAAAATGTTTTACAAAAGCTGATTTTGATTTGTTAGTTATAAAAATGTTATAACCTAACACGGTAAATCGAACTTTGTTGTACATTCCGCTTGACTGTATTTATTTAAAAGTTAGACAATTAATAATTTAAATGTATGTTTTACATTCACTGATATTGAATACAGTGTTAGTATATTTTGGTTTAAGCGTAGCTTGACTTTAATACAAATGCATTTAAGTGTAATTTGCGTGTGCACAAGTTAGGGCTTGGAGGACATGGTATTCTCAAGTTGTTGACTGTCTCCTACCATCGCATGGACGATTGTTTAATAGATGTATGCGCTAGTCACAGGCATAGCACCAGACTAGGTTACTAGACCGGTGCCTTATTTGAGTTATGACAGTTTTTACAGTTGGGATTTCTTCTTTCAACAGGTTTAGTTATTTTTCCAATTATCTCACATTGGCCATACAGTCACCATGTGTCAGTTGATATTGGATCCTCTACCTTGAAGGCCGTTGGGTTCGATGGGTCCAAGACGTAAACCAGTATTTCCAAAATGGAACTCTCGTCTTTCGTGACACTGATTTAGTATTAAATATAACCTTTTATGCTTGTTCTTTTTTTTTTTTGTAAAATATGATATTATATCTCTATTACATAACATGAAGTAGGTAGATTGTTAGATCAAAAGTTTACATCAAATATTTATTGCAGATATTTGATCTGATATGAGTGTTACATCAACTGCATAATGAAAGTAAGAAATAGTCACTTCACCATCGTAGTCGATACTACAAAGATATTTTTATATATCACAACGCCACAAGCACCAATAATTCTGTAACAATGCCCTACAACTATTATAGATATGGTTTCAGAGGTAAAAAATAATAATCAATCGGTCAACAAGATTACAATGATATAATATGAAATTGTTAGTTTAAATATAAAATGTATAATATATTATCGGATTTTTGAAGTACGTAATAAAATTAAGCTTTTACATTATTAGTAATAGCCATTGGTCGTATATATTAGTGTTTCTGAACATTAAACAATGAAATTATGATCGCACGGCGTTCTAGATAGGCATTTTAGCTACACCGCAGTCGTAATAATTTCATTTCCTGGTATAATAATAATAATTATATTATATTATATAATATTATACGTGCGTATACGTACCCACACACGAGTTGAACCAAAACACCCGTTGCCATCCCATACAATCGTAGAACTTAGAAGGAGACGTGTCCTTACACGCGCAATTCGTCCTCAACATCGTTCCTAGGATACCGAGAATGGACTCACGACACGTTGACGGTGGTCCAGCACACCGGCTTGTTGTTTGGTCCACTGAACACGTTTGTTCGAAGGCTTCGAGTCGAGACCTACATGGAAAAACATCGGTTAAATACATATTTATATACATTTATGTGTGTCTACTATCTACTAAAAAAAACATTGAAGAATATTTATAATACCAACTACACTGTCGATTATATTTATTACATTACATTTTTAAAATGGTTACTTAATATTAATATCTTAATACTAAGACGTATACTACAATGATTTACTTTTCAAATAGAAAATATGATTTATGGTTGTTAAGATAGTATTTTTTGTTTATTAGTTATAAGACATAGCTTATAATATGTTTCACCCATATTTTGTCATAAATTTATATTCTAGAGTAACTTAATAATTAAGTAATCATACCATGAATGTTTAAAATACAGTAGATTTTCATTATGTCGAATCTCAAGGGGAACAGGAAAAAATTCAAAATATCGAAAACTTCGAGATATTGAGTTTTATTAAAATTCTTAAGAAAATTTTTAAATTTTTAAAAATTTGATGAATAATTTGAATATTTAAAGTACTAACATACATATCAATAAACTACAGTAATGAATAAATTATTATTTTTAAAAACAAATCTGTCATTAAAGTTTGTTTAATATTACTTTTATTTTTCTAAAAATTAATTGTAAATATATTTAATTTATGATTATTTCTCATTTCTTTAGATTGGATATGAATGACTACAAATATTGACTATAAACGCGTGAAATCAAAATCATTATACTGAATGTAGTGTTTAATTTTTTTGTTCTTATTATAATAAAAATATTATTTGTGTATTTGAGATAACGAAAAATTCGAGATAGCGGCATTCGACATTATAAGAATCTACTGTTTAACAATACTTACATATGAATTTGATATGTGTAATTATTAGGTTTATTTTGTTTCGAATAATAATCATTTATTTCATATTTGTCTAATAAAAATCCAAGACATTTTATTTATAATTTATTTTTCTTTCTTTATAAACAATCACTTTATTGTATTACAAAAATTTATTTTACGGTGTATATTATACATTGTATAATATATTTTTTGTAACCAGCAGCAAGCAAATTATTTTGAAACTATAATAACTTATAAAATGTATAAAATTAAACTCATTTTAGATTTTGAGCATAAAGATAAAATTGAGTATAGGTACAGTAATGGATGTTTATGTTTATGTCTTACATAACCTATTAAAAAAAAATGATTGCTTTAAACTAAATATTTGAAAATAGCTTTTCGTAGACAATTATATATAATTGGTAGTTAGAGTAATAGTGTGTTAGAAAGCTAAAAATAGTTCTTACTTTTCTTGATAATTGGAAATAATCTAGTACAAATAACAGAAAAACAGTAATGATTACGCAATACCAATTTTTAACAAAATCGATTTTGTTATTATATCATGATTAAATGTTTATATTAATGTTTTCTAGATGTGGTATAGTTTAAAAATATTCTTTTTTTATGTAGCGGTTTTGAGAAATTTGATATTTTGAATTTATTCTACGAATGCTGATAAACATTTTTTCTTGGTATAAAAGCTTGAATATTTATTACAAGATTAAAAAGTTTTAAAATTCATAGGTACGATTTTTTTAAATGTATGAAGTTAAAATTAATATAAAATTTAATGAAATATAAATATTTAGATACAAGTCGAAAAATGACAAATTTTAAACTATAAATTCTATTAAAATTGAATAGAAATTTCTTGATAATTTGGTCAGGATTTTTAAAAAGCCGTATAATAATATAACGCATACGTTCAATAAAGTTTTTGTATAGAAATTTAAAATGTAGATAAAATTAAATTTTTAACGAAAAATAACTATTACTTACAGTTAAAAAAAAATCATTTGTAAACATTTAAAATACTTTTCGCCATTTCGAATATTATTATTAACTGTACACAACGGTATTTCTATAGTATTCAAAATTCAAATTGATTTCAAACAACGTAATTTATGCATTTGGTGAATCAAATAAAAAAGTGAAATTGGCGAACTTACTTGATGTATAGCAAACAATCGGAATGAACGATATTATTTAAACTTGGAAGAAATCAAATTGGAGTTATTTCAGTTCTAAATCAGTGTTTTAAAAAATGCGCAATGAAAATTTGAACTTTTTTTATTGAAACCATAAAATTATTATAAAATATTTGGTATTCTAAAATGGATATGCCTTAAAAATAAAATATTATTTAAAAAAAAAATGTTTCTAAATATTAAAATAAATATTACTCAAAAAATGAAGTATTTATATTTTATTATTTTAGTCTAAATAGTTCGTCTGTTTTTCCCGGACCTAAAAGTACTTGTGATTGAGAGGTACGCTATGTTTTATAAATGTTTGTTGATTATATGACGTAACTTTTTGTTGTTAATAATAATAAAGGAATAGGAAATTATGTTTGGGACTACTGACTGATACTTTAAAAAAACAATGTAATCGTGGAAGGTAATTTGAGTAGAACATTCGTAATATACAATACGGTCGTGATATTATGCGCACGGCTTTATTATTTTTATACATTATTATTGTATTAAAATACTCCAGGGTTAGTATTGTACTAGGTAAACTGGGTATAATACGTTTGAACGTGAAACCACCAATTCCTTATGCATCCAAATCATTACATAGCTAACCTAGGGACCTATAGAAATTTTGAATAAAAATGAGTGAAGGTACGTTTCCCCCCACCCCTTTGAAGGGTATCAAAATAATTATAAATGTATTGTTGTAGTTTTTAAATAAAGTTTTTTTTATACTAGGTACATATAATATACATGTTACTAAAAATTAAGAGGAATAATAGTAAATAATAAATATTAATTGATTATTTAATATTTCTGCCATTAATTATTGTTATGTACAAAATATTAATTAAGTACATTTTTTGATAAATTATGCCTTATTTGCAATTTGTTTAACGCTAATATTCAGATTAGTCACTCAGAATGTACAAAAATTAAATAAATAATATGAAGTTTTTAAAAATAGTATTTTTGGATTTGCCTTTATAAGAAATTATAAGTATTAGTAGTGTTTAACATTTCGTGAATTATTTAAATATATAAATATATAATTAATATATATATTGTTTTTTTTTTTTTTTTAATTAGCTTAATTTTTTCTTAGTTTTGTCATTAGTAATTTCTCAACAATAAACAATCTGTATCAATTATATTAGACACAATAAGAAAATGTAATAAAAGTTAATAGGTCATGTGGTTTTTTTTAAAGAATTCACCCATTGATAACACTTTCTATTAGCTTGATAGTTAATTTAATTTAAGAGATCACGACACCACTTACGCTTCAAACGTCTTGGAGGGATTGCTCTTTTAATATTATAAAACATTTTGATATTGACAAAAAAAACATACAATATTGCTTAAAATGTTAAATGACGCAATATTATATAAAAATACAGAATAATAATTGTATTACAATACCTAAAATTACAATAAGTTTATCATTAAAATATATAATACTATTTGGCACTAAATGCATTTAAAACATCAATATGTGTGTTAAAAAAATTCAATATTCCATGGCCTTGTGAAATATTTCATCATTTAATGAAATATTATTTCAGAATTCAAACAGTTCAAACCCTAGGTATAGTTACACCTCGCTGTCATTAATTTCACATGCACACGGTCATTCGTAAATGTCTTGAGGTTTGGAGTGTAGACATATTTTTAAAAATAATTTCTATTTTATTCAAACATCATGTGACAAAAGATTCTAAAGAAAATATCTGTGCAGAAAATATTTAAATTTTATATGCACTCGTGTACAATTGGTTTGAAATGGATTTCTTAATTGACTCTTGACAGACGTGTCATGCCCTCAATGATCGATAAAATAGTATATGCATGCATTGCGCACTGACGCACAGATTTATACATGAACATATTATATTATTATATTATTCGTAATATAAAAAGTAAACTCTAACGACAGCCTTCACAATTTCAGTCATCGTTTACCACCGACAGAAATAATATAATAATGTCCCATATAGAAAAAAATATATATAATATGTTGGGTATACTTTTATAACTAAATTCATATTAAATTTAATTTTTTCAACATTTTTGTCATTAAAATGTGTTATACTATTTTTAACGATGAAAATAAATATTTAATATCAATCCAAATCACGATACATCGTTACAGATTTATATAATACGGATTCAGTAAAATTAATTGTGAGTAATTAATTATTTGGAAATAGAATGTGGATTTTTAAATTTTCACATGATTTTATTGAATGTAAACTTCATAGTTATTCTGATTAAACATAGTACGTTTCACAATAATATAATGTGTTATTTTTGCATACTTTGAAATAAATACTTTTTCAAAGTATACACTATACATATTATAACCACATACTAATTCATGATATTATATTTATTTATATTTATCAATATAATGAGAGGAATAATATATATTCTGTAGAATTGGATGTATAATATGTTCTAAGTTGTAATTCTAAACTTTGTAATAAAAAAAGAAGCAAGGTAGATTGTCACTGACAACATAATATTATATCAGTTATTCTAGTTTAGTAATAATTATTAAATTTATCAGTTGTTATTGCTTGTTTATTAATGTTTCCATTGATTGGGTTTTATATATAAATTTATAATTAATTACAGTTTTAAAAACTAACATTAATTAAAACATTTTTTTACTATTTTAATTAAAGACAATAATAACAACAAAACAGTAAAACTCATTTTTTGCGTGTTTACAATTAATTATATTTTGTAAACATATTTTTCTAAAAAATAATTTATTATTAATAATGTATGATAGTATGTTCATTTGTTTCTAAGAACCGTAGGTATTTGTGTGAATAACAAATAAAAATGTTATGTTGATTTTTTAAATTACAATGGTTATACGATATTTCAGATATGTAAGAGGTAAAATAATATTGTTATACGAGGTAATTTGTAAACAAAAAATTGCGATGAACACTTTAATTATCAACATATTATGCAAACAAATAATTTAAAATATATGATTCATCGATAATTATTCAAATAGTTTAACTAATCAAGTTATATTTTATTTTATTTGTCATTCACTTGGTCATAAAATGTTTTTAGACAAATCAGTTAGTCGCCGAAATCATTGAGGGGACGTTATTTACAAGTTTTGCTAGCACGAAAACACAAACACGCCAAATGGTAATAATTCAAGTTTAGAGTAGTTTTAGAGTAAAAACACCTATACAAAATCAAAAGAAGGCGAACATGTTTTAGATACAATTATGACATATCTATTTTAAAAAAGTGTATTTTAAATGTTGATATATCAGATCACACTCAAAACTAAACTTTGAAATTACATTTTCCACGATGTGATAAAACATTTACCTAATAATAATAATATACACATTGTACCATCTATAAAATATTATTGTTGTTGAAGTATGAGCATTTATTGAAAAAACGAATAAAGAGAGATAGGATATTATTTGAGCTATCGTAAAAAACACTTCTCTGGTGATCCTCATAAGTATGTCAAAAAATTGTAGTAAGCTGTGTTGTTAACCAATTTTGAAGTAACATATTATACCCGGAATCAATAAAGGTTTAAAGTTTTTAAACATAATACTAAAAAAAAGGGGAAGTAGATAACCACTCTACTGTACAAGAAGTGTTTTATAATATAATATTATTGAGTGATTTAGTGTAATGTTTATGTTAAATTTGAATGCGTCGCATACGAAAAACGATTGTGATCGAAGTCAGCCAATATTACTAAGTAGGTAGGTTATCCTAACTTAGTTGAATGATATATAATATTTTAAATTGCTAGGTATAATGAAAAATTATTTTACATGTTAGTAACACGGTAGTTTGAATTAATTCTCTCGAAAAACATTGAGTTTAATTTTTTTTTAATTATTATAATTGTATAGAATATTTAAAATATGTATATAATTGTTATTAACTTTTAAGTCAATGACAAATTACTGTATAACGGTGCGAATAAGTTAATTATATAATTGAATAAAAACATAAAATTAATTTTAATTGTTTAAAAATATTCTTGTGTAAGTATATAAATTATGATAATTTATGTATAAATTTCAAGTTCTAAATAATAATATGTTTGACTATATTTTTTGTTTAAATATCTAATTTTGTCTATATGCATTATGCTTACATATATATATTATATGGTTTAAAAAATGCATATTTCTATAATTTTAAAAATAAAGATAGAATATTATATACCTTTATGTTATAGATATATTAATTGACGAGTACCTATATTTAAAATTATATTTGTTATTAATGTGGAATTTTTTTTTTTTTGTTAACTATTTAGGTTAATGGATAAATTTCAAAATCACGCCACACAAATCTGAAATGAAAAAGTTCTGTCAGACGGTAAAAAGACGCTGTATACCCAATACGTGTAAAAAATATGTTAATTTCAACTGATTCAGCGCAGAACTTTTCCATTTCGCGGAACTCCGTCGTACATCCTAATATAACTATACATCGATCCTAGAAATATCGTTGTTTCCGTTTGTTACGGATTAGTTTTTTCAAGAATGTAAGATCGAGTAATAAAAGTTTACTTCCACATTCTCCATGACTTTATGGCATAGTGGATAACACATCGCGTTATACATACCTACGACTGCGTGAAAAATCACAGCAAATCATATTCACGCGTCTTTGGTAAGGAGTTAATTTATTATTATATGATAATATATTAAATTATCGTAGTATACGGTTTTCTCAATCTTTTTTTTTTCATCGTTAAGTTATGAAAACATTTTAATTCCACTTAGAAAAGCCGTGTGTGTTTAATGTTTTTGTTTTATAAACTTATATTATTATTATTATTTCTTTTTAGTTTATTACGTGATATACTTGATAATATTTGACCACATGTGTAGTTGTACCCGTATAAATTATTCATAACTGAGCGTTTCTACATAATATATAATTTATAATAAGGATATTTAATAGGCATCGCGTAGTATTGTACGTAGAGCAAAAGGATTTGTAATAATATAATGTTTTCATTATGCACGACTGCACGGGTAATTAATCATTAATTCGGTGAAATTATTGTTTGTTGTTTACATAATATGAAATCGATGTTTAAAACGTTATTATGGAATTAAATTTTATGGTTTTTCACCTTAAAATTAATATTAATCTACAATTTTTATAACAATACCGCGTACACGAGCCTTGTGGTAATTCAGTGTAATATTCAATTTATTTTTCAGTTCATATAGTTCATGGAGTAATAATTGATTTTTATATCATAACTTATAAGTTATAATTATTTAAAATGTATAAAAAAAAAATACTATGTGTACTTATAAGTAATAAATAAATATCTGAGAATTTATTGGCGTTGAGTCTTTTAATACTTTTTTATGAGACCTATTTAGAATGAATATTAAAAAAAAAATATTCAAAATATATATAATCGAATACTTACTGATAATAATATTCAATAAGTATTTCAAATATTCTTAAAATATATGACATATAAAAAAAATATTTTAGATTTAATTTAAACTCAATTGACATGCAAATATGCATAGCATTCCAAAACACACAACACAATGAATACAACTATTCATTTTACTTATAAAGTTATTTTTTTTAATAAAAGTTTAAAAAACAGTATATTAAATAATTAAAAATATTGATACATACATAAAAAAAGTTCTTTTGGTTTAGAAATTAATACTTGTACACAGTAAAGAATATAATAGTACTAAAAAACGTAAATAAAATATGTTAAAAATACATTCTTAATTTGGAAGGGAATACCTAAAGTTTTTATTATCAATACTCAAGGTATTATTTTTCACTATGGGTTTTTTTTATTAGATTTTTAATTGATTTTAATAACAGACTAATATATTATTTATATTTTATGCAATCTATACTTCACAATGTAAAGCAGGACATGTCTTGCGTAAATTTTGAGCATCAAATAATAAGTATCAAAACATTTATTTTTTATTTGTTAACACATATAATTTAAAGACCATATATGTAAAATTATAAAAGTTACTTTTGAAATTTATAGTGAAATTAACTGGTTTATATCAATAAAAAAAAATTAAACATTATCATAAAACGTCAATACTTATAAAAATAGTATTAATCCATAGATTATTAAATAAAATATATACTAAAATATACATCACCACTATAAACATTATTTGAATTTTTAAGTTTCAAAAAAAAAAAACTTATTACATTTAAGTGTATGTATTTAGGCTAACACATTTTTTTTTAATAAGTCCAAAAATTACCACATATACATATACTATGTCTATAATTTATACATTATCCTCTTACATTATAACTTGTAAATTTTAAAAATTAAATGCATTCTAAATAATATAGGTACATAACATATTAATGATAAAATAAAATTTTACCATGATGTTGGTACGAAAAATAAACAAAATTCATTATTACCATTATAAAATAATATTAAATACCATTATAATTTTAAAAAAAATAATCAATTGCTAAAGTACACAAAAGTGTAGTCGAGCATTCTATTGTTATGACTAATAAACTAAAAGAATCTAATCAATAAAATTAAAATTCATATCGTATTGACTGATGCACATTATTGTATTATAGTATATTTGTTTTCAAAATTAAATAAATTCTCTCAGTAAAGTCATTAGTTATGTATGACATATGTGTTAGTAGTACAGTATTATATTACTTCAATGGTTCTTAAGTTTTTTAGAATCGAAAAACGTTTATAATTTTATAAGATTATTGTGGTTCATGGACGCAAAATTAAACAGCACTTAAATAATATATTATATATATAAAATTAAATAGATACATGACAATAAACATTTCAGTCAATAGGGAACATGTATATTGTTTCCTTTTGACTAAAATGTTTACTGTCATAATCGTATAGTACAAATAAAGACGATGAAACTCAAAATCCATCTTCGTAATGAACGTATTTATTTTATCACAGATTATAATATTTCACTTTCTTTAAGCTCACGGAGCTTAACAAGTTCCACGAACTCCGGCTAAAAATATCTATAATATAGTGTGTATTACATCATGACTTTTCAAAATCAAAAATGCATTATAATTTATTTTATTTTGTTGGTAAATAACTCTTAACTTTGAATCCGCTTAAATAAAGCGTAATAATCGTCGTAAACTACATAAAATATCCATTGAATAAGTCTTTGAAGACTATTCAATACAGACAATATTTATTAATATATGAGTTCTAAATACATACATATAACCTCAGCATAATGACTCACGAAACATTATTTTATTAGTATAATTATATTATCATAAAGTATCAATGATAAAAAAAATATACAGGGTAGTACTTTGATAGTGAAATACTGAGATGGTAAAAATGAAATATATGTTCCTAAAGAAAAATGTATTCTAACACTTCTAACCTAACCTTCTAAGTGCTTATTTGATAACTAATATTGTATCGAGTTATTAATACTATTTTTCAGCAAAGTTAACACTTAAAATTGTACACCTAACGAGATAACTCTTTAATATGTAATATTTTGTTATAATTTTTTTTTTTATAATAATATAATATATTATATATTATACAGATTTAAAAGTGTATGCGATAATAGAGAAGAAGATATGAATGCGTTTTACGTATAAATAAAAAGCTACCAAGTTAGTCATACTAAACTTATGATTAAAAGGTTTAAAGAATAATATTATGGAATCAAAATTTCATGACACCACATTCTCTTTTGAGCTTTTAGCGAAAATTGTCTGTGAGTAAAATGGTAAGTAAACCATTTATGTGTGAATTATGGTGGATTTCTATTCTATAAAAAAAAAACTGCTTGTAAAAACAGGTAACGGCTTTATCTTCAATTGGATTTAATCCCACGACGGACTGTGCGACCGAGTCCGTTATCGTACGGAATGGCGGGGAAAAGAATTCCGGTCTGGAACATTATCGAATCGTATCTATAATCGCACCAAAATAAGCAAACGCAATCGGTACCAAACACAAGGGGTAGCGTTTATGATTTTGAGTACTGTTTTCAAATACTTGAATCGTATTAATATTATTGATAAAATTAAAATTGTGGTAACGTTAAATATAATAGTTCTACTGAATATATATTTTGTTATATAATATTATATAAACGTATGATAACTGAATATTTTTTTTTATTTAAAAAAAAAAAAATGATAATTTAAAAGGTCAACAAATAAAAATATTATTAGTGGTAGTGATGGTGGAAAGGATAATCTCTACGGGTTTGTAAACTAAGGTAATAATTTATGTCAGTTACTGCAACCTGTATTTACATCATAATATACAGTGCGTAAAATAGAATACTTCGAAGACTATTCCTTCAAAGTCCGATTCAATACGTTTATATTTGTAGAAAATATTATCAGAAAACGGTAGTTATATGTGCTATTATTATTCTTACCGGCAATTTGATTTCGCACGGCAACTCTCTGCTAAGAAATGGCATGGAACCTTCGCTGGGCCGTCCGCACGCTGAGCGCATTCTGGATGTAGCATTTCTTGAGCTATTAAACATTTGTCTTTATTGACTCCAGATTTCCTGTACAGAAAAACAACAATATTGTAATCATGTTGTTGTATACAAAAACTTTTTAATATTCTTAAGTAAATGTTAACAATATTAATTCGATATCAAGATGACATATTAATATAAATAAATCAGTCAATTGATATTTGGTGCTAAACCGTAAAATATTGTAAAAAGTGATATTATATTGATTTGATCATACGAGTAGTTTATGGTGAAACATATGCATTTTGCTTTAAATCTTAGCGTTTGAAAACTTTCATATTCTAAACGGAGTGATGAATAATATTCATCATAAAAAAAAAAACACATCAATATAATATATTGATTTTACAATGATGTGTTTTTTTTTTATTTATTTTTTTTTTTGTCTGTGTCATCATGTTTTGCAGTAGTAAAAGTGCTTTAATTTTTTACTTCAGCCTATCTTTGAAAATAAAATTGAATCAAGTTGCTACTTTGGAGGGGGGGGGGTTAAAGTAAAAAATTTCCAGTAGTTTTCAAAAGCGTTAGGAAAAACCCTGAAAAAGTAACGGAAAAACGGGAATTTTTACGCAAAACCACTTTTTGATAAATCGATATTTTGATTTTGCTGTAACTCAAAAAAGAATCATTGTAAATACTTAAAATGTTCACAATAATACCTGTCATTGCATTCAAATTTAACACATCCATTATAGTGACCTACTCATCTCCATCACTATTATACAGCAGAGCGATATACACTTGCCCGCCTTTTTTTTAATTTTAATTTTAATATTATATATATATATATATATATATACCTATGTATTTAATAACGATTTTATGGTTAAAAATTTAAATTTGAGTCACTCAAACTTATAGTTTAGTTGGGTATAGCTGCTCAAATATACCGTGGGCGGGCATATGAATATATTAAAAAAAAAGTTTTTTATTATAATGATTTTAATTATTTTTTTGTACTTAAACAAAAAAAGAACAAAATTAACAATTAACAATTTTAAATTGGTCAATTTTTCTAAAAAAAAAAAAAAAAAAAAATGAATATTATTTAAGAAGAGTTACGAAGTCATAACTTAATGTATTTTTCATCCAACCATAACAAGCGTTGATTTTTTTTTAGTTGATGAAAGTAAAAAAATGAAATTGTGTATAATATATTTGACACCATGTAGTAATATTAGTGATTATTATTAATTATTTGAGAATACAGTTGTTGAAATGACATTTATTTCATTTCCCACGTTAAGTCAGGTAGAAATTCAACAATTTTAATTTTTAATTCAATTTTGAGTTTAATTAATTGTATACTAAATAAATACAACACATGCGTGTTGATACCTACGTTGAAATCTAATATGTACGTTGTGAATAACATTATATAACCCAGTACCAATTATATGCTCTTAGTATATATTATTATAATTGTGTGCTTCAATCAAATGTTCATCGATAAATAAATCGCCCCGTAGACGTCTATTAAGGCGTACGTAACATAACAATTGTAATAAATCGAATTTGGATATTATTATTAAAAAAAAAAAAAGAGGTAGATTATTTAACAGTGCAAACATGAAGTATATCATTATTATAATGAACTGTACAAAGACTATACTGAGAAAACAGGGAACGAGAACGCACACACATAATACCATAGGTATTATTTTATAAACCACGGTTACCTATATTATGATATACACATATAATAAATGTATATAGGTATGTATAATAATTTACCGCATAGCTACACAAAACATGCATATGACACAAATCAAGGGCCTGGATAGGGGTTTCCGTTTGTGGTGACACGCGTTTATAATGATGGTCGAAGAATGACGATTGTTTTTTTTTTTTTTTTTTGTCGCTGAAATATAATAATAATATAAACACTGCATTCCGCGTTCACTTTTTTGTCAGAGTTTTTTTATGTTTTACTTTTGTACATGTCGGAACTCTGAAAATTGTCGTTTTTTCCCAACAAACACTTTAACGTAACACGTAGGTGAGAACGCCGTCGCAGAAAGCGTTTGACTAATCGCTACTGCTGCTGTTTTTAAATGAAGCACGCTGTTTCTAACGCTTTTGTTTAAATCTAGCGCACAACTTGTTTGCCAAATTTTTTTACTCCAAGCGGAACGATAAATGTATTGATTTCGCATTGATGAGTGTGCGTGTGCGTTTTCAATCCGTCATAACCTTTAGGAGTAGTACCTAATACGACGGTTTGATTTTCAATTTTGGGGATGATTTCTGGTGGAAAATTGAACGTAGTTGGTACTTTGGGATCAAAAGTAAAAAAATCCCTAGTACATACATTTTAAAATAAACAAGAAAAAAAATTAAGGAAAACCAACACAAAACTGACAAAATTGATTTTGTGTTTTTTTTTTGTAACTCAAAATTTAAGTTACTTGCAATGTTCACTAAATTTGTTTATTATAATTTTCTGTACAATTTGAAAATATTTTAATATTTTTACGCAATATTTACATGGACTATTGATATTTTTGATTTTTTTCTTTTAATTATGTCTATTACAAATATTTCTTTAAAAATCTAAACAATTTAAAACATTTTCTCTCACAATTCTTTACCATAGCAATTTAAAAATATTAAAATAACATAGATATATATTTACTGAAAATAATTTTTGTTTTTGACAACAAATAATAGTTATGAATGTTTATAATAACTTATGAGTTTATAACTATTAATTATTCTAAGTTGTTTTCTATTGAGTAAGGATGGCTATTGGTTGTAGTCCGCATTAAATGTTCTGCCAAATTGTGGCCAGAGATTTTTTAGGAATACATAATATAGTAATTATTATGGTCAAGAGTTTTTTTTATGAGCATCTATATTCGAATTAAATTTTAAAAATTATATACGACATTGTTTAGTAATATATTTTAATCCTATATTATTCTACACTTAATTTTCCTTTTTGTTTTTAATCAATATCATAACTGTCTGTAGCATCACTAGGTACTACATATCAGTTAAAAATTATCCTTTTTTTATTATTTCAAAGGATATTCTTTAGATTATATCTTATTATGGCACTGATACAAGTTTACTTTATTTTTTTGGAATTTCTTTATTTTGTTTTTTTTATTATAGTGTCATAACTCATAGTATTTCTGATCAATGTTTCTTTTGTATTCTATGATTATTTGAGTGAGTATATTTTAGTTTAGTATAAGGATCTTAATGTATATTTTCAAAACATTGTTGAACATAGAAATATTTGGATTTGTTAAAGCATAACAGATATTATGTGTAGTAATTGTTTTAATGGTATTATGGTAATATTACTAGTATGATTTCATACTGATTTTGACCTTTTTTTATAGTTATCATTGGGATGTAATTTTTATGGAACTGAGGGCAAGTAATTAGATAGGTAAATATTTTACAGTCAACAGAAACTATATTTAAAACTAAACGTAGGATTTATTATTATTTTTTTTTTTTTGTTATATAAATATACGAACAATTTGAATTTAAAATGCCTATAAAGTATAAGTAATTCATTTTTTTTTTAAGTATTAACTCAAATCTGAACTATTATTTTTTACATTTTAACTATAGAAATGAGTCAGGTTTAACATAGTGTAATGTTTGTTTAGAGAAGATCGAAGGAGCTACAAACAAAGGTATCAATTTTTTTTTCACAAATAAGGTCACTCACTTGCACAGACAAAACGCGATTTCTATTGCGTATGAATGCATTGATTCGTTGCGGTAAAAGTTTTGCAGTGACTCCATACAATTGTCTTTTTTGCACTGTCTATGATTACAGTTTCGGATTATGGACGCCACCATTTCCTGACATTGTGGGTGTTTGTTACAGGTTTCCAACGCCTCGTGACATGTACTTTGGAAGTTCAATATTGAGTTGTCGATTGGTGTCGATTTCGAACCTATAAAATATAAAACAAAAATTAATATCATTGGAATATAATGATAATATAATAAATACGTGTGGCTCAACGCCCACAAGAAGAGAGTAGTATGGATACTGGAAACCATAAAATAAATTGATGATTTTATAGGTTTCAGTTCGTCAATATACTAAATTAATATTTTATGACCAATATCCGTATTACCAATCATTTCTGAATCGACTTTTATAAAAGACATAGAAACAAAAATTTATTTGTATGATGAATTCAAAATGTTTAAAGTAACAATTTTTAAATTTTAATGATTGCTTATTAATAAATATGATTTATTTAAAAACCGAAAAGAATCGAAAAAAAAAATTCAGTTATTTAAGTAATTGAATAAATGTGACGAGGCCATGGCAACTGGAACTCTATTCTCTATCAAAAGTACCTATACTAACTAACCATTCCAAAAATGTTAGTCCACATTACCTTCGTTTTAGTAAATCAAAAGACAACATACCTAAATGTCCAATGTTATGTGCATATTTGTTTAAACTTAAAACTGTCCGTTATATGATGTACGCAAACGGTTTATTTAGCGATCATAAACATTTCATTTTGAAACGACAAACTTCGAATGACTAAAAGCCAAGCAAGACTAATTAATATAATACTAAATCTAAAACAGTTAATTAAAAGAAAATATTTGTATTTATACGCTCCGCTTAGTACTTCAGTGGTAGTTCATAATGTTATTATACGATAGATGTTTTACCTTATCGCTAAAAAAATTTAAAAAATATTCCTTACGGGTAATAGATTATTGAATTGTGTATCATAAATAAGTAGAATCAAAGGTTCTAAAAAACATCAGTTATTACTATTCTCCAAATTCCTTGTAAAATAGACAAATAAATTAGAATGATTAATTTCTTAAAATCAGTAAATATTATATAAGAAATTTATCTGTTATCCAATTATATGGAAAATATAACTAATGCTATTTTGTATTAATTTAATTCATACTTCTAACGTTATAATTATGAGTATGCATACTATAGCATTTTTGATACATAAATAATCAGTTGTTATCGAACTAAATGATAAAAATATTATTATTTTTCTGTTCATTCAAAAATATTTTGTATCAATCAAAACTTATTTTTTTCAAATCATAAATTCATTTTTATGGTGATTTGTGTAGATTTATTGTGGATGATTGTTTTTTAAATGTCTATGTACATACATTTGTATTTAAATTAGTGTGTTCTGAGTTACGAGTTTTACACGTTATTAATTAAGTGTTAAAAATCGCGACATTAGATTTTGAAGTTATACGAAGAAATACATTTGTATATAAAACTTTAAATACGTATTGTTGTATTATGCCAAATAATAAATATTACTCAGACCGTTTTGATATTTAAAAAAACGCTATAAATTTCATATCGTAATGGTAAACTTAAGGTTAGGTCGACGTTAAATACGGAGGACTAAATACAAAAACGTAATCGGTGTTTATTAGAATACATATGAACGATTTAGACTTTAGAGTATAGACTATATCAGGCACGTATACAAAAAATAATTTGTGTGGTGGGAGGGGGTTACAAAATATAGCAATACAAATAATTGTGCCGCAACATAATAAAACAATTTACTCGAAATTATGGGTGGGTTGAACCCCCTGTATACCTGCCTGGACTATATTATAGTTTAATAATATTAATAGTATGCATAATAGTTCGAAAGGACGTAAGTATGGGTTTTTTGTATATCGGTGAGAAGGAGTACATTATGTGGTGGTGCCCAGGATATTCTACACAGATTATATGAATGTATATAATAACGCGTCATGATTAATTGACATCATGACGCTTTAGTTTTACTTTTTGTGATAAAGCGTTAGGTTTCTCTATTATTATTGTTATTTGTTATTATACCTATATACTATCGTATATGTACGAACCAAACAAGAATAGATGCTTTAGATACCTAGAATTCCTCAAGACAAGCTCACATCGGACTCAAAACCTAAAATATCGTCCTTAAATGAACACTGATGAAAACAATATTAAAAATCTAAGTCAAAATTTACACATAATATAAAATATTGGTGTTTAAAAAAAAAAAAAAAAACAATTGTGTTAAATCATAATTTATAGGTTAATTGGCATAAATATCGTCACTCGACGAAGAAAAACTCTTTAGTTTTTACAATTTTTATTAGATCCATTGCTACATTATTAAAAATTTGTACTTATGGGTTCATATTGAACAACTCCCATATCGTATCCACTCATCATATATTATTAATTGAATACCTACCATATTCTATTTTAAAGTGTACGTACTTACTATAGATTGAATTATATGTGTATTATTAACTCAAGAAGATGTTAGATGCGTAAGTGTAAATAGTAAAAGTTCAATTTGTGCGAAAACATCGCTTTTTATATATTATTTATAATAATTGAAGGACTAAACTTTTATCAAAAGGTAAAGATGTCTATTTGTGATGTCTGACTCTATGTTTCCCAAACAGATTTTAAATGGTTAGCTTGTGAATATTTATCTTGTAATGTTTTAAGTTGTTGATATTTATTTAGTGAGAATTTAAAATTTAAAATCATAGATCTGTAAAGTTTACTTTTCATTTAAAATAATATGTATAACACATAAAACACATATTATACATAATATTATAGTTTATGGTGCCAATTCAAAAAAAAATATTTTGTTAAATTAAGCAATTTCTAGGATAATAGTTTTGGTATTAGACTTCTTGAAAATATTTTTTTCATTGATAATTTATTCGTAATAAATTTTGATTTGTATCAAAGATATATTGAAATGATCTATTTATAATACTTCAATTAGCGTCCTCCAAATAATTATTTCGGTATTTAATATTGTGTCGACGAATAGCGTAGATAGATAGGATATAAGTAGAAATATCTACCTATATCTTATAACGCACATTATGTTTAAACCTCATACCTACATACTTTAAGATATAATGAAATTTTTGAACATTTTTGTGCTAATATTTATGTATTCATAAATATATCATAAAATATATTAAAATAAATAAATAGATATAGATTAGTTTGTTGACAACTGATATCAACCACAATATTGCGTTTACCATTTTAACTACAAGTTCGACTATGAGTAGAATATATTATAATATGAGTCATGATTGAAATATAACGGTCAATTAATTATTTAATTTATCATAATATGTACTTGTTAATATATTTAAATGTTTTTCGATATTATGTGACTATTTACGTACACAATTTGAATACGAGAATTGATTTCGACGCATACATAAATGTTGTGTCAATGCTTAGTCCCATATGAACCTACACATAAATTATTATTTATTTCTCATGCTTAAATTCGATATCAACTTATATAGAACTTATACAAACACAAATATAAAGCAAAATCACAAAAGTTGTTTAATTATTACTATAAATGCATAAAAAATAATATATTCTTTAATATTTTTCTAACTTATTTTTCTGGCTAATCCGAAAATCAAAAAAAAAAAAAATGGATAATATTTTTATTATATTACATAGTTGTGTAAAAATAATAAAAAACAAATCAGAAGTACTCCTAATTAAATTGTTAAATCAATTATAACTGATAAAATTATCTGAACGATTCAAAAGATCTTTTTATCTTTTTCTGTTCAAAACCAATACTTAACATTTTATTTGAAAGCCAGAAATTTACAAATTAATGGATGATAGCTCGACGTAATAAAAAAAAATATAAAAAAGTTTATCGTATGTACTTTAGTTAATTTTAAATAATAAACATACAAAATAACCCAGGAAAGTTATTCTGCTATATAGCAGGTTTCGATTGTAAATTTTCATTGATTATTGTAATAATTCTGTTAAATTATAATTAAATGGAAGATTATTGTACATTATCGTTAACGTAAAACAATGGATAAAGATATTTTATAATTAATTAATATTGCTATTATAATTTTTCGAATAATATATTATGAGATATGTTGAAAGCAATTTTTCTAGAATTGTCACAAATTATATTGTATAATGACTCTTATAATTTTTAAGGTTATGGCTTATAAGCACACATTTAGGATTTTTATTCAAGGGAATGGCTTACACATTTTTGCACTACTAAATATTTATTTATTGAATAAATCCAACTACAATAATATTACACAAGAAATGTTGGACCTTTTCTTTCATTAATGGTTCAACTAGATTCGATCCGATTACTAAACTTGATATTAAAGATTATTAGATTTAACTGCAATAATTCATACTTGCAGATAATCTCTAGTTTATTGTCGTGGATTTACTTGTCCTATGCTACGCAATCAAACAGTTCATACAGTTATTTTATCTCAGCATTTTTAATTTCTACGTGCATGGTTAAACACTTGTTGAGAATCGTAAAAAAGCCGACAAAGAGCTCAAATATATACAAATAATACGTTGATTGTCAATGCAGGTGGAAAATGTTATAATTGTACTTAGTAAATTAAACTCCAATTTTCAAGGGCCGAGGGTGAAAGGGTTCTAAATCCTTTTTTATTCAATGCCAACTTTTTTTTTTGCACTACAGGTACAGTATTTACAATAAATTTCATAAGAATTTTCCAAAGACGCATATTTTCAACTCAAAATGGTTTTAATTGGTGTGTTAATAAAGTAAAAAAGTATAATAGGTGAATAGGTTATATGTAATAAAATATCACTAATTATTATACTTGAATGCAGAAATGGATAAAACATTTTCGTGTTGCTTATATATTATTGCGGTTATCGGAATGAAAATGATGTTCTATCATCCAGGGACCAGGACTCACTTCTAAGAATAAATATGTTTAATTAATTATTAAAAGGGAAATGTTTGTTAATTATAATGTTTTAATGGTATGAATAATAAGAACAAGTGCGGTTTATTTATAGTTTCTGAAAGTTGTTTTTCACGAAATCCTATTTCAACTTATCAATAATGTTTAAACTTCTAAATAATGTTGATTAATTTTTATTTTTCTACCCCATGGAAATAGCTTTATTTAGTAGTAGTTAATATATTATACATAATAAAATATCGTTCGTTTTCTGATGATATTGTATATAATATATATAAATATATATATATGTATATAATATACACATTTTTCTTTTTAATAATCATTATAAATTATCCCGAGACTGTATATTATACATTTTATTAATATAACAATATGTATTAAGTACCTATAGGTAATTTAATTAAATATGAATGTTATTTCTAATGCCAAATTGTTATGTATTTTTTTCCGGCTCGTTAGACAATATGATATGGCCCTGGAACATTTTAACTCCCATCTTAAGTTTGAAATAATATTATAGGTATATGTTGTAATTACTTTGTTTTTATAAGGATTTCCGTTTTCTTGTTACTCGAAATTCATACACTGACCCCCCGAGACAGCGTACAGAATTACAGATACTTCCTACAGTCAATGAATAATAATTAATAACATTATCTCCTAATGGAATTTCAACGGTTCGTATTATTCCATACATGCCGTAATGAATAATATACGGACCGTTCAGCGTATTATTATTATTATTATTTCGTAGAATTACATTTTGAGACAACCGAAAACTTAAACCATTTCAATAGTATAAACGTATTATATTATTGTGTGGGGCGGCGTGCGCATATAATATCTCTTATAATTATATTATTGTTGTATACCGCGATATAGGTCATAAGGCGAAACGTCTGAGTGGTGACGCGGTGTGTTATAACGTAGGATTACCCAAGTTACAGGCCATTTTCTCGAGCATTAGCCATATTGTACGTACATAATAATGTAGGTACTTAGATGGCGGGAGGGCACCCCGTGCGTTATTACGTTGTCGTCTCGCATGTGCCGCAGTAGGAAAAAAAAACCCTCGACACGATAGTCCCCACCCCACCCTACCACCTACAACAACCGTCAGAGTGTTAAAGTCGTTTGTTAGTGCTGCAGGTATACATTATTGTTATTATGTTAGATTCTAATAATATAATATAGCTAAGACGAAGACGATAAATTAATGCGTTCGAGTTGTTTTGACTTTGAGTTTGCGGAAACGACCGAGATTCGCGGGTATTGAAATAAACGTATGATATCGTGCGCTCGTTTTACATTATAATTATTGTTATTATTATACTACAATAATAAATAAGACGGTACTGCACAAAAATAACATCACAATATCGTTATGAACTCAAGCGAGCCCTCGCATATTTGATTTGTGTTTTTTAAGGGTAGGCACGTCTCTGGTACGCACTGCAAACGTACGTGCGCACACTCTCTAGCCTAGGTTTTAGACATGCGTAATGTCAAAGGTTACGTCACCGGATGTATATTATTATTATACGGCGCCGCGTTTCAATGGAGTCGGCACAACATTAAAATATGTACCTACTAATTTATGAACGATTCCGATCCGCCGGTCGTTCTAGCGCCTTGATTTATGGACAAGGAAACGTACCTGTATAATATAATGCCGGTAAAAAGAAAAACTGTAACGAAAACCTATGTAACATTATAATTAATATGTTAAAATTAGAAGGCGTATATGTTTATATCTAAAATCTAAACTTATCAAAAATAACATTCGTGATATTTTATAATTCTATTTTATGTGTAGATATACCGTGATATTTATGTTTGTAAAGTTGGTCCCCGTAGATTATCCAATCGATACGAAAATTGTGCTAACTTATTTCACATTGATTGTAAATACATGTTTAGAATTTGCAAAACAATATATATTTTTTTTTGTGTATTTAACCAGTTTTTTGCCAATTCCCTAACATCGGTTCAAAAATATGCTAATATCGAGATCGAGGGAAGGGAAAACTGGAAAAAAAACTTGTAAATTGTAAATTCACAAAAAAAAAAATATTGATTTGCAAATTCTAAAAACCAATTTTCAAATCCATTCATTCAAGTAGAGGTGGGGGGGGGACTTCACGAAAATTCAAACTACTATTTATCATTAAAATGTGTAATTTCTTTCAAATTTAAACTTCAAACATCTTTAAAAATAAATTGTAATATTATATTTTTTAGATTTATGAGTCACATTATGAACTATTTATGAGGAGCATTGTATTAAATGATCATACCTTACCTACAAAAAATTATGTATTTTATACATTTTTTAAACAAACTACATGCGTATAATTTGTATAATTTTCATGATTTTGACAAATTTTGTAAATATTTAAACTTTAAACACATATTGTAATAAAAGTTGTGTACCCGTATCTTCATAATTTTTAAAATTAGCTTACACGGGATCATTTTTAAGAAATTTAACCCAGTGAATAACTTTTTATCGACATTTATAAATAAATAATTGAACATTTTAAATGTTTATAATTACTCAAAAAGAGTCAAGTCATTTAGAAAACTATACTATAATACGTATGTAAGAAATTGTTTTATAAAAATCTTAAGAAAACTCAGATTATCTACATTCTACGGTTTCGTTTTAGAATTACCATCAAATATCAAAAATTGTTTAAGAAGAAATAGTTATTAGACGCTGAACAACCAATGTCGTAAAAATTTAAACTTCAAAAAGTCATACAAAATTAATGCGACTTTCCAGTAAATATTTATTTTTGTTAAAGGTAAAACAACTAATGAAGAATTATTTTATATTTTTAAACCTTAGATATACAAAGAAAAGTTTTCATGAATTCCTTAACTACAAAATAATTTGTAAACTTTCAAGATTATTTTGACAAATATTGTCAAAGACTGATTATATACTATCAATATTTTTGGTTGTCAAATGAAAAACTTATGCGAACATTATATTAAATTTTCAACAATTTTATGAAATTATAGTTTTTAATCAATAAGTATAGAAAAAAAATTGTTGTCTATAAATATAGCTTATTACATCTCAAAATATTTTAAAAATGTTGATCGTGTTTAAAAAAGTTTAATAAATATCATTTATTACATGTATAAAAAAAAAATACTCACTATTATAAAATTAATTTAATTGCTCCGATTATAATTTAAAAAAAAACACATAATATTAATAATTATAAATTTATATTTAAATATTTTAAATTATAAGTATATAATTATAATTTATTTAAATTATAATTAACTTAAGAGTAATAATACTTTAATATAAATTGTATTAAATATTATCCTAAGGAAATGTACTCAATATAATAAAAAATTCTTAAAAATAAACATTCCTTCAAAATCAAAGGAAATCAAAAGTTAATGAAGAATCTATAGAGTTGATATGGCGTCCCTCAAAGATCTTGCATTCTCAGTAACCTCATTTCATATCGCAATCAATAGTGCTTTATCAAGTGGATGTTATTACTTAATCTTTGACAACTTAAATTCATTTTTTAAAGACAATGGAAAACTCCAAATCAATTACAAATAACCATACAAATCTCAAAAAAATAGTTCAAAATTATATATATTTTAATTTTTCTATAGAGGAATAAAACTGTCTTATTAATAATAATAATAAACAAATAAATAAAGGTGGATTGAATAAACATTCATCTAAATAATACAGACACATTATTCAATAAATTATATGTAAAAAATGAATGGGATTATGTTCATTAGTTGACTCATTTGAATAGTATACATAAAATATCTTAAAGCAATAAGCAATAAAATTATAAGAATATATTATCCCGTACGATATAAGGTGGATAAAAAAAAAATCTATTTATTAAAATACATAAAGAAATGTTAAAAATCAAATTTTTAAGACAACTAGGGCCTAAAAGACGACGCAAACTGACTAGGATCAGTAAAATCGAAATTGAGATACTTGATAAAATACTATTTTGTTACTTAAAGCCGAAGGCAATGTGGATGACCAAAAATAGTACACGAAAAGCCTGCCGAGAGTAATGGAACTTGGGAGGAAGGTCACATGATGGTTAATTTCGGACGTCTGTCATTCGTCTGCGATGGGGTACGAGTACTCCCGGGTCTATTTAAATCGTTTCATGTGGGTTTACAACCCAAACAAACTGCATTACTTGAATTAAGTCTGTATATACGGTATTCGACTGTGATAGGTAGCATATAATATGTAGAGGAGTAATTGGACATAATACCATTCATTTTGTGTATAATAATGCACGTGCAACGTTTTTTTAAAGTATATCGAAATAATAATGATAACCAAGGAGAAGATGAAAGGCCCAGATAATAGCAACGGAAATTACGAATAAGAATCCTGAGCGCTTTCGCAGGCTACACGGTACACTATTCATATTATTATACTAGTGAGTAAACCAGGAGGTGACAGCAATTCCCCTGACTGAACAGGATGCAATACGAGACAACTAGAGTGGTGAGCTTAAGACCAATACGTTACTCGAGGGTGGTGAGCTTTCCAGTAGGCACGAGACAAATGAACGAATAACACAACGACGACAAAAATTTGTTCAAATAATGTGAAATTATTATTTTTATGCCTCCTAGCAAATAGGCCGAAAACTTTTTAAAACGGGGACACGAGAAGTACTCTAAAAAGTGTTTGTAAAAATGTTATTCCGAGAAATATTACAACAAAAGTCCAAAACAAAATAATAAAAGCATCAAAATTTAAGAAAAAAAAAAAGTGCTTAGGTATGTAGACTTTTACAAGACACTCGTGTATCAGAGAAAATTTAAAGTCTTAAACAACTGACAAAGAGCTATGACATTCACAATTTATAATATGAGTATAATACATTTTATCAGTAAATCGTATTATGAGTTATGGCAACATAACAGTTTAACAAAAAATGTACGTAAATAGCAAAATGTATGGTAAAAAAAGATCAAAAAAACTACTAATAGATGAAAACACTCAAATTAAAAAAAAAAAAATTGATATTGCATTTAGTAATTTATTTAAATGCCACACATAAGGTATACACAATACACATATATTCTTTATGGCAATGTAAAATGCACTATACTATGTAAATGTTAAAATATTTTACAATTAATACAGATCATAATATGATTTGTTTATTTTTTATTATTTTAATAATAATAAATATGAACCAAAGATGTATATTATTATAAATTATAATTATATTTTGATTTTTATAAGGTTCTTATTAGATATTATTTCAATTAAATTTTCTTAGCAAAATATTAAATAGAAATTATTTAAGTCATTTATGAAATTATTTTCTTTTCCTTCGAAAATATCAATGTATGTTAAATATTTTATTATCTATCATATAATGAAATACCTACATATAAAGTAAATAAAGTACATAATGTGTAAAAAACTACATAGGTATAATGAAAAAAACATTTTCATTAATATTAAAAAATAATAGTTCTTTTATAAAACAATTATTAAAAAAAAAAAAAAAAAAACCTTGCCATACCTCTGTGTCAGACATCGGTTGACTGCTTCAGATTACGATTATATTACGTATATTTAAAAAATATTTCGACGCTCTCTTTAAATATTCAAACTCCCACTTAGACTATTTCAAATTATTCACCCTTCATGCTAAATGCAAATTTAAAAATATAAATGACTACTCAATATGTTTATCAAATACGGAAACCTCGTTCGCAAACGCTTTTGGATTTCTTAAAATCCATAAAATCTTTATATTCTCTTTAAGTTTCATCGAGACGTTATTGCTAATGATTGTCAAAGCATAATAGTTAAAATATCGGGGGTTTACTTTTCTTTCGTTTATTAGCGATACAACACACACTCCACTGAGAGTTTCATCCATTATGTTATTCTTTCCAGTAAATACCTACTCTATTAAAAATAGTAATTATATTACTGATTTTGATTTTTTATATATTATTTTTGTAACCGTCACACTTATTTTGTAAATTATAACTACTACGTTATATTTATTGTATTAAGGATTATTTCCGCCGCATTGTAGCGGCATATGTATATTTACAAATACATACATTTAATTTTTCCACTAACAATAATAATATTTTAATATTACTAAGTATGTTTTTCCGTATATATATAATATATAAAAAGAAAAGTTCGGTTAATAAACCATTTATTCTGTGCTTCAATGCCAAGTCGGTCAAATCGATGTCTTGGATTAAAGAAATTGTTGAAAACTACTTTAGAAAATTAGTACTACGCAATATTATAGTAGTGATTCAAAACACATAAAATTTGGAATTTGAATCTTAAATTTGATCAGCTGAATTATAGATATTTAAGTAAAACTGCATGTTAGATATTATGACGAGATCATGCAGCTGAATGTAAACAGTTGTCATTAGGTTTTCAATAAACAGTCGAGTCGCGATAACTATTGAAGGTAGATAATAATTAATTTCGAAATATGTATTATTTGAGATATCAAATCAAATTTATATTAATTTATGTATAATTTATATTTCTAGGGGAATGATAAAAAATTCGAGTTATCATGACTCGACTGTAATATATAATTTGTATCCTTTTGCGTGTCGATTGTTATTATATTAAGTATTATGCTATACGCAAAACGATACCTATATTATAATATACAATTGTGTACACAACGGCTGCATACGAATTCCTTCTCGATTATCTGATATTGGTTTATACGATTTTCATATGAATAATCGATATGAGTATTATTACTTTAGTAATAAGATAATATATTATCTATCGAATAGTACTTTAAAATTATAAAAAAATGATATACAACATTGGATGTGTTGTAAAAACATGTAAGTTATACATTAAGTTAAATATTAGACGTGCTAGTGAGCATAACCATGCAAGTTATTTTGTTTAATTAAATATTAAATAGACAAAAATTAGGCAATAATTTGAAACACAAGGCAATAGACTATCTCTATGATAAGCCATAAAAAATCAATTCGCAGGAAATAATTATCAAATGACGTATCAACGTCGACATCAGACGAAATTAGTTTAGTCATAAAAATTTCATCGGATGCAATTAGTGTAGTTGTTAAACATTAACGGACGCAATTCGTATGAAAAAGGGATCTTGGGATGCAATTCGTTTGCAGTGCACGAAACAGATCCTTTAAAGCAAGGATGGGCAACTGGCGACCTGCTTACCTTTTTCACCTAGCCCAAGCTATATTTAAAATTACTTTATAAAATGTTAGCGTTTATCTATATTTTTCATGTTTTTTATAAAATATATAAATAAATACATATAAAAAGTATGTGTTAATTAAAAATTTAAATTTGATTGACTTTTATTTTTATTTTTTATACTCTAGTATGGTTGATTTTAAAGTTCTAAAAATTAGCCCTTTAATCATTTTGAGTTACTTATCCTTGATTCAAAGTTTAGATAATTCTGAAATTGATTTATGTCATTATAGTAGTATAGTATTTTGATTATACTCGTATATCATATAATTATATACTATACCTACAAAACTTTTTTCAGATTATTTAATTGGGAGCGAAAAAGTTAAATTATCGTTTAATCGTATTTTAATTTTATAATTGATTAATATAATTTATAAGCGCTGGATAATTTATTATTTAATTACAAACTAAGAACTATCATAAAAATAATTAGGATTGAATTTATTTGTTTTTTTTAACTTTGAATACAAACCAGTACTGATGATTTAAATAATGTAAATTAGTATACTATAGGTACTTAATATTAAATATATGTATATATATATATATATATGTGTGTGTGTGTGTGTGTGTGTGTGTGTTATATATAGCGTTAAAAAGTCTTGTATTTAATAGTACAATATAACATATTGCCTATGGTTTGCAATAAAAGAATCTAAATCAGTTTAAATTCTTCGAGTGAATGTTTATTTACGTTTATTACATTTTTTCCGTCTGTTACGAGACGTTCAGTTTAGATTTGTTTTCTCATTAATGATTCGGTTGTCAACAAAATGTTCAAGTCTAACGACTGATGACTTGACCTATTACCAATTCTATTAGAAACGCTAAAACATTTTTCTTTTATACCAAAGTCTTAATAACAATAATGTAACTGTGTATACGGTACACGGGATGGTATTGAAAAAAACCAACTTCGTCCCGTCGACGGGTGCATGTACGTACACTGAGGTAATGGTCTTTTGGATCGTAAATTTCTTTAAGTGAGCCTGCACAATCGCAATTATTTTTACTGGCCAATCCCGTGGACGGCCTTTATTGAAAATCGCTTTGTGCCGCAGCGTTCTCCTTCTAGTCCCACCGTTACATATATATATATTGAATATCGGGACATTGAATTCGGAGTGTAGGGTTGGGTTTCCGGTGATTAAATAATCGATGAAAAGCTGCTGTACAAAAGAAGAAGCTTTCGTACGTACTGACTTGTCAGTCGGTTATTATAGTTTCTTTATATACTTTTGGTACCTACCGTATGCAGTAGATTAGATATTTAATAGGATTTAGTAGTGATTTTTTTTTTTTTGTGTAATTTAATTTATTTACTAGATGGAAAATTAAATACTTAACTCAAACCGTATGCGTGTAAATAAACAACCTCTACAACTAGACTAGTAAAAAAATAAGTTTTTGAAAATATTCTTAAACTGCATTAAATATACTATATGTCTTTGTTTGTACTGTGAATTTGTCCCGTGTATTTATAATGTAGTATAAGCATTAGGCGGTACTTTTATTAAATTCAATTATAATCCCGAAACTGATGAAAACGGTTAGTTTTATGTAAAATTAATTTACTGTTATATTCACATATACTATTCATAATAGTAGTACTGTGTTAAATAAAAAAAAATTAAACTTTTTAATTACAATCAATTTTAAATTAAAAGTTCATAAACAATATTATAGTTCGGAGTCTGAGAAACAAGGCTCTTTGAGCGGCGTTTCCTCTTATCGTTATTATCACTCCTAAGGGCAAAACTTATTTCACTTCGAGGAAATAATTTTATTTGGTGACCGTAAATTTCATCTAGTTGTATTATTTAATATTTTAGTTTAAGAAATATTATATGAATATATATTTGATTAGTATACATTTGATTAATTCAAATGTCAACTAATAATTCAAATATTTGTAATGAATATCTTCATAAAACATTTAAAAAATATAAGATAAACAAGCGTGCATTTTTTTGTTGCAAAGTTTGTTATTTATTTTTGCAGCACGTTAAATGTCATTGCCTGCTGTATATAATCTTGTTTTTCTTTGTCAAACGGAATAATAAATAGTTAAATAAAACGTATTTTTTTTCTACTAAATCACTTTTAAAAATACTATACTCATCAAAAATATTAATACAGTAAATGCACAACAAGACGGGCTACCACGCAGAATGATTATGTATTTATAATATATTCAATGCCAGGTTGGTGGTGTTAAATGAATAGTAACACCTCGACCGGACTAGTCCCTTCACAATACCCAAGTAACCTAATTGTGGAGTGTTCTAAAGTGCGAACATTTTTGTTTTAACAGTTATCCGATGTAAGGTCGATGGATCGCATACAAAGTCCGTTAGATTAATCTGTTGGTAGATTTGAACGCATATAGCGTAAATAATATTCGGTCCTCCTAGCCAGTATTGACGTTTAGTTCTCGTGGAATAATATTTAAAGTAGTAAAAAAATCAATAAAAAAAAAATCATAATACTCACTGATACAAGGGTTTTCGTTGATCATCGAAAAAATTCGATCGCAACGTTTTTTGACTTGATTTTGTGGGCATATGCATCCGAACAACGGCGTCTTCCTTAGACGCAGCCAATCTCTGTGACATTCTTCTCTGTATACCGAAAAAAAAATTTAAAAATAACATAATTAAATTATATAAAAACAAAATAGAAATATAATATTATATATAATAAATCAAATATTATGTTGCACTTGAAACAGCCCTCTTCTCCGGCGTAAACAACTTCGACATACAAACCAATTATTGGCTAATTACTACCACCAGTTAAATGTGTACACCTTTATTATGTATGTAATTCGATGTCGGAACACACTCGATATTTAATTACTCAGTGCCGACGTAACAACAATTATAGTACAATATAATATGTAGTCAATATAAAAATAATACTATTGATTTCATAACAAAAAAATAAAATGCACGTATAGATTTATTGTTTGTATACATAATTTTCAATTGAATAAAAACCTACGACACCATTGGATATTGGCATTCAATTAAATATATTACAGACAATTATTTTAAAGTCTAATATTCATATATTTATTAATTTGCATTATTAAGCTTATACAGTAAGTGTCAAAATTAATAATTATGATTTATTTTGGAGTCACTTTTCTTTTAAAATCAGCTACTACTTAAAAGGGCGTTTTATTCTTTAACAAAATATTTATTTAAATTTTAGTAATACTTAAGTATATTTAAAATTAAAGACTATAATATTATATTTGTATAACACTTTAATAATTCCAATTATTTTATTTAAGCTTTATATTTTAGTAATACAAACATTTGATTTCTCGATCAATTTATAAATTACAATACCTATTTTATTTTTTACGAGGAAAAACATAAAATATATTAAAATAAAACATTTAATTTCTTAATTTTGAATAGTGAATAACTAAATTATAAATTTAAATAGCAATAAAAAGTATTGCTTCAGTCTATGCAAGGTAAAATTATTGTATCAATTTTCTTTTTAAAATATTAAAGTTCCGAGTTCCGTTATATTTGTCGGGGGTCTCGCGGTTGTTTCGCTAAAAAATATGGGTGATAGAGGCTTAAACATAATATGCAAGTAAGTTTGGTTTGTGATTTTCTTTTTTAGTTCTTTGATACAGAATTATATTAGCCGGTGATCACATTGAGTGGAACTTAATGTATATATAAAAATAACACAATATTTGCTTTTTAAATCATATTATTAGTATAGATATAAAAATATGCTGTTGATTTTTCATACACGTGGTAATAAAACTATTGTTTTCAACGAGCGCAGATGACCCAAAATGGTGTTCTAATTATACAATATTATAATTATTGTGAATTCACAATAAACAATTCCAGCGAAACTGCGAAAGTATATTATGTACATAATATAATTTTATATATTATACATAAGTATGTATAACTGCACGATACTCCTCTAAAATAGTTCATCCAACAAATATACACTCGACACCGTCCACACTCTAATGGTCGTAAATATAATAATATTTATTTTATATTATACCGTAATTATTTATTACAAAATGGTACTGTCTTGCATAAATTACGTCGTTGATGTACCTAACTTTACCTATCTAAGTACCTAAACCTACATACAATATTATTTCGTGTAATATCTACCAAGTTTTTTAAATCTAATTATTTATGCAATCTCTTTCCTCCATTTTTACCAGCAAAATCTCGTTAAATATATTATTTCGTAAAACATTTAAAAAAGTCAACTCAAAGCTATATAAAAAAGTTTATACATTTATAATTCAACTAAATATTACTACTATAAAAAATATAAAAAAATATTTTTCATTAGTTTTTTGATACACGATACAATTTTAGAATTGAATCCAGGTGGACGGTTCTGAATTTGACCTGTGTATAAATAATTTATACCCAATATCTTACACAGAACATTACACTAAGAAATTATTGTAATAACGCGGTTAGGCCGGTACATTTCAAGAGAACAAAAACAAAATTGAATTTTGGACTTAAAAATGGTATTTATACCTGTATACGTTGGACTATAATTTTAAACTACTTCAATATTTATAGAAAACGCCAAGTTATCTGTCATGAAATTTAAAATTTCAAAACGAATAAAAACAGTTGTATTTATGATTCTCTCTTTAATTATGAATCGACTCAGTTCTAAGTAAAATTATTTTATAAAACCGCTAAAACATAAATTATAACGTTTTATACAGAATATAGTAAGTATACTAGTTATATCAGTACCAAAAATACTACGTACCTAAAAACTAATAAGTAATAACTAGGCCATTAGTAATAGTAAATTAATACATTTTAATTGTATCTCCCTTACGCAGTATTATAGTTCCTTTTGTATTAATAAAGTAACAAACATAATGTAGACATGGTAATGATTTTTTGATTAATCAAACATTTTTTACTTAGGTAACTATACGTTTTTATAATTTATAAAACATGGTAATTATCATAAATAATTTCTCGAATAAAATCATTACGTGGTTATAATTACAATTAATTAACAATGGACCATATTTTATTGTATTAAATTGTATGTACATTTTAATTATTGATGCGAAATCAATAATAATGTTTATAACAATAAATAAGGTGATTTTTAATATAAAAATTAGTTTTTCACATTTCAAAGACATAATTTAGCAGCATTATAGAAGACTAGATTTTAATGCATACTTCCATAACCTATCCTTATAAATGAACTAACAATAGTAAGTAATAGCTCTACAATTGATAATTTATTGAGAAAGTTATTTGCCACAGTATAATATACATCGAAATTCCGATTTGAGTCATTTCATCTGCTATTTTAGTCATATATCAATATTTAATGATAATAAAAAAAAATAAAACCCAAAATATTTTACAAATGTAATAGAAATAATCATCTTCACGAGTAAGTCCGACGGCTTGTTATGAAATATTAATTATACGTGGAGTGTGCACTCGCATAATAATATATTGTATTATAATAGGTAAGATTGTGTGTATTACGATGTGACGCGATAAGTGCTCATCATCATTGCACTGCAGAATACACGCAAACTATCTGTGACCAAATTATCTAATTGTTTATTTCCATATGACCCATAAAATATGTGATTGCCCAATAAGTTAATAATGAAATTAAAAATAATAACTCAAATTCTACATCAAATACATCAAATGTAGTGTTTTATAACTTATTACATCATAATCGCGAAACTGAGAACGGAATAAAAATTACGAATTAGTTATGTAAATTGAACGTACGTTGAAATACATGAACTCGTGTATTCAAATAATGTAACGACATACAGTCTGCAGCCCGCAGGCCTGCAGTCGATTTATACCCAGACGCGTGAGTGTACAAATTAACGAAAACAAAATATGTGAAGTATAAACATATAATACTACCCACGTCGCGTAGTCACGATGATATAAATTAGGAACCCGGTGAATTTGTCACTATATAAGAAAATGTATCATTGGTTTTATTTGATCGCCGAGACGTGTTCAATTCAATATTGCTCATCATGCACGATCATCATTCAATAATTGCGTATACGTACGTAGACTTATCGCCGTTTGATCGAAAGTGCTAATTTTTAAAACCGTTAGCTTTAAGCGTCTACATTAGATTATACATGTGTACATATTATAACATATTAGATTTACCGGAAGCCACAGGGTTAAAAATAACAGAAAAAATATTGTTTACACAGATATCTACGTGCAATAAAAAGTTTTCAAAAGATTTTACATATATTTTCGATTTTTCGTTATTTTTAACTCACTATTTAGGATTTAGGAATTATAACGGTTTAAAATATAGTGTACGCTACCGATGTGTATATATTGTGTACTTATCAAATACACATATAGAAGGTAATGAAATCAGTTATGTCTATTCGTCACTTATTAAGCGACAATATTTTTCATGTAATATCATGATAAATTTTATTTTATTAGTATAATATATTATTTATATTCTTAAAAAGTATACACGCTTTTATAAAATAATGTAATATAATTCTATGAACTGAGAGCTTAAAGGATTGTTTGATCATATAAAAATCATATCAAAATTCCGTTGTTTGCTGGTGCATACTATTATGAAATTGTGTTTTAAAAACTATATATAATCATTATAAAACATGTTAGCGAAAGTGAGTTTTTATTGCATCTGGTGCAATTTTACAACTAAAACAGTATTATTTTAGATTATAAAATCCAAACATTTTAAATACAATGTTATTCTTCAAACTATTGTTTTTGAATATATTTTATATTTATTTTATAATTTTATGTACGACAAACTGATTTATTTTTATAACAAAAAATCTTACTTTATGTACAATTTCAAATAAATCCACTATAAACAAACAATCACTTTTCTCTAACGATATATTTACGGTAAAATAAAATTTACAAAAAATCATACAAATCCAGGTGTGTAGCGCCCCGCCCTCTTAAACACGATTAACAAATCCATTTTCTCACGATAAAAACAACGACTTCATAATGATAATATATATAATACTTTTTAAAGTATAAAACTGTTTGATAAGCGTTGTTTTATAAAATACCTAATACCTATAGCTAATTGTATTTTGATTCCTACTTGTTATTTCAGTGTAATATTATGTAAACTGATTTATCAAAACGAGACATTGTGGTTTTTAGTGTATCACGTCATATCTATTGAGATTATTACTGTAACCGCAATACACGTCAGGGTCATCACTCTGTCAGTTTCGTACTCCATGAAAGTTTTATAATACCCCTGTAATTCTATTGTATAAGTTTGAAGTTTGAACAGACAATAGTCATCGATGAGTATGTCACAGCGATTAGTGTCAATTCACCGGAATCCTTATTATATTATAATAAAACACTAAAACACTGTAACGGAGTCGTTGTGAACTTAACTGAACTAGTGATTTATGTGTATATATTGATTCAATTTTATTTTTAATATGTCACACTAATACAAAAAATATGAAACTATAAAGATAATTTTTAAGAATTTTTAAATTAAAATAATTAAAATACCAAAAAAACATAATTTTTCTATAGATAAGGTACTTCAACTATTTATATTAAAATGTTAAAGTTTAAAACAATATATCTTACTATTTAAAAATTGTAATACATTTTAAGTAACTTCTAATTGTGTTATTAGTTTATTGTATTTTATGTTGTTGCAAGCATGCATGTGTGGTGTAATGGTCGCATATTCAATTGAGGTAAGTCGAATGACCGCAAATTGAAGAAATCCACTAAATCTGATTAATTTGGTCTTATAAGATTTTATCCAGAAAATTTGATAAAGCTTAAGTGATAAAGCACAATATCTGACTCAAGAATTCAAATCTGGGAGTCTCTAAATATTTACACGTAATCCCGTGAGAAGAACTAGCTAATTTTTAAAATGGTGTAAAAATGAATGACAGGGTTTAGTCAAATCAGTATAATATCATCATGTGGCAACACCGGTTGTACCTACTCGTGAAAAAGAGTGTTTCTCACGCAGATTGTGTGTAAATTAATATCAATACGTATGCAGATGCTCAACAAATATTAGATATCTGAAGCATAACTGTATAAGTTAAACTAAAACTTACAACACCACGAACTTGAAATTCTGATACTTTTTCTAATATACGACTACGGAAAGTATTTAGATCTAAAGATGACTATTTCTGAAATCAGTCCCAATTAATGCTGTCTGCACCTAAAAACGTCATCATCACATTCTGCCACTTAATAAGCGATGCCATACTCTGTTTATTTAAATATTATGCAATTTACTCGGAGGGTCTTGACCAATAGCTCCAATCACTTTCAGAAAGACACGGATATATTAATTTCTTATACGATCGTATAGGAATATATGTATTATGTATACTATTAACAAGAAATATATATGAGTAAGGGAGATGATAGTAGTCCGATGGTTTGCAACGGCTAACGATTCAAAAAGCCCAGTTTATCAATATTATTTAAAAAAATTTATTCTGAGAAATACCTATAACAGTTAATAGGTTTAAACTATGCACAATTTTTTTTCACTATTTTAGAGCTGCTAATTTATTATAGAATTAATATAATGAACAAAATATAAGAAAAATAGATTACACCATACATAATAATATCTGAATTATCATGTTAGTTTATGTTTTACTTTTAAAATGTTAACCGGTTATAAAATACAAACACTATACCTATAATACACGATGTTATATTAATTACACGTATTGTTTCAATAATATCCAACCATGCAGTCATGCTTAAATCCGTGTACGGTTTAATCAAATAATAGTTAAGCATTAGTAATTTGATTTAAACACGATTAAGTCCTTACAGATGTATATTTTTGTTTTGCTTATGAAAGCCACCTGTACATCAGTTTTTATTTACATTTGATATGTTACTGGTTATTGCTTGCAATGTTTAACGCACCCAGTTTCAAATTATATACATAGATGAACAATTTGAAACAATTTAAGCTATCTTTTAATTCAAAAATATTATGCTCACTTTTATTGTTTTCACACCTAATAAATTATACATAATTACATATATATATAAATAATATACGTCGAGTGTTTGTGTGTGTACGTGCGTGTTAAGATAACCTGATTTCTCATTTTGAAAAGCTATATTATTGGGTTGTGAATAAACATAAAATTATATTATAAGTAGTGTCCTATTGGCTATTATTATTTTCGGTGGTTAGACTGGTTAACGATAACGTTTTTAATTACATTAAATATTAAACTATTAGCTATATGAGTATATTAATAATGATCACGATGATTTACCGCGTGTTAAATGCATATATTATTTGGTGTTTTTTTATTTTTTAATATAAACTATTATATACCTAACCAATGTTTATTGAAATAATATTGTAATTTATATAAGTTATATCATAGGTACTAATAACAATGTCACTATCGATAACGAACCTTAAAACGTACTAAGGGGAGTACATATACCAACACTATTAAATATTGACAATTGTTTAAGCTAAATAATAATTTTAAATATTTTCAAACAAATGTACAAACATAAATACTATTCTTACCTTTGTTTGATAATAAATGCATTTATTTTAATATTTAAGATAACAACACACAGTTATCCATGTGGGTTTTACATCTTCTTCTTAGACTTTATACTGTACACATTCACATAAAATATAATCAGATTGATACTAAAATATGACATTTATATTATAATAAACGAACCACGTACTTGATGACCTACAGCTGTCAGGGATATACATGATTAGGTATGATAAAAGAAAATGTACAGTATTTAATCTGTTTTTCATCGCTATCGGGAAAAGATCTCCATATAAACATTTCTTATAATATTATGATACAATCGATAAAAAATTGGACACAGCATTAGAATTTTTTTAAATAACAAATGCATTGTCAATTATATAAAATTTATTTTTTGTAAATTAAAGTTTTTGAAAGATAATAAAGTCATTTCTGGAGAAAAAATGCAAAATTTAGATCTAATTTAAAATATATATATAATAGTACGTATCAAATAAATCTATTTCATTAAAATGCTGGAAAAAATATCAAACTGGAAAAATAATAATAATCAATTATACTAAAAACTATGGGTATAAAAATATAAAATCAATAAAAAAAACTTGATTTAAATAAAACTGAAAAAAAATTTTATTTTATAAATCTACATTATTCGTAGAACTTGAAATTGAAAATATATATCAACACAAATACATTTTAAGAAAAATAATATGTATACAAGAAACATTTTTAACTATACTAATTAAAATGGACAGTATCTTAACTTCATAGTTTCTAAATATTGGAAGAGCAATATATTGAGTATCCGTACAATTTTCAGCCAATTTATGTATACCAACTCGCCCAAATAATATATTAAAACATATTAGGTTTTTATTGAAATTTTGCATGCATTTATATTGTTATTTAAAAATTAAAAACTTAAAAACAACAATGATTAAAAATAGTAAGAATTATAATTAGTTTTTATAAAATGTTGTGTTAGAATAATGACTTAAAATTATGCAAAGAGAAACGTTTCATTTAGAAAAATAACTAAATTGTATCAATTGTTATATGAAAAATAACAATGTAATTTTCAAAAAAAAAAATTATCAAATATTTCGTTTTCGATGAAACATCTTTCTATACTAATATAAAATTGGCGCAAAAACGTTCAGGGTTTCGATTATTAGTAAGCGCTCCGGAGGGAGAACTTTCAAACTGTCGACCCTGATCTGTAATGATTTGCTCCGGTGTAACGGAACGAACAGTCTGACCGGAATGAAACTATTCCGCAATAGCAATATTATATTCGAGCATACGGTCCCTTAGAGTACATGTAACAGGAAAAGGAATCGATATTATACACTCGAGTCTATCAATAATAATTACTGTCAGGTTTCAAATGCCAGTCTACCATAATCTGCAGCATCTGTCAACGGATTCCGGTCAGTTCCGTTTCTACCAACCCCGGCAGAATCCATAGAAAAGTTATTATAATGATTGATTTGTTGATTTTCTGATGATCGGTTGAAAAAAAATATATTTTCTGTAACACCGCATACCGAAATTATGATAAAATATTATTACAAATAGTTCATAAAAAAATAAAAATCGACATAAGTCCAATGTTTAAATATGAATTCCGGGTGCAAGGATGACGTACTTACGTATATACGCATAAAACTTATTTATAAAACCATTTTGTGTTTATGAGAAAAATTCGATTACGGTTTTTTAATTTATAAGACTTAAGTAACGTATGATAACATATTATCTAAATATATGAATATTATACATAAATGTATTATAACATTAAATTGCAAGTATGTGGTCGGATCAAGCATTCGTTTATAAAATCATAGTAACAATTCATCGACTGACTGACTTTTTAAAATAGACATATCATCACGTCTTGACATTGATTAACATAATTTTATTTAGATTTATAAATTGTATTTTTGTATAGAAATTCACTATAATATGTTTAAATTTCATTTTGCGGTTTTTGTATTTTTATAAACAGTTTAATACACTAGTATTTATACTATTTAAATATTACCAACACTTATAAGGGCAACTATACATTTATAACGGTCATAAAAAGTTCTATCACTGAATCGGTACTTCATATCATTGAAATTCATAGTTACAACTTACAAATGTTTAATTATCACCTTTACAAATAATGTAAATATTGTGCCTTTTTTTATTATTAAAAGTATAGGACTTTTAATTTTCAAGTACCTAATTTTTTTGATAAACAGACGTGTTTTATCATAATAACAAAATATAGTATAGCCAGTAGAAACTATAGTACGATTCAATTTAAATATATAAAGTATATGTATATTTTTCTATTGTTTTTAATTTTAATTAAACCGTATTTTCACTAAGTGACTTTATAATTTTTTAATAATTTACTCGGATCAAGTAACAAAAGATTATAAAAATATTTTTAAGAATAAGCGTATAACAAGAAATTATGATATAACAGCTAAATGCTGGCCATTCTTCAAGTATCTACATAGTATTATTCACATTGAAAGTTAAAGGGATTTCTATTATTATGATTCTACAAAAAGTTGTAAAAAACATTTAAAAATATATTTTATTTTTAAATTCCTGTATAAATTTTCGGATTCTGGGGTATAATTGACTAACAGTTTATAAATCTAAAACGCTTATTTTTTATTTTTTTTTGACAAAGGTAAATAAATGTATTATGTTAATTATTTTCATACGACAATAAAAAATAATGTCCAAAACGTTTTGGATTTTTCATACTTCGTAAATAAAAAAAAAACTCTTGTAGCTAATTTTTATTTTATTAAAAAACGAATAATTTTAGAAATATTTAAAACAATAATAATACATAAAATGTAATAATACGAGATAACAATAAAGAAAAAAGAAAAAGAAAAGTGTTTTATCAGTTCTCTTTTACTGCTATAGTGCCGTTATGACTATATTGACAATTTTAAATCCATTTTCAAAATTATTGTTGATCAACCTATAATCTCACCCAGTTATCGGAATAAATATAAAAACAGTTCAATATTTTTTCAGACTATATACATTTTATTGCCTTGACATTGTGTGCGTGTGAGTAAAAAATCGATAATACGCGGATCACGCAACAATGCGGTTCTTACACTAAAGTTCATTTACGACTAACCCTACGATAGTGATCATATTTGCTTGTAAAAACGATTTTATTGCATACAAGTTTTAAGACCAACCCATTTAAAACTGTTATTCTCGGAGAAAATGTAAATGCACAGTTGTTGCAAAATTGTTCCAATTTGTTCAAAAATCATTATTAATTTACATTAAAAAAAACACTACAAACAAAATTTTTAATTAGCAATTTAATATGGGATATTTCGAAAAGTGTATTAGCGAAACTAATTGAATGTAACACATAAGGTGGTCTCTCTCACCATAACCATTGTTGGTTTTTGTGTAATCTGTAAGATATATATGATTATTTATATATATATGTATATAAAAAAAATGCACGTGAACAACTAACGAAAGGTTATACATTTAACATTTATGAGATAATAAATCAAACTTTCACTAACAAAAGATGAAATACGACAACGTTAATATTAGGAAATATAATTTTTTTTCCGTATGTTTTGTTGATATCAATTAAACGAAAAATAGGTTATACAATTTTGAAAAACATAAAAATAACAGATTATAAAACAAAACATTATAATTTAATACACATAAATTGAACCACAAATGTTTTTATTTGTTTACATATTTCAAGTTTCATAATTCTTAATTAAATAAAGGCAACCATGAAAAATAAAAAAATGTGCACCAACTGTTATAGCTAATCGTACTTATAGATTCTGCGATAAACTGTATTTATTTTACAATGATGTGTATTTTTTTTACGTCTGTTGTCTGTATATACAACAATTGGTAGAATGAATGATCCAATTTTAAACTTTAAGTGTAGTTTCTGATATTAAATAATCCTGTTTAGTACTTTTAAATATAATAGACACATTTAAAGCGCACATTAAATTTATATGCATGTACATGATAACATTTTCAACATATTTTTCCTATTTAGGCTAGTTGCTTATAGATATTAGCAATTTTAAAGTGTTTTTAGTTTTTTTTTATATATACATAAATACCAATAAAATGGTTTTTAATAGGTAAAAAAGTTTGAACATTAAATACAAGATTCTTCATAAGTTGTTCATTATTTTCTTTAAGAATAAATAAAAATAAAAATATACCAATCATTAAAATTTCAAAACTAGTTACAAAATTTGTTTAAAAGCATTTACGGTTAGAATTTCGAAAAGAATTCTTCAAAATCGCAAAAATTAACAAATTATTGTATAGCTTTAAATTTATACATTTTTTTTAATAATTTTTTTTTTTTTAGGCACTTTAATTTCGATATATAAACGAATAATAACTATTTTAGTTATGTTGTTTAATCATAATGTTATTTAAAATTATTATTTGTCGATACTTAAGAATTTATCTTATATATTTAATATTTATATATATATACCTAGTATACTATACGTTATTATAACTTATTTTTTATAATATATATCGTATCACTTATAATTATACCAATAAATGTATATGATAATAGGAAATCAGGTTGTCATATTAACGTACATTATACTGTACACAAAAAAATCTATTTCCAAATGCAATGTTTTTGGTAAAAATTAATTCAATCTATCGTACTTCTAGCTAATAGTAAAATCAATTTAATATTAATATATACATTTAAATGTATAATATACATTTTAGTAATATAGACAGACCGTCATCTCTCAGAATCATAATTGGCATGCAATGATTTATCGTTAAATTCAAATATAACGTCTATCACAGTCATCTATACGGTGCACTAGAGCGGTACCTACTTGCGCATTCTTTTTTTTTTTATTAATAATATGCACTTACTGGAAAATTTAAATGAAATAATAATTAAAAAATCCCTTGTTTCCTAAACGTTGTTTCGAGAGTATGCTACATGGATATAATAACCGCTCCGTTAAAAATAATACAATAAATGTTAACACGATGCGTGGTCTGTTGAACACTTAGGTATCTCAAATAATGTATACGACACGATACCTGGGAGTTTTCAACTATATAATGTAATAAACAGGTCTAAAAAATGCATGGATTGTGTTTCGTTTTGTGTTTAGCCAAATTAAATATCTGAAGGTTATGTTACACTTGAGGGGAATCCTTTGGGCCGAAAATGTATATTATGTGTAGGTCTATGTAAAAAACCTTAACTCCCTGTCCATAAAGTTTGTACAATGGAAATTTCTGAGTGGGTATTCAATTCATGGCACTACAATATAATATGATTATTTAAAAAGGAAAAAAACTCTGTACTATTGAATTTCCTGAAAAATTTAATTGAATATTTTTAATGCATTTTATATATTATTATATATAAATATAAGTACCTATTTTTGAATAGAGCATTGTACAAAACTTTGGAACAAAAGCAAACGAATAATTTCACTTTAATGAAACTAATGTTTTATTGTAATTTTCTCTAGTCAATAAAAACGAATAAATTAAGTCTGCCAATGAGTAATTCATTAGGTAACAAT
This sequence comes from Rhopalosiphum padi, assembly GCF_020882245.1. Lineage (NCBI taxonomy): Eukaryota > Metazoa > Arthropoda > Insecta > Hemiptera > Aphididae > Rhopalosiphum > Rhopalosiphum padi. The sequence goes on from NC_083599.1 coordinate 33,256,003, forward strand.
AAAAATAACAATACAACTTCATTGGTACCTACATTGTAAGATATATAAACTAATAATCTTGGTGCATCTATGTCATATACTTTAACTTGATTACAGAAGGACTACATTTTAGACGTTAATTAGTCTTCAATAGTTATACTATTACGAAAAATGTCTATGCATCCCATGACAAGTTTTCGTAGTAAAGTATGAAATAAGTTTTAATTAGAGCCAAGAAATCCTTTTAATAACCTGTAATTATAAATTAAAATATTTAGTTTAAATGTCTGCTGCATATATATATATATATATATATATATTATATATATTAAATATATCATCAGGAATAATAAATATATTTAGGACAGATGAGATAGAAAATAAACACTGTAAATTAATCTAAGAGAACATTAATTTCATTGACATGTTTTATAAATTATTTACGGCATTAAAAAAAAAAATCAGTATCTATTTTTCATAAGTATTTTTTTTTTTAATATTAGTGACATTTTTGTAGAGTAATCATATAAAAAACTGATAATTTATCATCATCAGAATATTGTTAACAACAAATTGATTAGTTCTAGTTATTCTCTTTAAACCTCTACTAAACGAGTTAAATATGTTTTCTAAAGGTATGTTTTTCTATATAAAATTTGAATATATTTAAGATAGTCGAGAAGATGGTACTATCTGTCTGATTACAAATGTTTTTGGACTTAGAGGTGGCAGAATATTATTGTATAAAATATACAATCATCAACAACCGTATTATTGTTAATTAAGAAATATTTAGAAATAATAATAGTAAATATATCTTATATTATATAAAATTCTCGTGTCACAATGTTAGTTACCATACTCCTCCGAAACGGTTTGACCGATTTTTATGAAATTTTATATGCATATTCAGTAATACAAGTAGATCCAGAAGCATGCGAAATACAAGAGCCAAAAGAACTGAAGTACAAATCCAGCAACAAAAATATGCTGATGCGCCGTGTGAGCATGGCGCAATTACGTCAAGAACAATCAGAAGATACACAAGCTGAACGCAATGAAGTAATAAGATTATAACAACGACAATCAAGCCGTTTTACAGTCAATAGACACAGAACAAATGACCAACAACGTCAACAGGTATATCGAGCATTTATATCTGATTCATTCCTGCGTTTAGCATTCCAGTATGAGCCCGATATTGAATATTATGCTCATTCAAAAGTAGTAATTGGTGCTATGGACAAGGAATGCCCGCATTGTCATGCTCTCAAATTCAAAAATGAGCCAGACGGGATGAGTTGCGCGTCAGGAAAGGTACAACTACCTGAAATTGAAACACCACCTGAACCATTGAACGGTTTACTTATCGGCACGGATCCAGATTCTAACGTGTTCCTGAATTTAATTCGAACATTTAATTCATGTTTACAAATGACATCGTTCGGAGCAACAGAAATAGTTCGAAATTTTACGTGTACCGATGATGGCGTATCGATCTCCGCGCGTGCATGCAGTGAGTCCTTACAAACTTATCGTATCCGAAAAATTCGGCCTATTTATTTTTTATTGTCTTCGTGCGACGAGGCGGTCCCTCGGCGGAGGTTTTTTTTTATTATTTTATTTAATTTTGTTCGTCTCGACGCGACAATCGTGCAACATCGTTGTCTGTTTATTTTACGACTATACTTTAGTGGCGTGTTGACGGGCAACCGACGATTGCCACGGCGATCGCTAACCTCGAATACGTCATAATATTCCAACACGGCGGGGCTAGCTATATTTCCCGTGCGGCTTTTCAATCGTTGATAAAGCCATAGCATGTCGTGCGACACGGGCTCATCTTCGTGGTCGTTCCGTCCGTGGCTGATAACGGTCCGCGATGCGTTCCACCAGATCGGCCATTTAAACGAACCGTCGCCGCTGTATGAGTGCATCGAGTACGATGATATTTTGAAGACCTGTGTCTCGGAAAAGACGTGTCCTTTCGTCGACGTGTTCCAGTTCATGTGGGCCAATGCCCTGCAGACCGCGTTCGCCGTGGCCACGATCATGTTTAGCGTCGTTGTCATCGCGTTTCAGTCATTACAGTTCGTCGCCGCGAGCCGTCCGCTGCGGGCCGTCTGTAAGACGTGCGACAAGGCCAAGTTGTTTTTGCAGTCGCTCGTCCTGTTTGCGTTTGTCGTATTCGCCCTGCACGCCATTTACAGGCCAGCGTACGGTATATTCGTCCTGATAATGAACCTGACTCCATGGTCATTGGTCGTGGTCCAGGCAGTCGCACTCATCATCGTCGCCAGATTCCTGTGGCGGGGCAACGGTCACGCACACGTGAACCGTATAATGTAAAATATAAAAATACGCCATACATTGTAAAAAAAAAAAAATTTACAATAAAAAACAATTATTTAATTACGCATTGTTCGTGGTTATATTAACGTCATCGTGGTCATTAATCTTAAAAATCCTAAATATTATGTTCTTAATATTATGTATAATATAATTTTCCTATCCAGTATAAAAAATAACATAGTTTTAATGAATCCAAATGAAAACATATTGTGTTCTAGAATAATTTATTATACTCTATACCTATGTAATGGATGTCGATAGTTTTTAAATTATAAGCAATTAAATATTTATGTGTATACCTAAAATAAGCTAGTACCTATGTAATTATTAAATATACAAAGGACAAACATCTTAGTAGAAATAGATTTTGATTTTCAACTCAGACTTTTCCGCGGCATTATTTCAACTATAATAATATTAATATTATGTTATATAAAAAACACACAACACATTTTGAGCATGAATAAAAAAATCTCTATTCTATAACACGAGTGACAAAAAAAAAATATATATATATCCGACTGCAAATATATATTTTATAATGCCTTGTATAATCGAATTAATATGAATATTTAATATATATTTATGATAAAAGATCACTAATAATTTATTAACCGTATAACAAATTCATAAACCTTTGTTTTTACATTTTGACATTTATGATAACGTCTATCTCAGAATTGTAACAAAAACACACTGATATAGAACAGTGGTTTCTTGTTCTATAGAAAGCTTGGTTTGATGAAAAACACGATTTACTCATAAAATAAAACAATATTATGTAAATATAAAACATAATAACAATGACAATTTTCTTTTTTTAATAATTTATAGCGAAAACAATTTAGTTAAATGGGTATGTATAAGTAATAATTGTTTATGCCTTTAATTGTAAAATATTTATAATAACAGAATAGTAATATTGAGTATAAAATAACTATTCTGTTTTGATTTAATAATAAGTGTTAATAACACTAAACATTTTTATAAGAATTTTTCTAAAATGTCATGAATGCGTATGTGGTATACTTTTTTTTTTAACTATTTTAAGATATAAAATATTATTTAAAGTAATATAAATACATTTCATAGTCAAACCTAACATCTAGGTATATAATATAGCCAGACAGTTTGTATTGAATTACTTGACAAAAAATATATATTTTCACATATTCCACCGGTAAAGTATCCTTAGGGAATCTTCATGATAAGATAAAGAAATATTGGGTTTTGAGAGTAAAAAGGAGTATATTTTGATCATTTTGTTCTAACTGACAATAAAAGTTAAGTCAATGGCACTTTAGGTGTATCTTACTGCCTAGTTTGGGTAATACTGTACTACTGCAGAATATAAAATGAACCATTTACCGTTTAGAAAAATATTTTAAGCTAAGCTCAGATTACTATACCTAAATATTTTTACATGTAAAGTTGATAGGATATTTTTTATACTACAAAATGTTCATGGCATAATTTTTTTTTCAAATATGCTTATAGTAAAATATTAATGCTGAATGCATTGAAAAAGGCACTGTCGTAATTAAAGCACTGTCGTAATTAAAGTTGAAAGCTTATAATAATATATTAACTTTAAAAGAAATACAATTCTTGTAATTTAGAAAATTCGATACTGGACTGAAAAGTGTTAATATGAACTCAATTAAATATTAAAATAATCATTTTATCAAACTTTCTTATCTAAATGATTATTTTTTTAATTACAAGGAAAAACTAAAGTTAATTTTGTCTAATAGATTTTTTTTGAAATTTCTTAAGAATTAAATGAAAGTAAAAGTAAATAAGTACCATTTTCTCTTTTCAGACAACAGTAAACCAATAAAAGCTTATTTTACTCTACCTACTTTGAACTTAAAATTAATTTTAGATTTTAGTTTGGTATATATAACATTTATCTAAGTGGCCAATTTAAAAACTCTTGTTAATCGTGTTCATATAAGATGTTTTTAAATGTTTCAAAGAAAAATTTGTTTGGCAGTAAAAGTTGTGAAATAAAAAAATATATTTCACAGAATTACACCAATCTTGAACGAATATTTAATAATAAATCATTAGTTTATTCGAAATCGGTACATTCTTAGCACATAATGTAGTCTTGTGTTAATATGCATTTTTTAACTGGTTCAAATTATATAGCGATATCTATAATTCCTTATCCCTCCCCCACCAAGAAAAAAAAATAGAAAAGTAAATACCTGTATAATAGTTATTATAATATACTAATTTTAGTAATTTAAAACAAGTTTACACATACAATATTATTATCATTAAATATTCTATAGAATCATAAGGAGAACCCCCAAAAAATGTCTCTCGAAGTTTTCCAGTGTCCTTTATATCTCTCGCCAATCACTTTACTCGAGATTTTAGACCTCATTTTATGCAATATCATTATTATTATTAATATCTATATACATTTTGGAATTTTGCAGTGTGGTATACATAGTATCCTAATGTATATTATTACAATAATAACTGTAATATAACGTGCATTTTACAGCATTGTTATGTTTTGAATATTGGTTCGAGTCATGTATAATATATTATGTGCTTGTTTATATTGAACTATATGCGTGCTATACGTGATGGTTCGTTAAAATTGTACGTAACAACAATGACAACCATCATATTAATTCTTATGTACCTAATCCTCGCCGTTTTTATAATAGACATTTTGAACTGTCCTATATAGATACAAATGTAATAACTAGAGGTCGGAATAATATTCTTTTGCATATTTTTTTTGAGTCTATGCAGTTAAATTTCGGTTTGAAATCTATAAAAATTATGAATCATATAATTCAATGGCAAAAGTTTTTTTTGCATATTTGAGAATATTTTAAGATGAAAGAATATTTCGTATAATAAAGAATATTAGAGAATATTTCGATTAATCTTTTGGGATTTGGATATTTTTTGTTGTAAGGACGAAAATTATATATAATATTAAATAAGTGTTTAGTCTGTTGTTATTGAGATGACTATAAATGGAATAATGATTACGACGCTCAATAAGTCACGTAGGCTAAAAATGAATTGGAAAAAACACTTCAAAAATAGCTCCAAACGTTCGTTTATGACATTAAGTAACGAGTTCATAGAATAGATATACAAAGTTCATATTGTATAACATAATATTATACGCGAGTGTAGTTCATTTAGTTGATATCCCATCAGTCTATGGTTTAATGCCGCGCGTCGTCTATACGTAATATTGTCATACTGGGTGTAATTTATTTGTCCTGTTAAATTATTTTCAATATGCCGAAAATCCCATCAAGTAAATTAAAAAATTTAATTGCACAGTGGATACTACCATTAAATAAAAACAATGTCATTTTTACAACTGATGGTGCTACTCTTTTTTGTCAACTGTGTAACAAACACATACCATGCATTAAAAAGTCTCAGATTACACAACACGTACACACATCTTTACACCAAGAAGCTCTAAACCGTAAGTTAAATACTTCAAAACAATTATTTTTATCGGAATCTACTTCTAAAAAAAATGTAAATGAATTCTATGAAGACTTATGTTTGAGTTTTATTTCTGCTAATATACCGTGGTATAAACTACAAAATCCACAATTCCGTGCATTTTTAGAAAAATATATTGGCAAACATATACCCGATGAAAGTTTGTTACGTAAAAATTATCTTCCACATTGTTATGATAAGACTTTATCCAATATAAAAAATGAAATTGGGGAAAATAACATTTGGATTGCGGTTGATGAGACGACAGATATAAATGGTCGTTATGTGGCAAATTTATTGGTTGGTATATTAAAGTCAAATCATCCGACTCGTTCTTTTCTTTTAACATGTAAAGTTCTAGAAAAAACTAACCATTCTACAGTGGCTCGATTTGTGAATGATGGGTTAAAATTACTATGGCCCTTGGGCGGAAATGATGAAAAAGTGTTGTTGATGCTCTCAGATGCTGCACCATATATGGTGAAAACTGGACAGTCATTAAAAGTATTTTATCCCAATTTAATTCACGTGACATGCGCAGCTCATATGCTTAATAGGGTAGCAGAAAAGGTTAGAGAAATGTATCCAGACGTAAATTCATTAATTAATAACATAAAAAAAGTATTTTTAAAAGCTCCGTACCATGTTCAAGTGTATAAAGAACTGTTACCTGATATTCCGTTACCCCCCGAACCGGTATTAACAAGATGGGGAACATGGTTGGAAGCTGCTGTTTTTAACTGTGATCATTTCCAAGGTTTAAAAAAAGTTATTGAAGAATTAAGTAAACAAAAATCTCCTAGTCAGTCTATACTTAAATGTAAATCAGTTCTTGAATTAAAAACTGTAGAAAATGAATTAATATTTATTAAGACCCATTTTCTTATGCTTATAACAGCCATAAAAAATTTAGAAAAGTCAAATGTGACTCTTGTTGATTCGATAAATCTTATTGAAAGTACAATTGTTAAACTTCAACAAATACCTGGAGAAAATGGAGAAAAAATAAAAATAAAAATTGAACAACTTCAACAAAAAAATCAGGGACTCACAATTTTAAAGAACGTAGCAAAAATGTTGAAAGGAAATAATGAAATACAATTTGTAGATAATTTTTCACCTACTATGGTAACTGATTTGCAGTATGCTCCTGTGACTTCAGTTGATGTTGAACGTTCGTTCAGTACATATAAAAACATTTTAACAGATCGTCGTACGAAAATGACGCCAGAACACATGGAACAGAATATAGTTGTTAACTGTTTCCAAAAAGGAGAATTGTCTTAAATAAAATATATCATTTATATAACTTTATCATGTTAATAAAATGTTAAGTTAAAGTATTTTTTAAAGCTAAATTATAATGTATTGTTTATTTAATTAAAAATATATTATACATTTATATATATATATTTCATTTAATATATATAATTATACCAAGAATTACCTTTTTTTTAAAATATAAAAGCATATTTTGAATTTAGGAGAATATATTACTTTAAAAACATATTTTTTGTATATTTAACTACAATTATTAAAGAATATTAGAAGAATATTATCAAATTTTTAGGAGAATATTAGCATCTTATTTTGGCTATTTTAAGAGAATATTATTCCGACCTCTAGTAATAACATACCAATGGGTGTGACGATTGCAAACCAAAGTATGCTGTCAGATACTATTATTTATTATTGCCATAAAACATAGGTGGCTGCAAATTAAAATCATACCACCAAACAATTATTTGTATCATAATATAATGTACCTATATAATCATAATAACTACTATATTATATATTTTTTAGTTTTATCAATATATATATATAAAGTTAAATAATAATAAAGAACTACATTACAAAAGTAATCCAGAGCGCATAAAAAGAACCCAAAAACAAGGCCAGATACACTCGCATGAATCGGTGAACTTGGTTTTGATTTTTATATTTTTATATTATATTAAAATAATTCTTTATCATCATGACGGTATGCATTGATTTGCATCCACCTGTATATTGTTAAAATTATACAATAAATGTTTAATATATTAAAAATGCATATATCTATAATAATTTGCATTAAGTGGTATTATAATAATTTTCTCGCATTTGATTATACTACGTATTGTATTTTATTTGTGTTTACATTTCTAACTAATTTGTAATCATCATATAAACCACCAATCTGTGATATATTATAATTTGAATGTAATTATATAGTCATTGTTAAGAGTGACTTGGTAATTCACATTATTGAATACTATTATTTTGATAGAAAATTTGTAATTGATCATATTTTTGATAAAAAAAAAAAATAGATTACTGCTCGTCATGAATTAACAATAGGAATGTCTCTAAAAAAATATAAAGTGAAGTAAAAAAAAAACCAAATTGATATTAATTTTTTGTATTATAATAATATGATGTCTTACAAAAATAAATGACGGATGTGTAAAATAATTTTTTACGTTTTAACACCTAATAGATTTTGTTTTAACTTTTATTATATTATACGAACATTGTGTAGATTGTACCTACATCTAAAGCTTAAAAAAATATTAATTTCTATCACATATATTATAAGAATATTATAATATTTAATTATTATTAGTTGTTTAATATGGTTTATTAGCTATTCCTATTTCACTTTGTATATAAAAAACAAATTAAAAAAATATTTGAATATAATTCGATTACTATATTTATAAATGTATTATTACCTAATATAATTATATATTCATTATTTCTCCTCATAATAATTATTACATAGGCAACTCATATTATACGAGGTATATTCAGAAAGTAAGTTTAATTTTCTACTACAATTTCTTGTGGATTTTGCGTGGAAATAGTTGATAATATAGTATTACTCACAGCCCAGACCCGGCATCTTATTTTAATCTTTTTTTACAAACGAAATCATCTCTTTGTAGCTAAATTTCAACAACGACAATAATGTGAAAGAAGTTGTTAACACATGGTTGCAATCGATCGCAGGTGACATATATATTATATTTCTATGATGGAGGAATACAAAAACTAGTGGCCCATTATGATAAGTTCTTAAATTTAATATTGGTGATAACTTTATTGAAAAATGGCTTAATATACTAACTGGCTTAATATTATACTTACCGTTTCAATTAATTATTTTTCTAAATACCTATATTATATTTTACTTATTATTTTTCCCGACGTAACCTACTTTCTGGACACACTTCGTAAAAATCTTGGTAGTTTGTTTCAATAAATTTTTCCTCTAGAGAAGTACGATATAAATTCATATTATCGTGTAAGCTAATAATTGTACGTCATTAAATGTATTTATGTTAGATTGGATTGTTTTAAATGAACAAGAAAAAATGATATTTTATACACGACGAACTTAGAAAACTAATACCAGTGATAACTTTTTAATAATGAATAATCTTATTTTAAACACCTAGCTTAAAAGTTGGTTCAAAAGTAACCTAAATTGTTAAGTTCCAAAATTAAATTTAATATTGTTAAAATCTGTATTTTATTTATTAAGTTTCACGATTAATTGTGTCGGTTAGAAATGTGTATAATGTTCACTATTATGTTTATTTTTAATAATTGTAATCAGTGTTTTAAATCTGGAGGATAATATAACTTATAAGTACTTGTACAAAGTTCTAATTCAACATCGATTTATTTTTTTCTAGTAAAGTAATACTCATATTATATTAAATCACATAAACTGTTTTCACATTCTCAGCAGCTCCTAAATTGTATCCATTAATGCTTACATATTTTATCCTAGCAATTTTCTCGCCGGTTGTCATCTATGCATCACTAATTGTTAATTTTGACCTTTTTTATAAGACAGTTCAGCATTGGTTTTTGGGTTATCATATCGGCTATTTAAAAGGTCGTACATAATTTGCGTATCAATATTATTTAATAATAGAACTAACAAAATTATGTATACCAAAAATGCTAGTTATTTTTTAACTTTGATCTTAAAATTCGCACATGTCTAAATTTACTCTCATAACATTCCATTTTAAAATATTGTAGGTATAGGTTTTCTGTTTTAATATATATATATATATATATGTGTGTGTACCGTAGTAATATTGTGTAGTTAATAAGTTAGCAATAACACGATGCGATTAACATTTAAAGTGTACAGGTGACCAATCGATTTGTATCGTATAAGTATATTAATCTAGAAGTAAAATGGTACGATATTTTTGCACAGGTTGCACAGACGATGCGAATGATATACGGCCCCATTCCTCTAACCTTCAATATATTATTTTATACCAACAACCCGTAGTTAACTGGTCAACCGACCGTTATCCTTTCTGTTCGATAATCATCACATTATAACATAAAATATACAATTCTATCACTATTTTAATAATTATCCTAAAATCTCCAAATACTATACACCGATCATCATTATTGTGACTGACATTTTTTAACAAATTCGTATATTACGTTAGGTTAGGTTGTATATGTTTAATGATTGCTATAATTTATAATTATTGTCTAAGGTAACTAGCCGTAAATATAGCTAATATAGGTATTTATTATACCGACAAAAATTAAGTTAATTTTTCATTGCCCATTGCCCGTTGCGTATATAGGTATTAGGTACCTACAGAATATAATATACCCCCCACGGCCCCATAAATATTTATATTTAAGTTTATTATTTATACAAATAGAAATCTTTCTGATAACGTATTGCATTTGTATAGAATATTTGTTATTATAAATATAGAAAACTGTAATACAGCCGACTTGGGATATATTATGTACATTTTATGAAAGCGAATACAAAAGCAAAATATAAAATGTGTTGAATAGGTACTTAAACAGAGTATTATATTATATTATAAAATAACTGTGCATAATAATTCAGGTTGCATGTAGCTTTACTATTTTTTTTTTTTTAATCAATACTTTAATTGAAGTCTGAAACCAATCTTTATTCAACACATACCTATTAACTTACTACCAACACTAACCCAGTTATTCTATTATATTATTGTGCATTCATAAAATTGTATGTGCATTATCGGTAATACATAAACCTACACTTAATACAATATACAATATATTTATATATTATATATATATATATATATTATGTTTGTTCCAACAACCTATAATACTTATATAATGACACTGTTTTAGGTTTAGTAAAAACCAATAATTTAATTTAATTCTTCCATATCTAGAGAATTATACTTATTCTTAAATACTAATGTACACGTATCGAATATTGAACAAATTAGTTTAGTTAATTCGTTATTTTGATAAGCAATTGGGAATATATAGTATAGCAAACAATATTAATTTTATGAGGTTTAAAAATTTTTTTATGACTATAATGAACTTCTGTGTTTAACTTTAAACGCTGATAAATAAGAATTTATTTGATACTTTTATATCCGTTAAGGATACTTAAAATGTAAGTTGTTTAAAAAAAAAACCAACCCCTATACATATATAAATGAAATATTGTATTATTATAATCGAAATTTAATAAACTAATGACTTACGGTTTGTTCGTTTCGCATGTATTGTCTTTGGTCACTTTACAGTTGTTCTTGAAGTCTTCAAATATTCGTCGGCAATCAGATGACGATTCACAAACAGTCAAGGCATGGTTGCACGAAGCTAGCGTTTCGATGTGGAACTGGTCGTATTCTGTCCACAGATAAAAAAAACCGCAATTATTAAAAAAAAATGTATATTAAAAAGCTACCTAAGAACTGAGTGTTGTTAAACTATACAACAATTAAAGAAAAGGAAAAAATTACCTAAAGATAAAAAAAAATTAATAATAACAATTTTGGGTGGTTTTTTACTGCAATACTATTTATACATTTAATATAAACATTATGCACATAAAACCTACGCACGATGTGTATGTATAAGAATCAATTGACAAAAACAATGATGTTCTTGACAGACTTTGCAGAAAAACTACGACTATATATATAATATATATCACTCATTTATACGAGTGAAATAACACGGGGAACGAATCGAGTGTGGATCTAAAAATGAAATGAACGGGGGGGGGGCGGTAGATGAAAAAAATTACTTCGAGTACCTAAACAAAAGCGTCGTAGGTTTAAATTTTAATAGTAAATAAAATATTCCGACATTTATTCGTATTAAACTCGAGTCGACTCAAGCGTAATGATGACATGATATTAACATGGCGCCGCAGACCCAGAATAATAGTATGCGTTGCGTTCAAATAGTTTGTACCAACGTACGTACGTATCCGTGCACAGTGCATGACGATTTCCGACGAAACCGATTGTAACATAAATCAACCAAAGACGTTCTATACAATAAGATGCAGTTTAACTGCCGGTGCGTGTCTTCTTCGGAAGAAAAACAGTAGTACCAAATTGAAAAACAGTAGTCGCAAAAGCGAGTTATACCTACCGGCTTATTGTTCGTCGCGAACGTCGATTTGTACGTCTTTTTTGCGTCTAATATTTGAAATATTTCGAGTAAATGCCTAAAGGCCACCTCCGGGGGGGGGGGGGGGAGGCGACGGCTTCAGCCCTCATTGCACCTCCCCTTTCTCAACTTGTATCCGCGCTTGGAGCGCGAACCCACGTGATCCGATTCGCGGCTATTATATACTTCTCCCCCATCAACTTTGCACCACATCACTGACCCATCTCCGCTCTTGTATAACGTCTAATGGCGAATAGTTTTTTTTGTTTTGTTTTTATTTTTATTTTTTTTTAATCGTAAAAAGAAAACAACGCGATATTATGCACGGTAAACACGCCGTAGACATAACGTAGTACTATTGTATCGTACGTGTGTGACCCCCGACGGATTCGTAAACAATTCGCATAACGATAGCGTGATTTGTAAATGTATATAATAATACAATGCGATTTGAATAGTTTATATTTAACTAGAATCGAAAACGTTTGAACGCACATAGTACGATATATAATTGAAATACCGTAAATATATTATATAATAAGCTATGCATAACATTATGTGTATTCCAAAACATTTGGTTACGTTTTTATAAGTTTTTTTTTTAATATCAATAAAATGTCAAAATGCTTACGTGTGGCCAGCCGAAAGACATCGATGTATTATATAAACAAAATATATTTGATCAATATACACGAGGAGTGTATGTATGTATGTGTATATATTTATATACACACATAATGCCACTTGTTAGTTGATTTTTATTTTATAAAATAGCCGTCCAAAGGTCACACGCATCACGCAAATATTTAAAAAGTCTACAATATGTATAATAAATGTATGCAATTTCTTTATCGATTATTTTATTCAGGAACATTCTATTGTAGTTGAGAAGTAGGAACAATCCCCTTTGAGGTCGTTTAATAATGTATAAAATATTATAACTGATTTGTATTTTAATTGAAAATTAAATTTAGCATAATCATCTATGTGAAAATGTGGACTAATTATTGAACAAGAAAAAGTTTGTATACCTAGAAGACATGTTTGAGGCAGGTAGAAAATAATTACAACAATGTTTTTATTTATATTTTTATGCACACGGTAATACATTGAAGTGTTTACACTTGTCGAATTAATAGTGTATTACCATGGACACCGCTTATAAGACTCGCGGATATAAGGTCCAGTCGCTTATTAGACTCAAAATCGTCTGAAACGGTCCGGATGTATCCAAATACATTATAAAATTATAAAATGACATGCATTGTCCCTGGATCTGCACAGTATGTACACAATTTTATAATGCCTACATAACGTATATAGGGGCTATAATATTTATAACAGCGAAAGATAGTCAGGGCGTAACGCGTTAATATTACTGTTTATTTATTCACGATATCACCTATATATATATATATTCGATTAAAAAATAAATTAATAAGTCCAATCATCCCTCACTACAGCTTGTATGCCATAATAATGTAATAACAGAACTCAATAATAGTATATAGACAGAAGGTGGTTAACATGTTTTTCCGGCATACCTAATACCCATCATACCGCCTGGAATCCAATATAAGTATTATATAGGAAAATTAATGATAATCGACAGTAAAAATATACGTTAATGGAAATCGTAAGACACTTGTTTGTATATTACTAAACAGACAAGAGAATTTAACCGGTGAACCACGGCACTATAATAATATACCTTATACAATAATTGTGTTTAAATTTTATTTTCATTCAGCCGAGTGTTTAAATAAAATTATTTTACCTATGAATTTTAGTATTATGCAATCTAAAACGCATTAATCGTATATATGCAACTATCGTTAACTGCAGTAATGGAACACATGACACAATCGGTCAACTCTGAATTATTAAATTTGAAAACTATATTGCCACATCACATTCGAAGCAGTATAACGTATAATATATTATCATTTATATTATGAGTTTCGGTATATTTAGGATTTAACATTTTAACCAGCATAAATGTTTAAAAGGTATCGCAATCAATGTGCATTTTAACTATAGGTAATAACAATCAAACTGATCCCAACATGCCAACTATTATCTACATAAAATTATTTTTAATACTATTGTTAGTATTATTATAAATTTATAACGTAAATATTTTTGTAATTACTTCTAATAAATGTAAAATTATAATAAAATATTTTATACAATTTAAGTAAGACACTATATTTTAGTATAAAATAGTAAATAATATTATGTATTTGAGATTTTTAGGTAATTTTAAGAGTTACTTATTAAATACATAGTCATGATTTAACTATTTAAATATAAAGTTTTAAGCATTTTTAACTTAAATTTAATAACCGATTTTTTTTTTTGACGAAATTATGTTGCCAAAAATTTGAATTTACTTCAAATAGTTATTATAAAATAAAAAAAAAATTAAAAACTTAAAAAATGATATTTTTAAATAGTATTGTTCTAACAAAAAATGTAAATAAGATCTTGCATTAATATATTTTTTATAAATATAATAAGGCGAAAATGAAAAATCCTTGAGGTGACTCAAGTTTGAATTACAAGAAAATAACTAAATCGATTTTTTAAAACCGATATTGTGTACACATTCTCAATTTATCTGTATTTTTTTTTTTAGTACTTTCTTATTTATTTGAAAAAGACTGAGTTTTATACTCCCAACATTTTTGAAAGACACAATTGGGTACAATAAATGGCAAAATAACTACCTTTATAGTTGAAGATTGGAACATATTTTTACTCCGAAAATTAATCAATCTTGGACACAAAAATTAAATACACCCGTTTTTAAACCAATATATTATCCATATCACTCCGCACGAAATATAAAATAATATGAGTATATAATTAAATTTGAATTGATATCATTCAGCCAGTTAAAGAAAAAAGAAAAGTAATTACCAAAGTGACTTTAAAAAAATAACCTATCCCAAACATAATATCAAAAACATAGGTATATTTGAGGAGAAATGTTGCGGATATTATGTTATTATATGACTTATTAAATGGTCTTATCTATTCTCCTGAATTATTATCTCACATTGGTCTTAATGTACAAACTCACGTATTAAGAAAATCTAACTTTTTTCATGTTTCTCTTTCCAAAAATAATTATACTTCCACCTCGTTTTTCCCCAGAGCTCTGTCTTTGGCTAACAGTATAATGGATCATGTTGATTTTTTTGCTATGTCGCGTTTTGTATTCAGACAAAATGTTTATCTGGCTTTAAATTTAATTTCTCTTGGTTAAATATTTTTATTATTATATTATTCTTATTAATTTTTTTTTTTTGCGTAACCATTTATTGTTAATTAATGATTTTTACTGTACTTTATATTTATTCTTTTTTGGCTGTTAACTATTTCCATTGTTACAAATAATTTTACATCATTATTGTGTCTAATTATGTTATAAGATAAGCTACACTGTACTTATATTTTTTTCCAATTACTAAAGGGTTTTTTACCCGTTTATTATACATAAATATACATAAATAAATAAATAAATAAATATTGTGATTATATAAAAAAAAAAACAACAGCTTTATGATATCAATAATAGAACATTCCCAAGACGTTATCCCGACAATGAAACTTTTTACAGCTTAACGTTATTTATATATATATATATATATATATGATCCGACTTAAAGGTTGTACGAAGCCATTTATTTACGAATATACGCATTTAATACCACTGTAATCGAAAACTAAAGTGCTGCAAGTAATTGATCAAATTAATCTTTAAAGAGCTCATGTATGTTGCGTAATAACGTTGATACACATTAAATTATTATCGTTATTATTTTCACATTAAATAGTTAATTTTTATTCATACTGAACTATCGAGTATGCATAACACGACTAATCAATCAATATTATTCATTGGCCGAATTGTTATAATTCAGTTATATTCGTTACTTGAATTACTTCAATAACGATATAAAGTGGAAAATTACTACTAATTAACTAGGTATTTAAAATTAAAATAAATAGGCGTCTCTTAGCTCATATATCGTGCAAGCCACACAAACAAACGATTTTTAAAGTCGTTTTATCATCATCAAGATAAATCATTTCAGATTATAATCATTGTTTTTTTTTTTATGATAATTAATTAATTAACAAATCATATATTATTACAATATTATACGATTTTATATGGTGCAACGCGAGTAAGTAATTAAATTAATAGAATAATTTATTTTTGAAACATTGTTATTTAATTATATTTTCTAGTTCAGCGTATATTTGGCGAACGAAAGGAGCGGCGAAAGAACGTGTCTCGCGATCAGTGAAAACATATAAGTCGTAACGAGTTAAGTTATATACTTTAATAAAGGATCGAAAGTCGCAAGTGTACGTTAAACTACCACTATGGAAAAAAAATACCAACAACTTTAATAGTGAATTACACGCGTTTACTGATTTTCTAAATTTGTAACTAGTTAGATGTCTACCGTTTTATTACTCAACACATCTCACCCGCACTAAAACGTACGTACACATCGTAACTTTCAATACGATTTCGTTTGAAATTGAATTACTTAAACTTAGAACTAATTTCTCAGACACACAATTGATCGAACTTGCGCATTGGAAAATTAATCTTGATCTGTCTATTTGTCGTGTGAACGGTATACTTGAAAATTAAAATATTTATTAGTCGAAGTGCATAATAATATTGTTGTTTATGGCGTTCTGATTAATAAATAACTGATTTAACATAATAATAATAACAATACAATACTACAATATGCAACTTGTTATTATACAAATGATTAATTGGACACGGTTGAATAACCGTAGATACGACTGTGCTCCACCACTATACTCCGTAAAAATAAAAATAAAACTTTGATTATTCTCGAAACTCTCCAAATTTATATTTTAAATAAGTACAAGCTATCAGTATTAATCTAACATAATTTACATACATGGAATACTAAAAACTAGAATCTAGAGTTATTATTTAAATACAGCACAGATTAAATAAATACAAATTACCGAACTATATTCAAATTATTTTCTGAAATTAAAAAAGTAAGTATATTATTTATAGCAGTATACGTATTAAGTTTTTGTACAATAGAAAAATCGTTTGGCACTCATTACACGATCAATGTGTATTGATACGAAATGGGGAAACAATCAAAATACATATTTTGAATTATACCTATTGAAAAGTGATCGAAACTTATACATTTGTAATTTATAATAGTTGTTTATAGATTTATATGTTTATTATACTAAGTTTTTTAGAAAGGTTTTTGTGTACGTGTTTCGTAACTATATGCAATGCGACAACTTCTACACGGCTAATCCCACAGGATGAACTAGTCTAGGAATATATTTGAGGACCTAGTTTCAATTTACTCTCTCACACCTATAGAAAACATTTTTGTATACATCACCGCCACCACAAATATGTATTTTACATTTTGTATTTTTGTACCTACGCCATCGATCGATTCATGTCCTTACAGAATAAAAGATATAACAAATGTATGGCTCCTGTGGTCAAGAGCCGTAATACTAGATTAAACGAGCTTTTAAAAAATATGTTTTTTTTTATTATTACATCGGTTATGACCCGTTAATGATTGCTGAAAATTGTTTGTTTATTTTTCACATATTATAATAATAATAACTTATGTGAAATATTTTATTTTTCAATTCTCCACATTACTAAAATTAAAATATAATACAATGATGATAAATAATAGATGTATTATATTTTTGAAAATAATTATTTTATTTTGTAACTAGCATTTGATCATCCATATTATAGATAATGGCCGGCATATATAATTAGTGTCATGAAAATTTATTTAAAATGGTTTTTTTTAACGTTTTAATAATTGTTTTGCCATACTTTACTTAGTTGTTTGACTTATTTCGCACCGTAATTTTTTAACAAATCAATAAAAAAAAGTTATGAAAGACGAAATTGACTATTTTAGGGCATGCCATAAAATTTTAATCACTACTCCGGTCGTCATATTGATGAATTAATTATTAAGTTATAAAATACTGGCTAGTGCCTAAATATATTCAATATTTATACATTTTATAAATTGGAATTCTCAAAAAAAATCTACTTTAAGTATCAAAACAAAATTGTACAATTTAACACTTAGAATTGAAACAAAAAAAATTATAATTTAAAACTTTAAATATTTTTTTTAAACAAAAATCTGACAGGTTATGTAAAAATTTTTTTTAAAAACTCAGAAATCTACTAAGTGAATGAACAATAAAATTCGTAACACAAAACAACTACCCTGTATAGTATATACCTAATATTGTATAGTTTGTATCCGTGGGTTATTATTTGGTACAACAATAGTGAATTAAGTGTGTACTTCTACAAAAAAAAATATATAGCTAGCTTGGCATGGTTTGATGTGCCAAAAAATAACATTCTCTCAAACAAAAAGGGAAAGCGTACGGGGTAGACGGACTGTGACATAAACGTCCTTACATACTAAAGCAATAACAAATCGTAGGTACACTTACAGTGTAAAAAAAATAAAATTAAAAATCTATTCGAGATAATACCTATTTATTTTTTCATTAACCACATAGGTATAAAATCGATCTACCTATGTTTGAACATTTGATTATCAGTTTTTTGGTGTCCATACATTTTTTGACAGTTAGATTTTAATGTTAGTTTTTACTGAATGTTGTTATATGACATTTCCAGATTAACGGTTATTTAAATTTAAATACACAAAATTAATAAACACATATCTTTTTTAAACTCAAATAAATACAAGAAAAATTAACTAAAACAATTTATGTTTATTGTCTTATTTTATTATTTTTATTATTACATTTATATCCATATTTATGTATCATAGAGTAACTCATTATGTTTTTGAATTAAAAAAAAAAATAATTAACTTCCTGTACATATTTTATGCATTTGTATATCTGGGGTCTGATAACTCCCACCCGATTATGAACGTTAAAAAAAGGCCCACGCCTACTTAAGGGTTAATCTAGCACAAAGTAGTTGCATTACTAATCACTATATCTAATATATTACAGTATAATATATAGAAATTATAAAAACAATTATATATATGTCATAAATAACTAATTATAATAAATAATAATAAATTAATACCTAATGGAATAAATCTGAGTATTTTGATATTGTCTAATAAAATATTTAATATGGCATACATATTGTGTTTATATTTATTATCACCATTACGTCTTCTAGAAAGATTTTAATAGTTATTAAATATTACATTATTTAATCTAAACTGTCTTATGGAACTATAATATAAATACGTTTCAAAAATTCTCCAGAATAGTAATACAACTACCTCAATATATAATATCGTTTTACTCCTGAATATTATGTAACCACTATACCGCTTTACTTTTTCTAAACATCAAGCAATTTTAATTTATAACTACTCTAAAAGATTTTGTTAAAAACAAGTTTTGAAATTAAATAAAATGTGCATGATAAATAAATACAAGTTACTGAAATTGACGACTAGATTGATATGTGAACTAAGTAATATCTAAAAAATAAATAATCATGTAGACGTCATAATTATAATGGTATTAATTTTTGCAAGAAAAATTTTTAGAAAAGTAATTGTGTTATATATATAATTGTTGCAAACTCCAACCCTTTGAATTAATTATTTAAATATAAAACTTATATTTTTTTATAACAGTGTACTCTACATGGGTGATGATAATATAATTATGACATTATTTTAGTATTTTTTGTGGGTTTTTCTATAACATTTATTATCACGTAGACAATTTTCAACTATATGGCCGACTATAACTAAGTCATATATTTGTATACAATGTATAGATAGCCCTTATTTTAATATATTTTATTATTAAGTCTTTATTTATCAAGTGTTTTACTTATGAAAATATGAGAAATGTTAAACTATATAGACGTTATAATATTATACTCATATTAAAATTAAATATTTTTCAACTGAAAAAAAGTATAAACTAATAATTAATTTAAGATCGTTTTTATGAATATTTTTTGGACTGAAAACGTAGTGAAACTGTCTGGGTACTTGTAATAATAATATTAATATTTTGACAGTTTTATATTAAATTTCTTTATATTTATGTTTATTCTAAAAAACATAAGTGGTTCGAGATCGTAGGTGATTCGCCGCTCAGTAAAATTATACTAGGAGGTTGAACGACAAATTTATAATTGTTAAAGTTCATGTGCCCATCTGGGATTTAGAGGCGGCACGGCGTTTAAAACTATTAAAATCGATAATAACATTCACTCGGTCTGAACTCCGCCACGAAATAATAAATACCTACTGTTTCTTTTGCTTAACTTTATAATAATAAGTATAAAAAATAGATTATTCGTTCACGACTCCCGAAATAAAAATAATATAATACGGCTACTGCTGTATACTGTTTATATAATATTAATAATAATAACATAATTCCAAAAATAAAATAAATGATATTGTCAATGTTTCCCGAAGTAATGTTTTCACCTCTGTTTTTTAACGTTATGATTTATTTAGTATTTGTTCACGTTATTATTTAATTTAATAAATAATGTTATTATCTATAAACAGTATAAACCTACTCCGCAGACTTATAAATTCAAAAATTCCAGATTAATTATTATATATATATATATATATATATATATATATATGTAATTTTAATAATTGTATTCCTTATGTACAGGATTCTTATAAATGTTTTCAATACTTATTCAGTGGTATATTATAAAGCTAATTATTTATATTATAATATAGTAAATGAATATTTATCTTGTAACAAATTTATTTTTTTATACCATAAAGCTTAATAATTCCAATAGCCTTAACGTAATTGTGTGTAAACATTACAAGAAAAAGTACGTGTACCTTGGCCTTTACGTTTGATTTGAGTTTTACAGGGATATTGTAACAGATACCAACGTATTTTATATAGAATTTTTTAAACCATCATAAAATATTTATTGTTACAGTTAATAATAATTATTTAACCAGTATATAATAATCATTGTTTCAATAATAACTACATTAAAAAAATATATATATTAATAATTGTATAGCAATACAACTACAATGATTTGAAATACAGAAACATTATTCACGTACAGTATAATGTTTTTTTTTGGAAATAAATAAACCATATGGACCAAAAGTCCATCATGTACAGAAATAGCTAATTCCGGAAAAGTTCAGCCTTTTCTTCTTTTTCAGGACAGACCGGATTGAGCAGAAAGTAATAAATTATTAATTAATGAGAAACCTATAATAGTAGTACAATGGTTATTTATAAAAACTAATACACTATATTGTTGTTCGTGTACATTGTAAATAACTTAAATCTTTATTACTAATATGGCCTTGTTATAGTAAAATAAAAATATTTTTATACCTTTAAGGTATAGTAAAAGTAAAAAATATGGCAACCTTAAGTATAGAAAATACTGAAAAGAGTAAGTGACTGCTCTGCCGTACAGTTTTAGAAGTTAAATAAACATCATCGTTGAGAAGGTCGCTGTTACGGATGTGTTACATTTGAGTTCTATGATGTGCTATTTTAAACGAAAAAAAATTCTAAGTAGAGACAGTATGTTAGCCTATTATCGTATAAATATACTGCTATTAATTACTAAAATAATTTATACTAATTTATTTTACTGTTAAAAATGCGGTATAATCTATGATAGGCAAAAGCATACAATTAGTATATGTTTTGAAAATGTAATTTGTATATGAAAAATAATTTTTGAATTACAACAAAAGAACCACAATTTATTGTGTCTATTTATCTTTAATATTTTTAAAAATATTTTGAAAATTTCATTACATGTATAGAAAATGCTAATGTATACATAATATTGTAATAATTTAAAATAAACGCTGTTGTTTGTTTTAGGTTGCATCAAAAAATTAAAATCGATTTTATTGAAAACGTTTTTCAGTTATTCTTTAACTTTTTTTTGGTTTTTCCAAATTATTCTTAAAAACTACTATGAATTTTCAATATTGACTTTTTTGAACTATAAACTAGGTTTAATTATCTATCAGATATTTACAGAAAAAAAAAACACATTGTAAAATCAATAAATTCTTAGTTTCGCTCAGAATCTAAAAGTAAAATTAAAATCATTAGTCTTTAAGAATCAAAGAAAAATAATAAAACGCAAAAATATCTTATTTATTTGAAAAAATTGATATTTTCACTTTATTGAAGTTGTCCCAGAAGGCATTTTAGACATCCAAAGGAGTTGTAATAAGCAAATGTTCAATATTAATATTTCCAGAAACAACATGTGTGTTTGAAAAAAAATATATTTTAAATATGCATTTAATAAGAAAAAAAATATTTAGTGATACAATAATTGTTCTGTATGACATTATAATAAAGGTACATCTTACAAGTATATCTTATTTTTTCGATACATTTTATTACCTGTTCATATTATAAAACAATAAGAATACTCGCATTGTCAATATGTATCACCTTTTTACGACAAAGTAGACATATTGATTAATAGAAATAATTTTTAATACATTTTATATTATTATAATTTTTTCAAAGACTTTATTAACCACTGTTTTATAATACAGTAAATTCCTATTACAACCAATACCAATACAACGAAAATTCCTGTTATAACGAAAGCCATAGAAGTCCCTAGCCGAAAAGCAGGGCTTATAAAGAGCTTATTCGAATTTTCATTATAACGAAATTTCTGTTATAACGAAAAAAAATTCAGTGCTCTGGAGTTCGTTGTAACGGGATTTTACAGTACATAATTTACCCAATTATACACCACGACAACAGTTTACAATATATGACTGTAAAGGAAGTTAAAAAAATTTTTTTTTATTATAGATATAAATTGAATAGTGTATAAAATATAAATATTGTTTGTTGAACTTAAACGTAAAGATGACGGAATATTGATAAACTAAAAAAGTGTAACTATTATACTTCACATATTGATCATTTATGAAAGCCATAATAATATACTATATTAGTGTTGGTATTTTTTAGTACTATAATAAGTATTTAATTTAGATAATACTTCAAAAATGATTATAAAGGTATTTTATCTTTGATTATGTTTTTATGAGAGTTTAAATTATTTTAATAATTCATATTATGGTTGAGAATGCACATAATATTAAATTAGTAAACTACAAATTACATTATACACGTTATTCATTATTTTTCTTCATATAAACTTTGAAAATGTCACCGATTTCATCCTCGAGATTGGTGGGTATGTTAACAATTTATAACCCTCGGTGTCCCGCGTGATTTCGACATGAAACGTTTAAAAGGTCGAGGCGTAGTATTAGCGATTTGTTTAAAAGCTACCTATATAAAATAAAGTCAAATAAATAAACCTAGTAGTTAAAGCAAAATATGCTACATACGAATTCGAAATTAGTCTGCTTAATCGATACGGACACGATAGAAATTAAAATACTATAAAAAAAAGCATCTTATTTAATGGATTATTGTATAAAATCAAAACAAATAATAGTAGATACATTTTTCATTATAGTCTTGTGCACTCGCAAAAATATTTACCAGGCAATCGTTATGGATGTCTAGAAGAAACCCGCTACGCTCGGGCATAGTTTTCATAAGCATTATGATAAAAAAAAATTGAAAAAAAAATTATATATTATCAGATGTACATGGAATTTTCGGTGTTGCCTTCAATTGATTCGTTCAAAATATATAAATAATATATTCATAAATTTAGAAGACTATACATTTTAAACTAATTGTTCCAAAATAAGTGTTTTACTAAGTTCTATCAGAACACACAATCTAATATATTTTTTATTTTTATAGTAAGCTAAATTCAAACAGAACGTGTATAGTGTACATAGATAGTGGTAGACATCATTAAATAACATTTTTGATTGATTATAATATTATTATGGATAAAACAGTAACTATCTAAGGTAAGTTCTAATAAATACAACTCAAATAAAAGTTCCATTTTGGTAAAAAAGAAAATTCTACACAATTTAATTATATTCCTGTTATTTCGGGTAATTCAAAATGTACGGTAAAAAAAAAAACAAACAAACAAACTAGTAGTTACCGAATGAATTTTTTCTCTAATTCTTTACCATATCACATGTATTTTTTTACACAAATCACTGAATTAGTTGCCTCTATTTTATTAATTTATACATTTTGCGACTAAGTGCTTAGTATTAAAAAAAAAATGTCTTATACAAATGTATTAGTTCAAGATTTCTTATAAGTGTTATTTTAGCCTTCCACACAGTATGGGTTTTAGTTATTTTATTTGGTATAACGCATGTGCTGTTATATATAACAAAGACTAATAACTTCTATGCAAAATAAAATTTTTATATTTTGAATATAGATATTATGAAACATATATTTTCTATATGAGAATGGAAGCTGTTGGACGACCTAAAAAATATAAGCAAAATCATAAACATCCTAACCCTATATATTATATATATATATATATATATATATATATATATGTATAAACGGTATGGAGCAAAGATAATCCACAATAATAATACTTAATATATATTATAAGTTCCACTACTATTTTGCCAAGGTTTTAATCGGATTCACGAGACGTAAGGAATATACAGTATACGCATTATACATACCAGATAATTCGCGTAAATACAATTAATTCTAAACAAGCATAAGAGAGGTACGAAACGGTCACCATTCCTACACGGAACGCGATAATAATAAAAATGATTAATCCGCATTCTACCTTTACGAACTACCCTGTACGTAATCCTCGTGAAAAGGATGGCGAGTTTCGTTGGTTCGGAAGTAATTCGAACTAATTTTTATGCTTATTCAATACTAGTTTCGTCGGACTTCCGTCACGCTGAAAAACTAGATAGTTTAATTAAGTATAAATGATCATCTGAAGGTACTGCAAGGGAAATAATCCGATCAACAATTGATTTGATGGCGAGACAGTCATTATGGAAAACTAATGGGGACGTTGACCAGCTAAGAAAATGGCGATGATATAACGAAATTAAATAACTTAATTGCAATATTCGAAGAGAGACGTGTAACGTCATTTATTTAAGACAGTGAATAAATATTATATTTTTTTTAAGTATTTTCAAATTATGTAAACGTAATTGCGAAGATGCATCATACTGATTTTCAGTTTAAATTTAAATTGCATGTATTTTGGGCTCCTTTTTATATGGTTTATCTCGTAGCCCCGGGATAAGTCGAAATAAGCTTAACAAACTCTCGTAGGCTTTCGCAAAATAAAGTGTTAACATTTTTTTCGATTTTTTTTTTTTTTTTTTGTAAACAACTAGTGGTGTATGTATGCAAAATTGTCCACTTTAAAGTATCGAAAAAAAATTATAAATAATTTAATAATCAACAGAAATAATTATTGTTTCTTAACTTATAATCACTATGATCAATATTCAATTTTAATATTAAACATTATAGGATTTATTCATGTATTTTACCTACTGAACATGGAACAATGCAAAAATGTGTATAATATATTATTATATAACAACAAATTTAAACCGTAATATTACAAATTAATACAGTTCGCCCATTTGTCCTCGACATGGTTGATTGCCTATAATGTCTATATATTACGTCTTATACGTTATCGAAGCGCTCAAAAATTATATGTCTCTAATAATGAGTCCTACCTGTTTTTATATCCACTTTATATATATACACACATACATAATAATATATTGTGACGAAGTCCAAGGTATTTAAAAGTTTCGAGTTAAAAATAAATAAATAATTCAAAACCTCAGAATTCTTTGCACATTAGTATATTCGTGAGAGGAAATCGTAGCCACTTTGTATACAATTATACCTACTGTATTATTCATGAAAAATAGTAAATTTATAAAACTTTAATTACTTTTAATTTAACAACGACTATTAAATGTATTATTTTGTTATCATATTTATTTTTGTTTAATTAAAATTGTTTTCTTATCGGTCATACCTATTATTATAATATGATTTATAGGATCATAATTTATCTTTCTAATTATTATTAAGAGATACCGGAAAACAATTAACTCCTCGACCGCAGTGTACCTAAATTGCCTAATTATAACGCCGTGCAGTTTTAAATTTTATTACCTTTTAAACAAATAATTAAACCTTTTCGTTTGCACATTTTAATTTTTCACGGCACCCTGTGCGTTCTGATTTAAAAATATAAACGATTATTTTTCCAATACTATCTAGTAGTATATTGATAAAGGGTCAACTAATCAACGATGGTGAGTATTATTCTCAAGCATACAGGGATAAATGTAAAACGAGTAATCTGTTCGTAAACTGCATAAAAAAAATTAAGTTTTATTGAAATTTATATAAATTTAATACCTGAATTTTTTGATTAATTATTATTTAAACTACCTACAATAACCTAATGTATTAAAACATATACCTATTTAATATGGTTGTAATATTATTATTAATACTAACTATTACTACACTAGCTGGTAAAGTAATGAAATGATAAAAATTACGAATGGATGAAACGCTTACAAGTTTAGCATTATTCCCATAAAAGCCACACGCGTCGTCCCGCCCAGTATGATCGTAATACTATGAATGTTTTTTAAAGTACAGAAAAATAAAAATGTTTCCAACGGCCTATGCATGATCATAACACACATATTTTATACATGAAACACGTCAGTGCGTAAAATCGACACGAATAGGCTATATTTCAACATGATATTCCACAGTGACAATAACATCACAATAATATTATCATGATGATGTAGGTACATTATAATATATTCCAAATAGTCGCGTATTATGATATTATTATATTTTACCATATGATAAAACGACACGTTAAATAATACGGGTGCAAAAATGATAATATCAAATTGAGAGGATACGAGTGTGAAATATTTCGTGGAGCGTTTTAATATTTAAATTTTTCAAGTATTTCAAATTTCGTCAACCTTGAAATATTTCGGTTTTTACTTTTTCATAAGTATTTTTTTGGAAACACGTAATTGACGCGTAGTATTTAGTATTATATCGGTTATAATGGTTTGCCGCAGTTTAACGAAAAAAAAAACTTAATTCAACATACCGTTTTATTTATCTAAGAGTTAGAAGCTCACAAAAACGAGTAAACTCTCGCGGGAAACTGTTTATGTGCATTTCATATTTTTTTAAACATTGCAATGGACATATCACATACATGCATTATTAGACATGGAGTTTTTATGTCTGAGATGTTCTGTAATTGCTCATAAAAAATGAGAGTGAATTTAAAATTAAATAATACATTAGGCATGACATTTTTAAATGGCAAGGTTGTCTTTATGTGAAACATAACTTACTTGAAATAAAATGTATCCAAGTAACAGCAGTAAAATACAATTTTCATTTTTAAAGTTTTTTTTTTTTCTAATAAAATTTAATATTTTTAAAAATTCTAAATATTTTATATAACTATAATAATAATTATATAATATCAATACAAATATTAATGTTACACATATAATTGGAAAATATTTTTTATTAAATGGGCATTTCATCATGTAAATGGATGAATCGTAAATCAAAATTGATCTATTTAATGATATGTATATTTTTATTGAGATAAAGTTAGGCTTAATATTTGTATGAGTTCTTTGTAGAGTATATTTAAATTATCCGCATTTACATATTATGAATATTTTAATATAAAAATATTATAGGTAAATTTGGATGTCTTGGATAGCAATTTTAATCCTGTGATTTTGCTTCATTAATTTAGTGTGTTTGTATACTTACGCAGTTTTTTCATATTGTACAGTACTGATGACGTGTTTGTGGCGAAAAAAAATATTTTATGGTATTCGTCCACTTATAATGTAATTTTTCCAGGGTTAAGTATATAAGTGGTTTGTCATCAATGCCGATTGGAAATATAGTTTCACGTTAATGGAAAACTCTTGTGTAATTCCATTTTCGAGATTATAATATAACGAGAAATGCTGACTATTGACTGCAACTTCAAAAATGTTCGTTTAATCAGAAAATTATGTACGAAATATAAAATTGTTCATCTAAAACTTTGATTAAGTAAAGTTGAAACAGCTCTGTATATCGATATCACATCGTACTCATTTTGTATATCAATAAGGACTGTCATTCCAATGTCCGCTGTTCGCATGCAACTGTTTCACATAATATTTCTGTTTCGATGTTGTTTACGTAGCAATAATTAATATTATAAATTATAATACGCGGTCTTAATGTGAAATATATATTTTATAACCATTTTTTCTCGTTATCCATTAAGTATTATAAATTATAGTAATACAATAACAATGTTTTAGGTCGGGGTCGTGGCAAATATTCTAAGTAAATATTATTTTTATTCTTTTTTTTTATAGAAACGTAATACACAATCATAATATCGTATCGTAATGTTGTGTGTTTGAAAATAAAATACATACGTATTATAGAAAACTGTGTGTTCGTGTTCTATTATAGGTATTACTGTTCTGTTTAAATATACAATGGGTGGCATTCATATATATATATATATACATGAACAAATAACATCCCGGTTTTTTTTTTTATTATTATACACTTAATTATTTTTTGTACTTAAGCAAAAATTAAAATTAAATTTTTAACGAGTGTAGGTTTAATTTTTATAAAAACTAAAACATTAATCAAAATTAATTTTATTTAAAAATTGCTATTAAATCAATTAGGATTATTATTATTTTTTTTTTAAATGCTTATAATAAGCATTTTTTTAGCACATAAATAAAATTTATTTTTGACTACGCATGTAGTAATAATTACTATATTTAATAAAAGTAATATAATTTTGATTTAATTTTTAATTAAAATATCAATAAAACTGTGTTTATACACTTTTAGATTTTTTTGTTACGGCGATAATCAAATTCAATCATTTGTAGTAATAAATATTTAACCGTTTATACATTTTTAACAACAAAATTATTTATGAATTATTTTCATGAATTTTATCAAACGTTTAACTACAATTACTTATAAATAAAAAAAATCGTACTTATGTATTATATACCATTAATGTTTAAACAAATATAATGAAAACTCAAGAGGAACCTTGTATTAAAGTTTCAAGGTTTTTGAATGCTGAAATAAAAGTGAACATTTTTTATCGAAATTAATAAAAAGAAAAGTGGGCAAGTGGGTATCGCTCTTGTGTATAGTAGAGATGGAGAGTAGGTCACTGAGGTGATATGGTAATGGATGTGTTAAATTTGAATGCAACGACGGGTAGCATTGTAAACCAAAAACGATTCTGAACGGAAATGATTTGTCAGTCAATGATAATTAGTTGGATATATTATATTATTACCTATATTTAAATTGTAATATATCATTATTTTATGCGATTTCGTAAAAAATTAAATTTCATACGCTCATAAAATGTTTTCTATATTGACAATGGAATTTTTTTTTTACAGTTACTTGAAGGAAAACTTATGGATAATCTAATATTGGATTTTTTAACCTTAAGTATAAATCACAAACATTTTATGAATTTTCAACTTCAAAATTCTTTGCAAATTTTCGTGATTTTGATATATTTTGTAAACATTTGAACTTTAAATGCTTATAAACAAAAATTGTGACTAACGGTTTTTAATTTTTTTTTACTACGATAAGTTCAACTTATAATAAACCTTGTATTAAATTTAAAGATATTTTGGATAGCCAAATTTTTTTTATCGGCATTTTAAGAAAAAAAACTTAGAAAATTCGAATATTTAAATTGTCTATAAGTAGCTTAAAAAAGGTCAAAATATTTTGAAAATTATTCGCAAATGGATAACTATAATATAAACATTTGGTGAAAATTTCAAGTATTTACAATGATTCGTTTTTGAGTTACAGCAAAATCAAAAAATCGATTTTGTCAAAAAGTGGTTATGCGTAAACTTCCCGTTTTGCCGTAATTTTTTCAGGGTTTATCCCGATGCATTTGAAAACCATTGGAAATATTTTACTTTTGACCCCCCCAAAGTACCAACTAGATGAATTTTCCTTTTCAAAGAGGGGCTGAAGACAAAAATCGAAGCATTCTTACTACTCCAAAAAGTGATGACAGACACAAAAAATTATTTTTAACTATTCTTGCCTTTCAGTTTTCACGGTGTTAACATAATAATATATTGCTGTCAATTATTTTTTGTTTTAATTTTACATTCGTGTTACTATATAATTATGTCATTATTAGGTCATTTAATTATTATTATTTTTTTTTAGTATAAAATATACTGCCGCTTATGTGTGTAGCCAGGATTTTTACACCACTTTTCCTGCCATCTTAAACCAAATGGCGTAATACTTTTAATTTATAGTTATTTCGTAAAACACCGTCATCACTGAACCAATAAGGTTTGGTAAAATTTCTACCTCTTATTATTTCTAAATATTATCTCATAAACTACGTGATTTCGTTTAAAACAATTCTGTCTAGCCATTATTTATTCACCGCAAACTTTCCAAACATCGTTATCATACGCCATCCACAAAAAAAAAACATTTCCATCACTTTAACGCCTTATGTATTTATCTTAAATCCTTCACACGGTGAATATATTACATGCAATAAGCGATGAAAAATATAATAGGTTAAACATTTAGTTTTTCAAAATATGATTTTTAATTTCTATGAGATTTTTTTTTATAAATTATGACTATGAATTTCGATAATTATTAAATTGTATCATTTTGAAAATATTCTCACTCAAAATTAAATTAAACAAGTTTCGGTTGATTTATTTTAGTTAATTTTATGAGGGCAAAATTAATTATTTCAGACTTCTCTTATTATTATTTTTTTTTTTTTTACAATTATTCTTAATCTCGCATTACAATTTAATTATTATTGACGTAAAATTTAAGATTTAGGTAAATAAAACACGTCATTTTAAATTAATATATTTTTATCGAATACTTAAAATAAATTATAATTATTTCAGTTTTTTAAATTGTAATAAATAACAAAATAATTTATCTACAATACCTATATAGTATTGTACATTATTCTACATTATACATATATGCTATAGCAATTTATTATGTGTCAATATAATAACTTAAGTTAAATGAACTTAAACCATTCGATGTATTTCTTGTTAGTTACTATATGTATCTCACAATAAACAATTTTCTATTATTCACTTTATCGCTATATCTTCCACGAGACTACTTTATATCTTATACACGCACCAAAGCGAACACTTCCGGTTAAACGCATTACAACCATATATAGGTCGTATGCGACAAATACGACCGACGATGGTAGTGGACCGATTAGCCTATGATGTTTCACCTGGTGAATTCGCACACATATTCCTATCCACTACGTCGTATTTTTTTTTCTTCAAAGTTTTATATTTTTACAAGTTTATTTTTATTTTATTTTTCCGCTGCCTACGCGCCTTATTCGTGTACAAACTACTACAAGTTTTGTAATAATTCATCTGTCCGTGATATAATTTTGGGTTGTTTGTTATTTGTCAAAATAAATAACTTTATATATTATTATTATTATTATAAACTTACTCTTCCGTTGCGTCATTGCCGTCTCTTCGCCCACAACCTACGTGTTAACTGGCTCTCTGACGACGGTGAATCAAACACCGGGGTCCCACGTGATGTTTACCTTTAAACTGCGTGTCGACTTCACTAATTACGCACAACAATGATTATAATATAAAAGTCTTTGAAAATGGATTACCGTACAACAATCAGGCACGTCTCGAATGCACACAGAATAATAGACGTTATTGTCAAACATTTTCAAAATCTAACTGATCGTATTTTTTACGAAAGTACACCAAACAGATATTATTTCACTCCGGCCGAATAAGTGCCGAATAAGGTCAACTATACGCACGTTTGGTTTAAAATAATCACATGACCGGTCTCATATATATATATATCAACAAAATATTAACTACAGTAATTTTTTATCCGCTTTTGTTATAAATTACGCGATAAAACCGATTTAGAGTGTTCAACCGTATATAGTATCACGTTTTTGGTTTATTAAATATGAAAAGTCGTGTTTGTGTCTCGAGTCATTCATGTTTTTATATAAGTACATTACTGTTCATTATCCGCTGTCACTTTTGTAGTTTTAGTATCACCTTTAAAGCGTATAGGTGTCCGTTTGTCGTCATGTTAGCACCTACCATAACCGCGCAGTTACTTTGGTATTTTTTCTGCCTTAATAATGTTAAATTACTTGTTACATTCAAACTTGAATAATGTTTAATCGCCAATTCAAATCGCAGTCGCTTTTTAAAAGTTTAAATATAATCTAATAACTATACATTTTCAAGCAATTTTTTTTTAATTAGTATCTAAAATTTACCACTCAATGATGTATTATTAAATATTAACATGTTAAAGTTAATAATTTGAAAGTTATAAAAATCATTCGTAACCTATGCTTTATTATACGTGGATTGTTGTTATTTTGTCATTATGGCTAATTTCTAGCTCCCACTAGATACTTACATTTCTCACGGTCCGTCGCGTCATCTAATTTCACTATACTGTATACTAATTTTGTGCCTTCATGTATTATATTTTACAACCGTTTCTGGAGTTTTACCTTGGAACACGCTTAGTGGTTGGTTTCGATAAGAACATTTTAAACTATATAGACCTCTAATCTCTCCATACACATAACCAGCCCATTCTAGCTGATCGGATTCAAGGAAACATTTAGTATACTACCTACTTCAGGTTTCTTTAATAAAATCTACGTTTTTTCTCTTTTCGTATTTTTCCGTAACTTTGTTTTTCATTTATCTGTACATTTTCTTAACAATTTCCTCTTAAAAATTAGTAGCTTCGTCTCATCTCTTTGGGACGTAGCCCATTTTACATAAGCATATATAGCTATAGGTAAAAAGTTAGAAAAATATAGATTTTCATCGGTCTCTAAAAATAACATTATTGTATTTATTAGTTCAAGGAAATATATACCCGATTTGCTGAGGCGAAACTAAATTTTACATTGTTATTCACTCTAAAATATTTAAAATCATCAACCTTCTAAAAAGTTATACCTTAAATAATTACTTCTATTCAGCTCGTAGTGAGATAAACAAATATATTTTGTGATTGTTTCATTAATTAAAAGGTCTGTATTACGATAATACATTATTGCAATTAAAACAATTATTCTTTAGAATGTATTACCTATACATCAACGACTATTCTCCACTATGTCAATGTTATATTATTTGATTAAATGATAGTAGTTGATACACATTATTTAATTCCAATTTGTTAAACTGTAGTGGTAGCTGTCCCTAAATACCTACAAATTTTTTAGAATGTCACGGCATATTAATTTATAAAGAATACCGAAAACGGTCAAAACAGTCGATAATTGTCCTAATTTATGTTGTCATAAACTTATTAGAAGTCATTGTAAAACGTGAAAAGTATATTATTATACGCATATTAATTGTCCATGATGAGTTTGTTATATAACACCCAAACACGTGAGTTTGTAGTGGATTTTAGAATTTTATTAATTTTAATTTTTAACTCATCCGTTGTAGGTTTTGTAATCATTGTATCTGCCGTATTATAAGCTATTATAACTACTTATTTTAGTATAGCCTGATATTATACCCTATATATATATATCATATTATAATGCTACGATACGATATTTTTTATATATTATTGTAAGAATTCTATCATCCATTATTGCGGTAAACCTTTACTTTATAACCTTCTTAACAGATTTGAAAAATAATTTAGAATACTTATCTATGGTTTGATAAAGTCCATGACTTTCTTATCGTCCGAGTTTTCATTCTTCTTTACTGCTTCAGAGTAATTACTCTATTTCTACACATAATAATCAGAAATAAGTACACACAAAGTACGAAAACCTAGATATTTTTAATGCTTCCCCAGACTAGATACGATATAATATCACGGTAATATTGACAGTAAGTTAAATAACGTTGTCTACCATGTCTACAATTATTATGCAGTAACGGTTTATTATAATATAGTATATGGGCAAACATCGGTATACGAAAATGTGAAAAACATAAAAATAATTACCAATTTAAGAAATATATAGAGAGCTAAATAATATTTTAAAACCATTAAGATTATTAATTTTAACTTTTTGAGGTGTATAGTTAATTTCAAATTCCTGTAGTACATCTTAGGCAATAATACGATTTCTCAGGAGCACATTGGGTATGCAATTAAATTATTATTTGATGTTTGTACACACTCGGCGGTACATCTTGAACAACGCACTAGGAGTATAGTAAAAAGGAATTTTTGGGTTTGGAGTATATGTCGATACACAAACCTGTAGAGATTTCAGCAAATTGAGATGATTGTATTATTATTTATATTTCATAATATTTTTTTTTATTGCACGCGTGTTTAATAGCAATCATGTGTTTATAATAATATTATTATCACGCGACGTGCATGTGCTGCACAATATTTTAAGCCCGTTCCACTTATTATAGGTACCTACTACCTACCTACCTAAAATACTCATTTTATATCTGCAAAATACGCTCATTTTTATGCCAAAACAAGTATTATTTTTTTTTTCACTCCTAAAAAGTGTAGGGGAATACGCCCCTTTTTGAGAGAAAATTTATTTCTTATTGTTAAAACTTGGGCTGGTTTTTTCTACAGTCATTTTATTACATTCGATGGCCGTAAGTTGGTAAGTATACAATGCAGTTCACGCAATTACGCGTGTAATTTTTTTCTTTTCTTTTCTTTCTCTTTTTTTATTATTTTTATATATATTATATAACCGATATTTATACGCTAAAAGTATTCCATGCACTGTGGCGGTGTAAACGTATACACACACATTTTTGTGTAGTTGTTTGCATGATATAAAACGCTTTATACCGTGACTGGCTTGTTTAACCAAGAACGAAATATTAATATCTTGAACATAAAATTACAAACTTTATCTTAAATGATATCTACTGAAAAAGAACAAAAATAAAAAACCTGACGTCCAAAATAGTTTTGAGTTTCTAGTCAGGTGAACGCCACGTCATTGTATTATTGTTGTATGACAACGTTTTTTTCGAAATTGAATTTTTAGAAATTTACGTCAAAAGTAAGATTAGATTTGAGTTATTTGAATAATAAATCATATATAATTGTCCACAAAGTAAATAATGATATTTGTTTTGTTATTCAAAAACTCGTGATTAATGGATAATATATTATTATATATGCTATAAATAACTCGAGTTCACTAATACGAAATAAATTGCCGTTTTAAAATCGTATAATACTATTTGTAGTTGTCAACTCGGTGTCTAGCATGTGCAGCTTAATGTTCTTGTACCGCGTATACTGTACATAGGTATAAGTCACGGAATAATTTAAGTGGCACGGCAATCGTATAATAACTTGTATTATATGATATTATTATAGCTAAATGCAATATTAAACAATAAACACATATTTTATACTATTCTTAGAAATGTATTATAATAACAGTGCTATAAATAGTGTAGGTTGGTTAGTATCTCGATAATACCAGGAAAGTATAGGTATTAATAAAATTGGTAACCATAGTCCATAATACTTAACCTTTAAATATTATCGTGGATTAAGAAAGAATTGGAAATATACGTATACATTTTAAAATAAATGTGTCGTTTTTGGAACATCCGCTAAGAAAATATATACGGGTAAGAATAACTGAAAAATTTTGAGCTTAAGTTCAACATTAATTGACTTACAACTTAAATATTTTACAATATTTTTTTAAAGGAAAACCTCACTACAAAATATAAATAAATATTTTCAACCTCGAATACGTTATCAGTATTATAATATAAATACTATAAAATATCTCATCTTTTAATGAGAAACGAATACCGTAAAATATTTTCCGTCCAGAAATTATTATTGAGGGACAACTTTTGTTAAATGGAAAATCATAACTCGATCATCGATTAACTGGATGAATTTCGTAGCGAGTTGCAAATCGTTTTACTGGACTACAAGAATGCAAACCTCTAAGATTTACGATGGACTCTTTCAATTATTGGTCTAATAAAACTCTTGTTTTTGGAGGAAATGTCGAACTAAACACACCGTGTGAAAAATACTTCCTACACCATTATAGTACTTCGTATGCAGCTGAGTGGATTTGGCACACTATAATTATCTATACTGATTCGAGAGAAGAGTTGCGTCACTTCAGTGTTATATTACCATATAACACGTGCGGCCCGATAGACAGTGGATCATTATGGAAACGTTAACATCGTGTGTCAATAAGAACGTAAACAAAGCTCACTGTTTTTAGCAGGTTAAATGTCAAACAAACTGACTTGTAACCGACATGAGCAATTTTTACATAACTTTGAAAAAAAATTCAAACTACTAATTTTTCCGCAAAATTTAAAACAAGAAAACGGGATGATATAAATATATATTTGTCGTTCATATCGATTAAATCTAAACATACTCCGGAAAATTTCCGGTGTTAATCAACAATTAACTTACTACCCGACTGTAAATTGCACGCGTTAAGGCTCAGATCCATTATCAAGCCCGTCCTATATACATATGTCATATATACATTTAATTATAAACACGAAATTTCATTTATAATTTCCGTTTAAACATATTATATACAAACAGCGTATAGCCCTTAGGCGCGGTGTCGTGGCCAGAGGGAAACAGTAAGATGATCGGTCC
Organism: Rhopalosiphum padi; assembly: GCF_020882245.1. Lineage (NCBI taxonomy): Eukaryota > Metazoa > Arthropoda > Insecta > Hemiptera > Aphididae > Rhopalosiphum > Rhopalosiphum padi. The sequence goes on from NC_083599.1 coordinate 33,293,095, forward strand.
GTTGGGGAACACTTGTGCCGCTGCCAAAGTCGAAGTTCTTTCCATGTGGAATACGAAAGCAAGAACGTCATACAGATATTATATTAATATCGTAAATTACCAGCTGATGTGCACGCGTACAGTAGGTATACAAGTTATGATAATTGTACGAAGCATGTCCCGCGAGAATTCTCTAATTTAATGTGGTATAGGGTTGACGGACTCTGCGCTAGGCAGTCCTATGGTTTTGAAAACAACATCTGAATCACCACATAGATCACCGTGTTGTATTGTTTAAATATACGTGTAGGTTTGTTAAAAGTAACAAAATAAAAGCATACACATTCCGTGTAAAACCCACGAATTTAACAACTAAAACATTATGACAAATCGGAAAATTGTGTATTTTCACAATAGGTATAATCTATGAAAATACGTAATTTATAAGTCGGCCGGACCACGTTTGGAATAATCAGATGATATGTGGTTAAATTAGTTTGGTCAGTTTTCAATATAACACGCCTTAGTATATTGTATCCGTATTGAAAAAATGAACTGTTTAAAAACAAAAATAGATTTTGCAAATAAAATTAACTGTTCAGGTGATACATTAAAATGTTTTGTTAGGTTTTTTGTAATAATATTTTCAAGAATCAAAACGATTTTTTTTTTAAATATAACTAAAAATAAAAAAAAAATTGATGCACATAAACTGTTTAATTCGTACACTATGATTTATATGCATATCATAAAACATAATAAAATTGCATTATAATCAGTATAATAGCACATTACAACTCGATTTAATTGATTTTATATATTATACTTTGATAATTATTATGAAACAACCAAATTCAATCATAACACAGGACCATATTATTATCTTTAAATTAGTTTAAAATTTGAATGTTATTTAATTGTGTTTTATTATTTTTAATTTTATTAAAATTGTCTTCGCTATACGCCTTAAAATAAGCATTGGGATACGTCATCTTAAAAAATATATAAGTTTTTTTAAAGCACTCATGGGTAATGTAATATAAGTGTCCAACAAGACATAAGGAGTGTACTTAAATTTTTTTTATTATTACTTACGCATTTGACTAGGCCATATACCATAGTACGGAAATAACTCCTAAATAGCTCTCACGCAATTTATTACTACACGTATTATACGTTTCAAATTATATTTGTATATTAGGACGGTGTAACAGATAAGAATTTCAATTTAATTGAAATATCTATTATTATAACAAACATAGATCGCGGTCCGTTGCCATCAAACCAGCGTAAATAAACGCTTATACGTCATAACTGTTCGGTATAGGTATAACAATATAGTGATAATTAATATTGGTTATAATAATGTAATGACGGTAACGGTATATTATAATTATTATTATTATTATTAATTTGTTTATAACCGATTGAAATGTCTTTGATTTATTACCCTCCCCTTAGATGAGTACATATATTCCAGGAAAATTGTATTATCCCGCACTATGGCATAAGATTGCATCGAGCTACGATTATACTGTGAAACTGTGTCGAACCTTTAAATATTTTCTACCCTAGGATAATTGCATGTCCCATTATTACTATACTCAGCACATCGCCCGAAACATGCAAAATTAACAGTAAACTGGTGTAATCGATTTTAATAACACAAATGGGTCAACGTGGTATGAAAAATAAAAACAAACATATAATCTAATATTTTAAAATAATATACACAATACTAAAATGGTTAATAGATAATTTACATAAATATAAAACGTCGTGGTCCGTAGATTATTTATCGACATTCGATCAACACAGTGATGTTTTTGATTGACGTGTTCGGGTTGAAAAGCGTCTGAAAGTATGTCGTGTGGTTTGAAAATAGTATAGAACAATAAGACATCATAGGACGAAATTCTATTATTATTAAAACATAGATGTATATAGTATAATGGTTTTATGTTTTCATAAAATAATTTAGTCGCAATCCACAAATTTCATTTGGGGGGGGGGGGGCGATAGAGACTTAAAAGTGCAAGTTTTATAGGTGATTATTGTATGTTTTTAAAATATATTTGAGTTATGACTGATAATGTTGATTACCTGGTATATTTTTGGGTTGAATTGATTTTATATCGGTTGTAATTTTAGTTAGATTTCATTGGTAGGTGTGTTGAAAAAGCGTCTTATTCGTATGCACTTATACGAATTATATTCAGGTGAAAATCTCATATGATTTTCAAAACAATATTACACTGATGATTTAATACAGTTGGTGATGGGGTTTCCGAATAGACAACGTGTGCATTACGTCCTGAATTTTATTTTAGTGATGACGAATTCGTATCCGTCGAGACTTGTGGTATTTTTTATGGAGGTAAAACAGTACTTGACTGTTATAACGTTATCAAAAGCAATGTGTATATAAGAAGGTTAAAAGTTGTGGTGATTTAGTTGTATATGATCAGGTAAAGATAAACAATATCTTAAAACAACGAATATGCATAAAATATTTACTTATACCTAATACAGAAAAATAAATTATGTACATTATGTACATTTTAAAATGTTCAGATGTGGTATAGCGACACAACACATAAATAATATTATATTACACACATATTATATTTTAAATTCCCAAAATACTACCAAATATGCGTATATTGTCGCGTATAATATTACGGTGCATTGTATACATATATTTCTTGTACAATAACTACTATACTTTTTCAATCGGCCGTCGCGCGCGCGCGTCACCTTCTATGAAAATGAGGCCGTCTCAATAATATATTGGATTATGTTGGTTTATCATTTTATTATTAGTTTTTCTTAAACATAATAAACGTTTTTAAATAAAACTGAATCTAAAAAAAAAATATCTTTTAACGTAATATTCACGCGGATTCCAATCACAGTTTAAAATTAATCGTTTTAAATTCAATAGAATCAAAATGTGATTATTTTATCACCAAAAAGTAATTTTCTCGGTGAATATTATATAATATTTTTGTAAACATTTCAATCTCAACAATACAACCTTTTAAACACGAAATTTTTAAAAATCTAATATTTTTTTTTAATGAATATTTTCGTTTTTAATTTTAAATTCGGAAGCAGATTATTCTTTTTAGAATTTTAATAGATAGAAATCGAATAGTTATGTGTCTACGTATTTTAATTTTAGACCAGCGGAAACAAAAATATTCTGTGGTGTACAAAGCCATTCCATTCTGTTTATTAAATATTTAGATCGTTATAACTCATAAGTTATAAATAATTAATAACTGGTTAAAAATAACGTTTTTTGAATTTTAAAAATACAGTATAAAAAATCGTACTTGGTAAAATATAGTGGGTAATAAAATGTGCATTACATAATTATTTTGTTGTAATGATTCAAAATTAATAAAATACAACTATATTGTATACTATACGTATAAAAATTATTGTATAAGTATTAGGTACACAACAAGTGTATACATTTTTAATGTCCTTTTTATGAGAGTATGTTGTATGTATATTATATAAAAATGTTTACAATCCTGTATGGTATTACAATTAACTACCTGCTGGATAATATGATTATCTAAAATTATATACATAACTATAAATATTAAACCCAGTAATACATTTTCCCCGTGTTTATGAGCTATAGGCATCTAATCGTATTGTGGTTTCAACAGTATTGGCTTAGTCAAACAGCCGATTAGTGTTTTACCCATGAATTAGTGATGTTGACGATTTACATATAATTTTTTTAAGCTGTTTTTATAGCAATTATAGCATGTCATTGCTTGTTTATATATAATTTAACAAAATATATTATTATATATAATTAATATAAACAGAATAAAATAATTAGGTAATAGCAACAGATTATCACAATTATGTTTAAAATACAATATTAAAAATCAGAAAAATTCATAAAATCGATCAAACCCAACAAAACTGATACAAAAAAATTAACCTTTCTTGCCGGAATTAAATCGTGGATAAATAAAAATAGAACCATCAAATTTTAAATATAATTTCGATTAAGTATAAAATATAACTCAAATGTCATAAAAATATTTCCGCAATTCTCAATAATATAGGTATTTTAATTTGTATGAAACATTATAATAATGACGACTATCAATAACATATTTTTTTTATAAAAAAAAAAACATTGTCCGCGTTCCCCATCTCCTGGATCTGAGAGGTCCATGACTATGACAAAGTTCTTTTTTGAGTCCTTCAAAAGTTGTTGTTTTTGAGGGCGCGTATGATTATAACGGCTTACTGACACATACGTCGGATAGGTAAAACTCGATTATTCGTTCATTATAGCTTATAGCATGAACGATTTTGATCATAGCAGTCCTATAGCAGGTCCAAAGATAATAATTAAAAACTTTTTTCGGAGTTGTATTTCCTCATTCTACTGCAGTCTAGATCTAGAGAATGTGGTACATTGTTGTTCATCGAGCCTAATTAAGTTTTAAATATATTAATTTTTTTCATTATGATTTTAATTACTATAATTTTCATTACTTTAGATTTAAAAAACTTATATAGCTTTATAGCCAATATTCATAAAATATACTTTTAAAATATATTTGTAAATTGTAACCGAAGAAAATTCTCCATCGTGAAATTGTTTGTACACTATAGAATATTATTACAAAGCAATGTTCTTTGCAGTATTTGGACATGCCCTTTTAGATCTATAATAAAAACTTCAAAGGTGGCAGTCCTCTGGAGACAATATAAATAGAAATAGATGGCAAATATTTTTTTCGTATTGATTACCTGCCACACCATATATTTATGTATATATGTAGGTATATGTGTATAAATGAATATATAATGATAGTTTATTTTTTTTGGTTTTTGAATATTTTAATATTTTTCAATACAATGCACGCAAATTCATAGTTAAATACGACAATTATACCTACCTGTGTAATGTTATAATGCATGATTTAATTTTAATATATGTTTATGAATTGAAATTAAATATAGCATTTGAGAAATTAATCTTTACTAAAAATAGAGTCTATAGCATATATTCGTAAAAATTTTGAATTTAGCTGCAAATTAAATTATTATATACACGAGTATAAATTAATATATTATTATAAATTATAAAGGCCTTTTGATAAACAATATAATTTGAATACTTCAATAATTTGTTATAAATTGTGTATAATACGAGTATTATATTAATAAAGAATATATAGCTATTTAGGATATTATGATACTCTAGGTACCTACTTATATATTAAGGATAAATTATAATTTATAATATTATACTAATCTTAAAATATAACTAAAGTTAGTAATATAAATAAAATCTTTTTTGATAAATCAATCAAAATAGAAAGTTTGTATTGGATTAAATTGATCAAACATAATACTAAATACCTTTATAAATTAATATTATTTGTTTTCCTTTAAAAGTTTTAATATGATTACAAACAATTTTTTATGAAATAATTCTTTTCTAACAAAATCTTTTCATACGATTTATTAATTATTAATTAAATACTTATAAATTTGATGTTCAATTATATTTAATTGAATAAGTTCATTTAGATTAAATTATACGTATTAGTGTATGTCTATATAAATTAATTAATTATTTTATATACTTTATTTGTTTACTGAATAAATACATTTTTATTTATAATATTTATGATATTTTTCAAAATTAAATGACAAGTGATCGCCTGCAGTGATCGGTAATCAGTATTATTTATTTTGAACCCAACGCAATTACTTTACCCATCCTTTATTTTTATAATAATATTACTTATGAAACATTCATTTTTAGAATGTACGTCAAATAATACATTTTCTATAAAATAATTTTATACTTGTGTTATTATTCGGTTGAACTAACTCGACGAAATATCAAAAATACACTATACAGTCACTTTACGCCAATAAATTTATATAATTCAAAGTTAAAATATATCGGCTATTAAAATTTAGAAAAAAAACTAATCGATACTAAAATAATTTGATATAATAAATAACATTGAAACGTAATTATTAATAGGTAAATTAACTATCAATTAAAAACGTGTGTGGTTTTAATTTCTACTCGTGTTTATAATAACACGTAAATAATAAATTAGGATTTTAGGAACGTTTTCGTCTTCAAACCGTAGGTCATGGAAACTGTTATATATTATGTATTGATTACATCGCGGTTCTTAACTTTCGCCGAATATAACCAGCGGATGTTTTTCGTCCGTACCTGTCATGTTACAAGCTAATAAATTGTAAACACGTGCATCTGATTTTTAAGTCTTCCGATTGTAGCTCTTTTAAAACATGTATACCATTATACAGGCCGTTTATTGAACTTATACATCTAATCATAATATCTTACGTGTTGTAATGATTATGGTAAACATTTAAGGCCTTTTTTTTTTACATTTTTTATAATTTTACAGTGGGTAATTTAATTATTTTAGGTTTTTTATTATTATTATTATTGTTATTTTTATTAGCAAACTTACAATTTGTATTTATATAAAACAATAAGTAAATATGAAGATATATACACCATACACATATTAAATAACTAGATTAATATTATAATGAAGTCGACTATTCGTTGATAACATCTTTCAGAACTTTATTTTAGAATTTTATTTTATTTAAATTAAGAGATAATGTCACCGGTGTTTTTGAAACGACGAGCGAGATTGTTGTGGAAATTTCCATACTTAAAATAAACATTAGATAAGTATAAACATAATAATATAATTATTTTTATTTAAATTATTTTTACTCCAATTTTACCTACATCGTTAAATACTGCTGGTATTCATTGAAGTTGAAACAGAACCATTTTTCTAGATTTTTTTAAAATCACAATCTAAAAATTTAAGTTTTAAAACACTAAACCGAATGTCAATCACTAAAACCAAAATAATTGTGAAGAATAAAAATAATACCAACTTTCCTATTTGACTACTTATTATTCACATATCATTGAATCGTATATTTTATCAATATCATGTTTTTTCGTCAATAAGTTATTTATGATTATTGTCATATACGTAAATGATGTGTAAATTAAGTATTCGTAATGTTTGTATATACTTTTTAAACAATTCAAATCTAAACGGCGTACACAGAAAGCTGACAATCAAATCGAATAAAAATCGACGATCAACAGCGTAGTTTCGATTAAAAACAATAACACTATTGCTAAAATGTATTCGATTATTCTACAAATACAATACTATTTCAATAATAAATTATTTAAAATATCAAAAACATCCGAACCGTATTAAAATTGTTTGTCAAGTGTGAAATGTATTTGACAAGTGCATCAATAATAATAAAACAATATGTTATTGATAAATCTAAAATTATGCACTTGTAACGAGTAACCAATTTAAATTGCACATACCTCGTTAACAAATATCCGTGGTAAACACATATATTTTTGACGTTTTATAATATCTATCATAATATAAAATCACTTTTCTTTTTTTTTTTTTTTATGTAGTTAGTAGTTGCTGTTTTGATTAACAAGCAAACCCGAAGAAAACTGCAATATTGTGATTTTACTTGAACCTGTATAATTAATAGAAAATATCACACCAAATTTTACATTATCATATAATTCATAAAATGTACCAAATAATATTGATCTACAAAGCTACGATGTTTCCGTTAAAAATAAAAATGAATATTGATATTAATTATATGATATTATTTTCATATGCAATAAACTTGAGATCGAATTCAAGTTAATTAAGAAAAAAACCCCAAAAAACTGACCCATATTTTCGTTGTTAGTGTATCAAGAGATTTGTTTGTCTGCTTTAGTAGCTAACCGTACGTTGTGCGGATAAACACCGTGATTATATGAGATACCGAAAATAACATAAACTTACGGGTTGGAAGTGTACCCAAATAGCCTAACCATGACGCCGTGTAATGCCGAAAAATGACATTATGATGTTTTGTTTACTTACTTTGATGTGATACATGAAATTTAATTATTATAATTTATACAAACATAATTCTTTGCTTATTAACGGTTTTTTTTTAAATTATGTATTTTTTGTCTTAAAATCTTTATTACAATGCACAGCACGATAAAGCGTTTTCAGATATTTCATTGTAATAATATAAGTAATCAGAATATATATTTTTATTTTAATAAAAAATACTTAATAGTTAATATCCGAATTACATTTTATTGTTCTTTTTATTTCATTTTCAATTTCTCTTTGTATCTATTTCGATAAACTAAATAAAATTTATAATTTGTTTAATCTATTATGCGAAACAATTGCAATATCTTTTACACTCACTAAAAACGTGCTCTATAAAAAAACTTAATTCAAAATTCTATCAAAAAATCTATACTACAAATCAAAAAAATATTATCAGAAACATTATGGTTTATTTAAAAATATCTATTTAATATTATAATTATATAAAACAGTTTATTAAAATAATCATAATATGCTTACAATAAGTATACTATTATTATAATACATACAAGTATAATACATATGATATTCGAAACTTATTTTTTAACTGATTACTATTATTGAATTTAATATTTAATTATAATAGACGATAGACTTCATCGAAGCTTCTCAATTTGTATTGTTTGATAAATTTACTACGAGAGTTCAAAGAAATATCGTATACTCGTATATTGATGTTTTCATATTATGTAAACTATAATAGTATCAAAGTCGTCAGAAACTCAGAAGCCGTAAATTGGGTATACTATTTATAATGATTTACATGAACTATATACTACAAATATTATATATTATTTTGAAAATGTATAAACATTATTTTTGAATTATAAATATTTCCCTCATCGTTTAAAAATAACTCAAAAAATATTGTGTTTGTGTTATTATTGAAACGCAAAACAAAATATTTTTAATTTAATTTATAAAGATGATTTATTAATTATTATTAGGTTTTTCGTACAAAAACAACAATAATATGTTCAAATAGTTATTAATATCATTTAGACTTTTTTTTAAAAGTCTTTAATGCTAGATTTTCTTTGCAATCTTTTAGCTTATATATGTATAAATAATTACAATGAATAGTTTATACATTTCGTATAATAAAAATCAAACGCATTTGTAAAACAGAAATTTCATAGTGTTAGAAATTTGAAGATATTATTATCTTATTATTTATAAAGACGAATTAAACGATTAAAATATATGATGATATAAATATTGTTTTGTGAAAACGTTTCTTAACAAACATCTCAATAACGGAAAAATATTCTGGTCCTAACACAGCTACATCGAAATTAATAGGTTGTACTCATCTAAATATAGAAAACCTCTGAATAACGGACGTGAACAGGTTTTGGTTGTATGATGTTTTTAAATACCTATAAATAACGGACAGCTATACGAACCTGTTGTTGTATACAATATTATTCTACTATCAATTTTTGTTTTCTTATATTTCCGATAGACATATTTTATCTTTATACGTAATTTAATGAATACGATGAGTTATATACAATCAATAAATACAAACCTGTATGAACGGTAGTGACAAAAATACGCATTACACAAACAGTGATGGCTTATTGATGTTATATACTTATATATCTTCCTTCGGTGTCGTATTTATCATGGCTCACGTACGGCCGCGCTTGACATTGAAAAATAAAATCAACATAATAAATGTTATGATGCATAAAAACAAAGCGTTCGTGAGTTAGCTACGTGATTTATAGTCGGAAAAATTCAAATCAAAACCATACTTTATTAGTCACGGGCAGATATATTGCGTAAGTGGTATGATGAAAACGTGAATGGAGAGACAAAAAACAACTTCGTAAAAGGAAAGGGCTTTGAAATAGATTATGTATGTTACGAATGGTTTTGCCGAGTCCATGCTGAAAATTTGCCCCGTCTCCGGTCCTCTCATACAAAGAAAAAAAAACCTGTAGAAATCGATGAAAAGTCGGGTGAACTTTATTTTATTGCGTTTAACGGATGGGTTGAACAATTTTACATACGTCACGACGTTTTTTTATAAAGTTGTTTACCGGGACAGTATAGTTGCGTTGATGTTGATTTTGTGTATACGATTGGAATAGTAAATTGGTCGAAATGTGTGCGGTGAAGAATTCGTTCCAAAAAATATTTTTAATTTAGACGAAACCGACTTGTTTTTCCTCCGTGCCTTACCCGATAAAATAATTTTTTTCAAAAGCGAGGACTACAGTGGCGGAAAAATTCGTAAATAAATGGTTAAACTTATGTTATGTGTGAATTTAAAACATCATTGGCGATTTGAAAAGTACTAATATCCCAGTGTTTTAAGGACATTACAGTTAGTGAACCAGTTTTAGAAAATTATATTTTGGCTTTATATAAGCGATGCAGTTTCACTGTCGTGGTTAGTCGATTCCAATCTAATTTTGAGAAACAAATACAAAAAAAAAACTACAATTTCTGATTTTTCTGCACTTGTAATATGTATAATGTATATATACCTTAATAATAATAAATAATAATCGTAATATATAATAATATAATATACACCTTAAATAAAATGTTTTTTTAAAGTCAATAAAACTTCATTTTGCAAATACATATAATACACAATATATACATCTTATTTTATTAATTTCTCCCAATAGCAGACAACTTTGACAGTCCCGTGAATGTTCGCTATTCATAAGTTTCATTGTATATGCTTTTAAAATAAATTAATTCTAAATAATAGTTTCTTGAAAAAGCCTGTCGTGTAAAACTACTGTTAATATTGCTTAAATTATATATTGTTTAATTTAAAATGCAATTTTAAAAGTTAGATTTAACTTTTTTGATACAACAGATATCGGTGGAAGTATAACATATCAAAAATATTGTAAGTACATAGGAAGAATTAAGTCTTATCATATCATACGAAATATGATCGAATATGTATAAAAAGAATAACAATATTTAAGTAGGTACAATCTGCAAAGTATAATTTGATCGAAATAAAATAATTATACTTATACGTTTTGTTGTTGTTATTTTATTATTATTTTTTTTTTTAATAATATGTTTGTAATTTTGAAAATAAATTTACCACTATGAAATTATTACACATCATCTCTTGAAAATCAAGAGAAATATTATATTCATAGGACAAAAATAGATTTAAAAGCCAATACTTCATTTTCACTTATTTAAAATTTAAATTTTTGTATTTTAGTCTATTATTCTTCAATATAACAAATATTTCAATTTAACAAACATCATTTAGTTATAATATATATATTACTGACAGTTATTATAATTTGTTTAGCATTTTTTTTTTGTTATATTTTTAATTATTCGTCAGCTACTTAAATTTATTTAGATATTTTTTCAGTGAAATTTCGTCAAAGCGAGTTTAATAATTGTTCAATTAAAATTAATCATTTATTAAATGTTTTATTTCAAACGAGAATATATTTTAAGTAATAACGAAAACATAAATTAAGAACAAATAAAATACACTTATTGATTTTGTTCTAGAAAACAATGCCTTTTTAAAAGTCGATTTTTTGTTTACGTGTTTTGGAATGGGTGGAGATGATTTATATTGGACAGCAATCATTGAAAATTATGTATTCATCGTTATAAATTTAAATCGAATACTCAAAGCAAACTTAATATACACACAGAAACGGCATCAATCACACTCAAACGTGTAAGCCTTAAGGTATATATAATCATCAATATAAGATAATCATATTATTATATTATTACTACATTTAGTTTAATAACTAACAGGTGTAATATAATTCGCATTTAAACAGGTAATAATTAGTAATATAAATATTGTTAGTATTGAAATATATGAATTGATTTTCGTCGATATCGAGTTTTTCATTTATTAATCAAATTTTTGGTTATATAATGGTTAAAGTTAGAGTACGATAAGTTATATAATATTATAAACTTAATCATAAATAAATAATCTAAGAAATGATTGAAAATTGCAAAATATACTATGGAGAAAACTTGAATAGAATAATATTGTAACTACCACAGTGCGGCTTCTACAGAATAAGGATCTCCGTCGAATGCATGTAATCACCTCTGAAAATATAATTTTAAAATACGTTTGGCTTTGTCCTCTTCGGTAGTTTTGATCAAATATTACGTTTTTCAATTTCGAACTTTATATATTACTATATACTTATATATTATTATTATGATAGTAACGACAACAACAAAAACACTCATAAATGCGTTGAGCAGTTTCAGTAAACCAGGTTATAGTATAATATTATATAATATAAAACCTGCCAAAAATATGCAAACAATTAAACAACAGTTGCGCGCCACAGGAATTTAATTTGAAAACGTGAATCTCACAATAGGGTTATGATGAAATACCACAGTAAAAACATAATTTTTAATGGATTGAAAAATAGGTATCTTAAAAGTTGTTGTAAATTTCGATGATTCTAGAACGAACCGCTGTCAACCCCACACAGCAACTAAACTATTTGAAAATACCTTATCACACTGTGTAATGTTTATTATTTCAAAACTCTCCCGCGATGAAGATCTATACACTTAGGCGAGAGGCTATACTATAAACACCTTTACACAGTTGCGTTATTAATATCAGGTAAAACAATATAAATGTCTATTGTTTATAACCTTAAAAAAACAAATCAAATTTTTTTATTTTTTTATTTTTGTTATGTATAAATTATTATAGATGCAATATATACTATGTACGATTTATGTACGATTATTTTTTTATGTAGTTTTTCTATAAAAAACACACATTAAAATACACACATTATTCCTATGTTCAATCTCAGATCCTTGCCTAATTGATATATCGTATTAAACCGATAAATAATCATTTCGAATCGAAAACGAGTATAAAAAGACATGACTAATCTATAATATTCTACCATCGATACATTATTACATTCAATATTTTTTTGTCACTCAAATTCTCGTAGGTCAATTAGTATTATACGTACAATAAAGATACTAATTCAAGTAATCTACGATGTTATTATATTGAATGGCAGGCGAATAGAAGTTTGTATAATTTATGTGCATAGAATTTCATAATTATAAAATAAGTTAAATGTTTTCACAATTATAATATTATTTAGGTTAGGTAAAATTAAAGTTAAATTGTTAGCCGTGAAATTTCCGGGTTTTTCATGCTCACAATGAATGTTTATTCGGGAGACTTAAAAACGTATAATTGCAAATGTCTCAACTCATCGCTGATATCTATAAACTTTCCACAACTTTTTGCGTAACCTTTAAAGCGGAATTCCGCCCAGTTGGCTTAACAACGGCCGTTTTTCATAATACATTTTTCCAAGAGGTATAATAATATTTAGGGCTTAGATAGTTTTTCATTAGTTTCCCTGCTTTCGAATCCATGCACAGGTATGCTTGCGATATAAATGGCTACGTAAAACCATGTCGGAGCACTTAGGTCAACACCGACGGTCATGACTAATAATAAAAAACTTTATTCTCCGCCTTGTTGAAACTTTATAAATATTTGAACTGAGCATTAATGTCAATCTTTTATCTTTGTTTTTGTTTTTTTTTTACTTTTCATACAGAAATATAAATAATCAAGCCATTTTCTGTATCGTCAACTGTAATTTCTCCTTTTCATCGCGCCATGTAGAGAGAGATACTCATATAGTATATACAAATGTACACATATATATATATAAATATTCTTCTTATTATAATTGTATACGATGTTAATTGAGCATTGAGCCTAGGCCATACAATGAATACAATACTTTACTATTCATAGCTTATAAATTATATAATATATAATATTATATCGCAGTGGGTTACCCTATATATTATAACACAGCGCGGGGCTTAATGGTTTTTATATTATTATTATTATAAAGCACTCCGTAAAAATTATAAAGTGATTTGTTATAAATAGTTTTATAATCATCTAATGGCTGTGTATACCTAAAGAATTATAAAAAATGTCAATACCGCTTTTCATAATACCAAACTATTTCATTTTTAGTTTCTATAAATGAATAATAATAAAAAAAAAATAACGAGGCGTAATATGTTTTAGTTTTTATTGTAAAATCTGCTGCCATATATAATTAATTCAGAAGATTATATTCTCTTCAGTGCCTCTTTTCTCTCCGTCCGTCGTCACGTCACAACTCTTTGTACGAGATAAAAGGATTCTGACGGATAGTCGCGTTACAAGAGTATAGTGTATAGCCTTATTGTAGAGGCGCCTTGAAGGGAGTGTTCGAGAGACGGCTACCCCTATATGTTTTTCGTTTGTATTCGGATCACAACTCAAATCCAATAACTCATATAGAGTTTATTTTAACATAATGAGAGACATAGATCGAGATAGAAGGGTAATAATTTGTTGACGGGCGAGCGGATATAGGATAAAAGTCGGTACATGTACTGCTTAAGTTCATCACATCTCTGGACTCGATGAGTGTGTAATATTATATTATGCGATGCCATTTATCTTTATACGTTCTCTGTGGAAGTGACAACTCGCCGTGACTTTATCTCGATCAACACATCACCTACGTATATATTCATATAAATTAAAAAATTTTCAAGCACCAAGCAGTGTAACCATCACAGATTTTTATACATACGAATGGTCTTCGTCAAATATGATAGTTTTTTTTTTCAATAAAAATAATATGCAACAATTCGGTTTTGTTACGGTCGCTCCGCGTTCTTCTTTGGCCATATTTCATCTGTATAGTATTTATTCAAGGATATTTATAGATGAGTATAATATTACCACACACAAAAATGTTTTCAATTTCTACTTGCATTCGTGTTTCCTGTAAAAAGCTTTTTGTCGGGATATAAATAATAAAAGTTAGTCGCGCCATAATATTCCCGAGTGGATGACCATTCGGCGAAATAGGTAACAAAAGTTTGTCTAAATAAATTTCAAAATCAAATTGCGTGATTATATAATAATTTAGTTGAACCATAGTTGTACATTATGATATGTAGCCACCACATAAATAACTTTAACATTTTATAATGTACAACATAGTATAATAATAGTATATTAGTTTATGGGTAACACCATTTTATTCTCAAGAGCAATATGATGAGAATAAAATATAATATACCATATTATTATAATAATTATCATTTTTTTGTTTATAATCGATTAAATAAAATCAATCTCTGAAAACATCTTATTATTATACAATAATGTTCTTGCTTATAATATTTATATAGTATTTTAATATAATTGATATTTTTCTGGAAATGTTTAAAATATATCCAACAAATAACTTATTATTTATTAAAACTTAAAGTTTTTAAATGGGAAAAAATACAACTCTACATGCAATACACTATTATGACGTATAAGTATATCATAGTAATTCATTAAATATCATTATTATCAATCAAAATAATATTATATTATATTATATAAAATAAAATCGCTGTGTGACGTTTTAATCATCGAATTATGTTATTATAAATTTTATTTTTACATTTTACATACTGTAAACAACATTACCGAGCTTAAGATTTAACAGTATTTTATCACAGTAGTTACCTATTAAAAATGTATATAGTATGGTCGTTTTTCACTGCGCTGTCAGATGATATCTTGTAAAAAAAAAAAAACTCGAAATCGATGAGAACCGAGTAACATAATAATCGTATTATAAAAAAAATAATGTAATTTATGAATGATACGTTTTATTGTTCTGCAAAAATTTTATTCTGTGTAAATTAAGTACAATACCCTTTTATACTTCTTTTTGAAGGAACACACCTTTATAACAAATCGTGTGCGTACACACATATACAATATTGTTATAATTTAATAAAGAGATTAGAATAATAACTTTTTTATTATCATTATTGTTATAATAATAATATAATATTTATAAGTGACGACGTTTATTTGAGGTTTTATTTTAAAGAATTATAATGGATGTCCGAAATCCATTTTGGTTGTCAGATATATTCTAGCTGTTTCGCATATGAACATTTTCCCAAAATAGATTCATCCTACACGCCCACCCATTTGAGTTCTCAATTCCGCCGAGACAAATACAATAGCAGCAGCCATTATTTTAAACGCTAAGAGCAAAAAAGAAAAAAAGACTCATGTAGGAGGGTCGAATTAAGATAAGCGTCTGAATGTAGGTATATTGAGAGAACATGAACACGTGCCTTCAGGAATGAATAAACGAAAATAAAAATGGCAATTTTCTTCAGCCTAATCAACATTTTTTCGAAATAATATAATTTCATAAAATATTATTTGATGATGAGTATTATCAAAAAATATTTTTTTTTACAGTTATAAGAAACAATATTATTGTATTAATTCTTAAAGCAACTTTTCTTTATAAAGCAACTTTAAAGATTAATAGCATAGGTAATTATTATTTCAAAAGTTATTGAAAAAAAAAAAATATTAAACCTTAATTAAAATTTTTATCTTTAAGGTATATATTATATATATACAGTGAATCCCTCTAAATAACGAACATATACTGGACCGTCAGAATTTCCCTCTATTAAGAAAAATATTAGGAAAAATTAATCAATTAATATTTATGTATATTGTTATTGTATGTCTTTGTAAATTAAAGTTTTATTGACTTAAAAAAAATATTTTATTTAAGGTTTATATTGCATAATATGATTATTATTATTAGTGTGTATATGCATATTAGAACATTGCGACAAAAAAATTAGAAATTGTAGTTTTTTTTCTTTTATTGAGATTTTTCCAAAATTAGACTGGATTTGACTAATCAATGTCCATGAAACTAGATCGCTTATATTATAAAGTCAATATATTCTTTAATACTGTTTTCGTCCGTTATTTATAAGTGTCAGCTAATTAGAGGTGTTCGTTAAGAGAGGTTTCACTGAATTTGTATTATTTTTTTAAGTGCTATTATTTTTATTAACTGTAAGATCTGCCTATGATTAGATATACGTATTAACATTTAAATAAATATCAAATATGTTATTTTAGTTTTTAAAGAAATCAAGAAAAATGCGTCTAACAAAATACTCTCAAACGTATCTCTCCATTAAATAAATATAGTTGTATATTTTTATCTTCTTTATAATAATAAAATTGTTGAAGCAGCAAATAAATAAATACAAATTGTTGTTAGTTACATTTTATGACTCATATTATTATATTATAAAATATTTTTCTGTAGTTTTTCTTCCGTAAATTTTATTTTTTTTAATATTTTAAATTAAGAATAGATATATTATACATAAGGTAATCCTAGATCACAGGGATGAAGCTCCTCAGTGGAATAGTAAGGGGAGCTAGTAGGTGACAGAGCATCCTCGTTAATAATAATAATAAAAAAAAAAAAAAAGGAGAAAGTAAGTAACCGTCTAGCCAAGTGCACCTCGTCATTGTATACTGCGTAGGCATTGTAATGGATGTGTTAAATTTGAATTCTATGATAAATCATTGTATACAATAAAAAACGGTTCTAAGTGTAAACGGTATAACTTTTTGGTAACCATGATTATCAAACAGAAATTAGTGAACAGAATTTTATTTAACATATTTCATATTTAACATAATTATTTTTAAAAATACTGAGAATTTTCAATTTTTACTTCCTGAAAGACGAAAGTACCAACTTTTAATATTCAATTGCTACCTAAAGCTCGCATTGAAGTTGATGAGGATATTCAGATCAGAGGATATTTTTTTTCCACGATAAAAAGTGTTTTCTGACGCAAAGTTAAAAATTGAAAACACACATACCAATACAAAAAAAATTTTCAAACTAAAAAAATAAAAATAAACGAATCTTTCGAGTGAACTTCAGTAAAAATTTAAAATTGTATCAAATTTATCCAACCATTGAAAGCTCACATATTATGACCCCTTAAAATATCTAAAATAATTTATAAAAAACAATAAGGTAAGAGTTTTTAAAGTATTTTTTAGCAATGGTACTTATTAAATTATAACCAAACTACTAAAATCGATTTTATAAAAAACGAGTGTTTGTCAAATTGAAGCGGTTTTTTTATTTTTTTTCGTTTTAATACTTAGCTATATTATATTCTGTTGTTGGCTACGATGACGAAATCGTAAAAACAATTTTACACATGTCGTAGATGCTTTTACTGTTAATATTAGTAGTAGAATTGTGTACCTATAGCAGTTAAGAATTTATGCGTACAAGAAGTAATTAACGTTTCTAAACCACAATTGTTACGTCGTTACGTGCGATAATAGTCATTACAGCGAGTTAAAAAGCTAAAGTTAAGTTAATTTGATCAAAGTACCCACCATAATGATAAGTTAATTTATATTAACTTTTAGCTTAATGAAATGATTTTGTTATAAAATACTGAGGTATCTTTCAATTAGCTCATTTTTTATTTAGGTTAAGTTAAAACGGTTTATATTGTAAAATGTTTCTCCGCAAAGGAGATACCATAATTATATTATTGACTTAAACTCGTTTAAAATAATAATAATAATAATAAAAACAAATTGTAACTGGTGTAATATAATTGAGTTATTTTTTTTTTCATTCCATCTAAAAATAAAAGTAAATTTTACTTTCAATTTAACTCAAATGTAGTTTACTTTTCGAAATCATCTCGAAAAAAAATAATAAAAAATAAAAATAATATCAATAAAAAAATATTAACAACAATAATGAATGGTGAAATTTGGATTAGACTTTTGTAAATATTTGCTCAATATGGTACTTAATACACTCACTCGTAATATAGTAGACATTAACTATTTGACATAATATATTACTGTAACAAACGCGTCCGCTATAGATATATAGAATGGCAAACAAATCGTATTCTATAGACGATCATTATTTATTATTTATTTATTTTTTTTTTTTTTTGTACGTTTAACGAGTCTATAGCCACACAATTGCTTATTGATTGAGAATATATTAATATTGTGAGAGTGTTTATATTATGTTCTCCATTTGTATGTGCACTATTCGTTGTGTATTATTATATGAATGCACTTGGTTACGCACACCTAAGACGTATAGAGATGAATTAACGTATGACTCAGCTATTAATATTTTTATCATAACTTCATAATTTTATATTAACTTATCCATACACCATAGATACTACGATATATAAAAAAAAACCATTATCATCCTATTTTATTTTAAGTTTAATCTTATAACACTCATGAAATACAACTGATTAGAAGAACCCTTTGATATTTTTTACTTCATACTTTCAATTTGTAACAAGTTTACCGAAATCAAACAGAAACCAAATTGTTAATATATCACCAGCCATAGAAACATAATATATGTACTATATTATAATCATTAAACGTGTTGCCGTAGATACGCTATTAGTGCATACAATGGGATTTTAATGCTAAATCACTTTTTATAAAATCGAAAGAAATAATACTATTCAGGAGATTAATGAAGTACCTATCCGGTTTTGAGTATATTTAGTTTTCATTTAATGGTATACGATACAATAAGGAATAATTTATTATTTAAGCAATTGTAACTTGTTTATTATATCCACTACAAAAATATATTATCAATCATTATGGACAAAAATAAAAATAAATTTACTTTTTTATCGTGCTTTTTCTCTAAGACAAACTAGGACAGTTCCCGTATAGTTTTAATGGCGTATACTAAAAAGTAATGAGTACATAATTTTTTTTTTTTAAATAATGATAATTTTTCTACTGTAGGTAGATGCTTACTTAACACATCTATGGTACCGTAAGTGTTTTCAAAAATACGGTATTATTTATTTACAAGAGATTTTTTTTAACATAGGTCATGACAACATTATTTTGTATTACAACACTCTGAAGACGATCACGGATGTTTTCCTACTTCCATCCGTTTCGTGCACGGTTGATTCGTTAAATCTTCAAATTAAATTAACGGTGGACGAATACTGGGAATTGGGATCGATTTTTACGGAAGTAAATAAGTGTAAAACTTCATTAAACCACTGTAGGTGGTAGTTATATAATATATTTTGTACCAATGTAAAATTCCCTACGTTACTATTCCGATAAATTGCTTATTTTAATTCTATGTGGGAGGACTTGATATTTTTACTAGTGAAACTAAATAAAGATGATATGCACGATATGCTATGCACACAAATATTAAAATAATTGCACGTGTTGAAAAGGTCAAATCTGATAAGATTGTAAATAATTACTATTTCAAAACCATACCAAGGACGGCATAAAAATTCAATTAAACAAATATAAGCTATTGATCGTGTTAGATCTTCTAAAGTTTTCTATATTATGCTGTGGAAGTAAACATTGTAAAGTAATTATGTTAAAGTGGTAAATTTAAGGTGGCAAAGACCCATAAAAACATATAAATGCCCATTATTCATTTAATTTTCAAAAACTTTAAATATTTTTGAAAATATGTATTTAATTCTTATTTATTTATTTTTTTCAACAATCTTTTTCAAAAAAAAAAAAAAAAATGGTATTTTTACTCGATTTATCTGCCAACGACAAAATAAAATGTATTAGCAATTTATTAATCAACTTGAATGTTGATTTCAGAAAAAAAAGTAATCTATTATAAATACTCCATATAACACTTTTGTGATTATATTGTTTGTAGTCGAATCGTTGATTCGTATTTTTTTCTTTTTTTTTTTAATTATTGGGTGCACCTTTACTTTTAAAAGTCTTGTTTAGGAACAACAATGACGATAAACTTTGCTTTTTATGATACAATTACTTTTTACGGTCTGATATAATTTTATTTTAGATCAGATAAAACGACTTTAAGTGGAACTATAAATGCACCCGACGGTGGAACCTTATGATATCGCGAAATATCTGACATTGGACGATTATTATTAAAACTTTTATAAATTGTTTTTGAGCTTTGATTAGTTAACTATAGCTTAATAAACACAACGTAAAAACAAGTTCAGATAGTTCACAAGCCAGTTTTTATTTTTTTTTTAATTTCAGTTTATAGATCGCTCGTTAGTGTGTTTGGCTGTAAGCTTAACCATGTCATATAAAAATAATATATTTATATTTCTCTGAATACACAGGATTCACAATGAATGGTCGGTTGGTGGTCGCGACGCCCATTAAAGCGCAGATATGATCAAGTTAGTCGTGGGATTAAATAATTTGATGAGACTAAAATAACCGTCATTTTCATAACGACATGATATTACACCGATATACTTTGTAGCCTTGTAGGGTACGATAAAATATTCCGCAGCTAGATTTTAATTTTTATGTGGTTAAGATGCCAAAATGTGAAAATCGCCAAATTGTACAAGAAAACCATTTTAAATTTTTATTAACTAACTATAACAAATTATCTCGTTATTTTTTTTTTCTCAATGCAATTTAAATCAGTTATTCAATTTTAAAATATACTCCGGATTAATTATTAATTTATAGTTTTAGTAAGTACATAATAGATTAGTTAGGTACATTTTAAATATTTCCAATTTGTTTTTCTGTCATAAAATCAAACTATTTTAATGTAAATTTTTAGGTTATTTTGATATTATTAATTTTAAAAATATTCATACAATGAATACACACAGAGCATACATTATAGTAAAAACATACATTCCAACTAAAAATATGATATACAATATTGATTAACGAGTTATAAAATAACGTCTAGATGTATTTGTTAGATAATAAATATTGCATTTTTTTTCAAACATATAACAAGTACGAGTACAATAATAAAATCAATCGTATGTTTTTGACTAAAATGACAAGTTTATACACGCGTTTTTATGTCAAGGTAAACATTTTTAAAAATGTTCATTGAATGCCTATACTTTATTTATTATTTTTTTTTAAACATATTACATTGTTTAGTGCTTTGAAAACAAATGCCTAGACCCCGAGATAAAACTAAATTCGAAAAAAAAAAAGTAGTGCTTTAAGACATTTAATACGCATTTTATAAGAACGCTAAACTCTACTTTGATCAAACCCAAACACATCAATTGGGAAATGTTTTCTGTATGTATTTTAAATAACTGAAACGTTTTTTATATGCGATATTTGACATTAACGAATGCATTTTTCAAAAAACATTGTTTGGTCACATTAAATTGTATTTTTCCTCAAAAACCACTATATACAACAACGAAAAAATGTGATGTGCGTGTTTTAATACCAACAATTACGGGAAAATAATAACGACCTCATTATGCAAACATTTTTTTTTTTCTGTTCATAAACAAAAAATATTGCCTGGTAAAAATACACGACAACCGGCGCAACACACATTACACGTGAAAAAGGTTGCATATAATATTTGTACATTAAAGTACCAAACTATTTTCACGTGTTACGTGTGCCTTATTATACGCCGGTATGTATGATATATCCTGTATAAGCCTATGTGTGTGTGTGTGTGTGTGTGTGTGTGTGTGTGTGTGATGGTAGTGATGGTACGTACCTAAATATTGTCGCCGTGTGCGTGTAGCCAACACTAATAAAACGTATCGTCGGAACGCGTGACATAAAGCGACGAACAACGGCGGTATAGAGACCTGCGAAACGTTCCTTTTCAATCGCATCCGAAAATTGGCTCTCTCGACGATTTTTAATAGTCGCCGCGGGAAACTCACTAGGCAAACCCGTACACACGTACACACACACACACACACACACACACACACACACATACATGATGCCTACACCTACATTAGGTACATCTCGCACACACGTTCTTGCGCCCGCGTAGTTTTCACTTCTGGAAGATTCCGATCGATCGCCGCCTACTTGGCCACCACCGCCTCGGGCACCGATACAAAAACTTAAGTACGACGTAAGCCACTACAACGTGCAGTGCCAGATCTAGGACATAATATGGAGCCTAGGGCTGATAACAAAAAAAAAAAAGAAGAAGGAAAGAAAGAGAGAAAAGCGCTGCCCTTTTACGCGGAACAAAGTGTCTTTGAATTGTCCGAGACGTCGTGTTGTATACTGCAGCGTATTATCGTGTTGTTGAACACCTTTAATATATAATATGTTATTAAATTATTATTAGAAATCGTGTAAATTTATAAACATGTCGAGTGGACGTATAAAATACCTATCGAGTAATCACGATTATTTATTCGTTTACAACATTTAAAAAAATAAATAACAAAAATTATGGGGGGGGGGGGTGTCAAAATAATCAGAAATATTATTTTTTGCATTTGCATTTGCAGCGAAATCGTTGGTTATTTAATATTCTATAATCATTTGACGTGCAGTATACTATTTTATATTTTTCTCGACGGTTTTCGTATTAAATATGTGTTACACGCATCTTGTACGTACAACAGAATGAACTGTAATAGATGAAAAACGAGTGTATAATTATATCTTTTCAATTCATTTTCCTTGTAGTTTGTTCGAAAATGTGATTTTTTTTTTCAAATCACATCGCGCTAGCTTTTTTATTTTCTGAAATAAATGTCTATGTACTTTTTTCACAAGATTACACAGAGTTCTTAACTTAACTTGCCCCTTTTTCATCATAGACCTGACATTGACTGCCATGCCGTGGCGTAAAACAATTAGGTAACTGCTACATAAGTACGATGAATAGCATGGATGCACGAATCGGTATGTAATATTGTTAATTGTTATTATTGTTTTTATACGTCAATTTATTAACCCATTATCATTATATACTTTAATACATTTTGTGTTATCGTAGTGATACGTATAGTTTTTATTGTTCCGCGGCATACGATAAACTCGACGGACACATTCGAATTGTCCCCAACAAAATATGTTACTATATACTATTATCGGAATAATATATAAATCGATTTTTTAAAAAATTGAATTTACAAGCAAAATTAGTTAAAAAAGTAATTTTTAAATTGCTAATAATATAATATAAACAAATATATAAGAATAAATAATTGATTCGTAATATTTTTATTTTTATTTTTTCCAAATTTGTTCGTACCATCATTGCAATGAAAATCGATATCACTATTGCTAATCACATAATATTATAATAATTCAATTATTTATCAATATAATATTATATTACCGATTTGTCAATTTGTTTTCACGAAACTGAAAAACTACAAAACAGATGAATCACGCCCTATAGTACGCTGCGTCTTCGTGGGAGCAGATTTTATTCATAACTAGGGAAAGGAAGTTTATGCACTCATGTTAACTCAAAATGTGCATGCAAATATGTGCTTAAAATCATTAAAATATGGATTTTATTTTTTTTCTACGTTAAATTTCTTACGTTTTGTTAAAAATAATAATTAAAAGATGAAGAAAAATATACACAATCTTAATATGATATAATATTTTATGTTTACTTCAAGAATTACAGTTTACAACTAAGGATTTTGATAGGATTTTAAATACAAATGAACGGTAATTATCACCCTAATCAAGCAACGACCTTTGATTTTAATCAGGTTTTAATTTTGTATTGGCAACGTTTTATAAAGGACATATTTTTCAATAAATATATTTTGAAATATATTCAAAGTCCGATATTATCATGAAATATTAATAAAAAAAACACACTAAAATGTAGCAAAATGCAATTTTATTTTAAAATATGCATATCTTTTTAAAAAACCTCTTATATATGCAAAAATATGCACACTAACATTTAATTTTTGAACTCGTTAGATTTAGATTCAAATTTTTATTTCATCCAGCAACTTTTTGTTACACTCAGTAAAAACATGCAAATGCATGAACTTCCGGTTATTTCTTACTCTCGGTAACTTCCCTATTTATAGAATATTGTTACACAGTTAGACTATAAGCTTACCAATAAATTGCCAAAAAAAATGTTAGTACATAGTATTTAATTTTCACAGTTTGGATAAAAAATATTAAGTCAGCAATTGAGTGAGTACGGCCTGCCATAGCTAATATCTGCCTACCGGAACAACCGCTATTTATAGTACAGCTGTTGTAGTTGTGTATTACATGGAAATTCTATAATAATATTATCATTATCACATTATATTGACATTATATCGTAAAACCGCGTTATATATAGTGTGTCAATATTATACTGCAGAGATGATTCACCGAATCGTAGTCTAAAATCACGGAGATTTCGTATTGTTGTACCGCTGTAGGGAAGTGAATCGTTTACAAAATAATATTATGAAGGTCTTTAAATGATTATATTATTTTATAAACGCTCTGCGTGCAAGAATGTAATTTACCGTAAATTTTACAGCAGCTGCTGTATAATAATATTATCGATTCCGGTGTCAGACATCATACCTAATAATATCGTTTGTTAAATTACTGCGATTTAATATTATTGTTATTAATTTTTATCCAAATTTGCTTTCGTATTTCAAAGTCTACCGTGACGACGGACTTGTACTGTATGATATATACAACACAGTATCTGACTGGGCGTTTGCACCTGTCACGTGGTTCGTAGGATTCAGGTCCTCTGGGACAGGTAAAAAAAATACATAATATTATAACTGGATTCCTATCGTAAGACACGCAAACCAACGTATACATTAAAAATATAAAAGGTTATACGATGTATACACCTATAGTAAATATGGACAAATACGAATTCGTGATGGTAGTGTGTCCATTAAGAACGCGTGTGGTTTCTAAAAATGTCTACAAATAGAACGACGGAGAAAACTATACACAGGTAACCGAATTAATTTGATTGGCATGATAATAAAGTAATTTTAAGCAAACAGATTTTTTACACCGAATTATATGAAGTTTAGATATATATAATATATATATATGTAAATATAATAGGTATATTTATATAATAATAATAACCTGCAGCGGAAAAAAAATCGTATTTTATTATTGATTCTTAAAATAATCACTTGACTGGAAAAGATTAAGACGACTGTTGTGAGTTCAGCGTACATATATCAGAAATAAAGTTGTAAAATTATTTTTTATGTTTTATGTATATACTGTATATTCACGATATTATAATTAGACGAATTTATACCACGCTATATTATATTTTTATATTTTATATGTATAAATGTCACGTACAAAGGTATGAGTAATATTCTTACTTGTTATTTATTCATATTTCATAAACAAAATATATGTATCTACTTATATTCCAATAAATACCGTAAACGTTATTCATGATAATATATCGCCACATATATTTAAATATACTCTTCGAATAATATATTCAGAATATTTATTCAAATATTCAAAAAATTATTTAAAATTATTTGAACGAAAATAAAAAATCAATTTTAAATTGTCAATTACTATATATTTCAGGAATATAATCTAACTTAAAAGTGAATCACGTTTTATAATATTTTACTTCCTATAACACTACTTATACTTAAACGTATATTATTATTATTATTATTTAGTATTTACTCATATTATTCCCTTTATTCCGAATTTATGTTTGACATGTAAGCAGTTTCATCTTTCACCATAAAATAAAAAATAGCTATCCCAAAAATGTAATTTCCAAATACGTATTTAAATAATATTCTAAAAAATATAAGTACGCAAAGTAAAAATGTTCACATATTATAATAATAACGAAGAATATTCAAATAAATGTAATTTGAATATATTATTAATTTGAATACTTAGCACTAGTCACGCCTACACACGACACGGAGGTAAATATAGTAAAATATCGAGAAAAAAAAATTAGCTAACATAAATATAATAATGTTTATGTTATAGGATTTTTACGGTGTTTGTCTTCATGTACGTCTGTCCATCTAAACGGCTATTATACAACTAAATAATATTATTAAAATATCATATTCTTGACTTGAAAACTTAATCGACCTTTTAAGAGTATTAAAAACGACAAGAATTTTTAAAACAATGTTTTAAAATGCCTATTTGACATCAATCTACCTGTCGGAATTTTATACTTCCTGGCGTACAGTATAATATTATTTATGCTACTGCATGCAAATTCGTTTAAACTAGCTCAACGGTAGCTGCCATGAATCAGTTAAAATGGGACTGTTCATTTATTCAACATTGTGACCCGTTTTCCGTATAACATTTCAACAGGATCATTTTGGTAACGATATACAACTATGCAAAAACTAGGTATGCATAATATTATGCGTTCTTAACATTTTGTTTTTTTATTTTCTCATCTAAAATAATTTTAAAACATAACGAAAACATGTTTTTTAACAATTTGAATACAAAAACGACATTGTGATAAATATTGTTTTTATGGCTTAATAAACAGAGAAGTGTGATTATCATGATTGTCAAGGATGTAAGTAAACAGATTTATAGTTATGAGTAATTACGTATAATTCAGTCTGTATACCGTATGGAACTATTTATTTCGTTTTAAATTTACAGCAGATACAAATTTAAAATATTAAGCAATGATAAAGTGTCCTTTTAGTTGAAAATTAAAAATTCATTGTTCCCGAAGTATTAATAATGTGTAATACCTATACATTGTGAGAAATTAATCGATTTTACTGATATCATGTAGTTTCGTTGACGGAAGAGAAGATATAAAAGGACTATATATTTTTTTCAAATAACCACTCGCCTTATACGAAATAAACCTACTAGCTAGATATAACATTGCATTATTGCCTATAAAAAGATAACTGTCGAAATAACGGATGTTACGCTTGGTAATGCTCTCTAACATAGGCATACATGTATAAATACGTTAAATATTTAAAAATATGTATAAAAAATAGAACATTTCATACAAAAAAAAATAACCAATTTACTTTTATGCTTCATTCAATATAATTTGTCTGTTATTTTATATGTATTTATTCACCAAAATTCCGGTTCTAAAGAGCTTCCACAGTCAAGTAAAATATGCAATAGAGTAGGTGTTTTAAAGTATATAACCTAGTAAATAACCTAATCCAACCCATGTTTGATGCTATTCTTAAACATGTATTTTTCAAAATGAAATCGAACTTATATACTTTAGTTTAATAGCTGATCTACCTATTTATTTGTTACAGATATATTTTTTTAATAAGTATTATGATAAGCCATTTTTCTGTTTACCATGACATATAATATAATAATATATACGAATAAGTGTCAAATCTCAATTATCGTAGCTTAGCCATACTTTAAATCGTATACTTATCGATTGTAAGATACAGCCTTCGAGCTTTTCCGGCGGCAGTCGTATATAAATCAAAAAAAAAAAAAAATTTTCAAAAAACTTCGATCACTACGACATAATAATATGTTTTGAATATCTCACGTGCCCGCTGCATCCATTTCACGCACGGACGTCCCCTCGCGTCTACCTGCAGATACTCGGTTAAATAATAAATACGTCATAATAATATTTATTGCAAACGGTGTTTCCCCGAAATCGTTAAAACGCGTACGCTGTATTATATACGCGGCAACGTGAAGGGTGTGTATATCGCATGTGCCCCGGCGAAACCACACCGCGCGGCGCTCGTGCACTGCAAATATTGTGCGAGCAGCATATAATACGTGTATTATAAATACTACTGTTATTATAAGTTTTAAGTGTATACAAACATTAAAACGAAATGGAGACCGCGCGCGCGTAATTTTCGGATCCGATAAATACGTTATACTAATAATAATAATAATAATAATATACAATAATATTGTGTACGGCGGGCAAATAAACGCGAGCGCATGCCCGCGCCTGCACACACACACGCACACACATACCGGAACCGGGGTCAAACTTTGGTCTGTGTTCCGTCGAATATAATATTATATTTACATTATGCGGCAGTATCGTCTGCGTGTTGTATAGATTCCTCGGATATAATATACGTACAACCGCGCGACTACAACAACGGTCCGCGGCGAAACCGTCGTCGTTTGTATATTCATATATATATAATAATACATTAATATTATATATGCCGATTTTAATGCTATAATATTATGTACTCTCGCGCAGTTTAATTATAGAAAATCGTAATAGTTGTTCTCGTTACAGCAAGGGCGTGTACACAGACGAAAAACGATTCGTTCGGGGTCGTACGGGAAGAGCGAAAAGTATATTATGTTATATTATAATCTCGCCGCAGCCGCGTGCGCGATCGTTTCTCCGCTGAGCTATACGTATATTATATTATAATATCTGAATATCGTTTTAACGCGCGGTATAGACATATATGTGAAGGAAACCGATTTTAAACGAGTTTTTGAAAATATTGATACGATATCGACTCGATTAGGACCAGCCCTGACAACCCAATGATATAGGTGTTGGCTTGACCGGATTGAAATGGACAACGCGGTCGTACAGAAGGCGTGGACGTCTTATGCTTAAATGGTTAACTGAAGACGACCACTCGTGTGATTACGCGCGCGTGGGAATGAATGTCAAACAATGTTCCGAATGAGTGCCCAAAGAGGAAGTTGCGTGATGGAGTATAAGGTGTAATGATATGCTCACACATCATTTAATTTATTGTATATTTTATTATCTTTTTAAATAAATAACGGTAAAGTTGTCGCACGCAGATAGCAGTCAATAAAAACCAATAATCCCTATTGATCACTGATGAAAGAAACGATTTACATTGTTTGGTCACGTGAGAACTCACACTTTATTGCGACAGTATGGCGCAAGGCGTGTGATCTTTTACGTGTGCCGCCAAAGACAAGGGATGGTCCAATGGGGCTCTCCGCTGTCACTTCTCGAAGGACGCGGAGGCCTTTGTCGGAGCCGCCTGCGACGCTGGCAGGATTGACCACGTCGTCTTCTCTCATCAGTGCGTACGCACCATTAGAATTAGTAACATCTCTCTAGAGTGCATGAGCACCAAATACTTTAATAATACACCCACCACACCGGAGACAGACTGCGAGCGACAACTGGACCATTTTCACTACTACGAAATACTTCAGTGTTGTTTTTTATTTGGATCCGTGTGATCAACCCATTCTAATTTTGTTAAGACAATTACTGGTTAACGAGTTCAACAGCGAATAAGGTAAGGTGCATGAGCATTATTTCATTTGCGTTGATTTGTGTAAATCTGCTTTTCTACACTTAATCTCTATACAGTGTATTTGATTATATTCTCGAATCACGATCTCGAGAGCCCTCCGACCATCAGGAGGAAGGTAATAACGTAATTTTAAGTAATTCTAATATTTACATCTAATTGGTCACCATAATTCCCCAGCACTTATAAGTGTAGGAGAAAGGTTCCATAGATCTGACATTTGTTAAAGGCTTGTGTCCTTTATACTTGTCACTTTAAAATTAACATAATCTCACTATAGGCTTTCCATCTTTTATTTTTAATTTCTCTTATTTTTGCGTTATTACAAAGGTAAAGCTAAATTAACAACAGAAGCTCTTGACTGATTCGTGGAATTAAACGTTATTAAATTACGACAATTATTATGGTGTAAACATACAAAATATATGATTGAATTTAAGTTTACTATACATAACCACATCAAATAATAATAATGTTAATCCGCACAGCTCATTGAGGCCTAAAGTGTAATAGTCTTCACAAATAAAATCGCCTTGCAAAATTTGTTTAGTGTGTGTGTGTGTGTGTGTGTGTGTGTGAATACGAGAGAGAGAGAGAGAGTAGAGAGAGAATATAAACCCTGTTGTGCCTTTTGTACATTTAAATTAAAATATTTTAATGATCAATCAAATTATTCTTGCAGCACATTAAACATTAAACTAATAGATACAATATTTATGTATATTTAAATAAAAATAACCTACGAACGAGTTTTGCTCAACTCTGAAAAATAACAACCAAATATTATAATAATTTTTAATTTTGTTAGATGATATTTTGGATATAATATTCACCTGTATATTGTGTGGTAAATATTACATTGTACAATACGTTGATAATGAATATGTCTCATGTTTATTATTGTCAACAACTATTTGTCGTCATCCCATCACGCTCGTTTCACAAACATTGTTGTTTGTAAATTATAGTTGTTAACTTTGTTTTAAAAATAACTAATAACCCGATACGCAAGTGAAAAAATATATTATTTTATTTTGTGTACAGATTTTACGTGTTGTACGCACATGTCAATTTGAATATAATGATATAGATATAACAATGAACAGGAATTTCTACTTAAAACAAGAGATATGGTCATCATACACTAACACGACCTTTTTATACTCAAAATGTACTTTAATTAAATCATTTTTGAACCCTCAATTTTTTTCCTTTTTCCATTTTATAGATGAAATCAGTTTTCCGTAATGATCATCATCCGAACGCATTTAATTTACAACTGCACATTAATTAACTGCATAATAATACGTACCGTTTATGATTTAACATCGCAATATTATGTATCTATTTTCGTTTGTAACCATAATACGTACAAATCTGTTTGAAATAGGAAACAACAATTCAACGTGACTGATATGTGATGCGCGCAATACAGAATCACAGAATCGTATACAAGTTTTTGTTTGTAATACTATATACGTATATGAATATAATTCATATTATTTGTATTGTACGCGCAAAAGGTTTCGATAAAATTATGTGATGTATATGAATATTACATGTCTTAATTGTTAATAGCACTTGCGATCGGAGTTCGATATACGACGATTACGAGTAAAGCGATAATAATTAATTTATCAATAATTAATTCAAAACGTCACTATGCGACACCTCAAGTCTGTTGCCATCGACGTCGTCTAAACCGACGTCCATATTATATTATGTGTAGTGTGTAATTAGATTATTATACTATAATAGCATATACGAAATAAACAATGTCGTACCTAATCGATAATAATATAACGAGTATTACACGGTGTATTATATAGAATGTATATCATTGTTATGTATAATCAGTTACCTGTTTGTGTGCTGTGTATTTTGTCGTGCAAACTCTAAAAAGGAAAGCTTCGCCGACTGATTATTTGGGAAAGCAGCAAAACACATTAAATAATTAATCAAGTAAAATCATACTTATTATTTTATGTGGCATATTATGATAATAATATTTATATATAAGATAGTATGAAAACGTTATTTTTATTTAAGTTTGAAGGTACAAAATATCGTTTCTATATTTATGTTTATGTTTTTCATCACTAAACTGGGAAATAGATGTACCTAATACATAATAACTATTATTTTGAATTCTCCTCATTTCGTTGTTTAAAACAATATTATATTATCAATGGCCATACATCATACTATCATATTATTATTTATTATACTTATGAATTTTGTACTCCATATTATGAAATTCTATCGCTGAACGGCTCCTTTATTCAAATCCTTAGACTTTTGAAAATTTAACAAATTTATTTTATATTAACCTTATAAACATAATTTGTGATTATTGTAATAATATATTAATTATCCGCCACCGAGTCAGGGTATCGAAGCCCAGTGTTAAATAAAGCGTCATAATAGTGCCTATACTTAAATAAATACGTTGTCAGTTATTAGAGTTATTAGGCAGGCGTATCACCTTAGTGAGAATCACATTAAATGTTTTTTTTATTCGATAATAATATTATTATAAATAATATAGTTTTTTAGATTCTGAACAGAGTGATGAATGTATTGATTTTACAATGATGTTTTTTTTTTAAATTTTTTTTTTTTTTGTGTCTGTCATCACGTTTTTGAGTAGTAATAGTGTGCTTTGATTTTTGACTTCAGTCCCTCTTTGAAAAGGAAAATGAATCTAGTTGGTACTTTTTTTTGAGAGGGGGAAGTAAGAAATTTCCATTAATTTTCAAAAGCGTCAAGAAAAACCCTGAAAAAGTAATGGAAAATGGGAATTTTTACGCATAATCAGTTTTCGACAAAATCGATTTTTTTTATTTTGCTGTAACTCAAAAACGAATCATTGTAAATACTTGAAATTTTTACAAAATGTTTAATGTTTATATTATCGTTATCTATTTACGATTAAATTTTCAAAATATTTTTACTTTTTATTTGAATTTAATACAAGGTTTATAAAATGTTGTATTTACTTATCTTAGGAAAAAAAATCAAAAATCGTTTGGCATTTAAAGTTCAAATGTTTACAAAATAATATGTCAAAATAGCGAAAATTTGCCAGAAATTTTGATGTTGAAAATTCATACAATTTTTGTGATTTATATTTAAGGTTAAAAATCCCAATACAAGGTTCTCCATAACTTTTTCTTCAAATAACTGTAAAAAAAAAAACTCAAGCGTCAATAAAGAAAAAAAATTATGAGCGTACGAAATATTTTTTACGAAATCGCGTAAAATAACGATATTGGTTTGTTACAATTTAAATATAGGTAATAATATAATATATCCTAGACTGACAAATCATCTCCGTTCAGAATCGTTTTTCGTATAAAACGATACCTGTCATTGTATTCAAATTTAACACATCTGTGACCTACTCTCCATATCTACTATACAGCAGAACGATACCCACTTGCCAACCCTATTTTTAAAATTTTATTTTTAATTCAAAACTAATTTTGTCGATCGAAGGTAGTCCAAAACTTAGCTGAAACTTCTTGGCGGTGTCTCTAAGTTGAAA
Organism: Rhopalosiphum padi; assembly: GCF_020882245.1. Classification (NCBI taxonomy): domain Eukaryota; kingdom Metazoa; phylum Arthropoda; class Insecta; order Hemiptera; family Aphididae; genus Rhopalosiphum; species Rhopalosiphum padi. The sequence goes on from NC_083599.1 coordinate 33,326,620, forward strand.
CACGTTGTACATCATATAGGAATCGATTGTAATACACACATAATACGGGCGTGTTTTAGACCTTATCGCAAATGTAATTGAACAGTCACTGCGAGGCACGTTATTGAGTTAATAACTATATTATTATACATATATATATATATACAATAAACACTTGACATATTCGATTATTTTAATGGTATGAATTTAAAATTATGTTTTATTTGTACAACAACGCGTAGTCGTGTTACGTTCAGCAGGATATTATAACATATATATATACATGCATTAAACGTTATTCGTAATAACACAAACCGTTGTGCTGTCCCGAGTAATACTCGTATGTATTCTATTGGGATGTAAAAACAAAAAAAAAAAACATAAATTCGCCGATTTTGAATTTCGCCGAACGGGGTGCCACCCGTCTGCCCTCGGTACCCATTCGTACAACACGCGGAGAGTACTCGAAATACAATCAAATCATGCGCTACGATAACTCGGATACGGCAAAGTCGGATACGCGGAGCAAGGTAAAGCGAAAACGTCGACCCACCGACGTGCGAAATCATCGTTTGCATTCCGCACTAGAAATCCGATTATAATAATATATGTTATACACATTATTATATTCTCACTACCACTGTACAGTTGTGGCCCGTCTGTTGCTTTTAGGTTTTCGGCTATAGATTTTCTAGGAATTTATCTACACGCGACGACACGCTTTTATCGTTGCCGCGCAGCCATCATTTTCCGAAATAAAACCCAATCACGGTTGGCCTCGACAATGACGAGTGGAATACGGTAATTTACTCGTCGTGTCATTTGAGACGGTTCATTAGCTCGCGGCACCACTGCGAATTATTCGCACAGAATACCGCACCGTATGCAGACGACTTTCTAGACAAATCCGGGTTGTCGGATCAATACGGATTGTCGGAGTACACTGCAGTATATATACATGTGTTGTTGTCACCATCGTACGTAGGTATATTTGACTCAAAAGTTATAAGAAAAACCTAATTTGCACCTCGCCACCGCCGTGCAGCTAAAATGTAAATTTTAAATGCACCGTGTGTATTGTGTACGTTGTGCTACAGCGCTGCTGTATATATGGTTTTAATTATTACAGACAACGCGTGGTTTAATTAA